>NC_092717.1:212174845-212481589 GCF_047496885.1 Scyliorhinus torazame
ACGCTCCCGGAGATGACAACGCTGGAACAAGCACCTGCACCACCACCAGGACTGAGGCGATCGACGAGGAAGACCAGACCTCCCGCCCGACTCGTGGCATCGGTGTGACACCAAGAATGTTGTTGGACTGTAACAAAAATTTTCTTTTCTCTTACGAATATTGTAAATAGTTTCACAAACCTTGTACATAGCCCAGTGTAGGGCTAAAACTGTAATGACATGCCCAAAATTTTCCTCCCAGGACCAGCCTTGTAAACCCCTCCCACCATGCGAACCACCACCCCGCCAGGTTCATTTTTAACAAGGGATGAATGTGGTAGTATGTATTAGGGGTCATGTGGGACTGTGAAGCCGTGATGCTATTGGCTGACAGATCTTGGGTCCTGGTTGGCTGTTGACTCCTGGCTCCGCCCTGAAGGCGGAGTATAAGAACCCGAGCTTCTCCCCGCCGCTCCATTCTGTTGCTGAACTGCTGGGGACAAGTCTCGCTTAATAAAGCCTCATCGACTTCATCTCTACTCGTCTCTCTCGTAAGTCATTGTGCGCTACACCTCTAAATACGAGAGTGCCCCCAGAAATCCCCTAAATAGGAAGACTCCCGTAACTAAGGGACTGCCTCCAGACACCATCTAACTAAATGGAGCCCCACCCCTGAGATCTCCTGACTAAAGGGACACCCCAAATGCCCCCTAAAGAGGGAAACCTCCTAACTGGGGAGATTCCCCCACTCCACTGGGACCCCCTAACTAAAAGGGACCCCCCTCTCCCCCACCGACACCCCAGAGACGAAACCACTGTCTGGAAGTTAGAGAGCAGTCCAGGCAGGGGCAGTGATAATAATTACTGTAACACTCACCTGAGCATTTACCTGCTGGCTCAAACCGAGGTAGCACCATGTGCCCATTTCTGGAAAAAGAAAAAACATTGGCCTCTGTTTAAACCCTTCATATCCTTTGGTTGCAAGCCATGGCATTTGTTTCTCTTGGTGGGCTGTGATTGACAGATTCCACAAACAAAGCTGTGAGCTTTGCTTCCTGCATCTCCCTTCATGAATGAGTAACCCTAAATGCTGTCACCACAATGTTTTACAAACGTCAACCACTTCAAAGAGAGTGAAGTGCAATCCAATCATCCCCCTTTACACTTCAGTGATTTTGAAGTGCTGAGCTGGAAATTGACAGCAGTTAAGTTATTCTCCAATAATATGTCACCCAGACTCATTCAAATCTTGGAAGAAACAGCTGCTCCCTCCTTGTTCTTATTTCCTCATCTAGGCAGACATTTAAAAAGTGGCGTTCAGAATTTGACTGCTTGGAATCGATCTTCCCAAAGGGGAAGAACACCCGTAGCGAGCTTGTTTAGCTGTGTGTTTAGCCGCGTGTTCACTCGCAGTGCCAAACAATATATAGCTATTCATAGAACATAGAACATAGAAAATACAGCACAGAACAGGCCCTTCGGCCCACGATGTTGTGCCGAACCTTTGTCCTAGATTAATCATAGATTATCATTGAATTTACAGTGCAGAAGGAGGCCATTCGGCCCCCTGAGTCTGCACCGGCTCTTGGAAAGAGCACCCCACCCAAACTCAACACCTCCACCCAATACCAAGGGCAATTTTGGACACAAAGGGCAATTTATCATGGCCAATCCACCTACCCTGCACATCTTTGGACTGTGGGAGGAAACCGGAGCACCCGGAGGAAACTCACGCAGACACGGGGAGGACGTGCAGACTCCGCACAGACAGTGACCCAAGCCGGAATCGAACCTGGGACCCTGGAGCTGTGAAGCAATTGTGCTATCCACAATGCTACCGTGCTGCCCTTAAGAACAAATAAATCTACACTATATCATTTTACTGTAATCCATGTACCTATCCAATAGCTGCTTGAAGGTCCCTAATGTTTCCGACTCAACTACTTCCACAGGCAGTGCATTCCATGCCCCCACTACTCTCTGGGTAAAGAACCTACCTCTGATATCCCTCCTATATCTTCCACCTTTCACCTTAAATTTATGTCCCCTTGTAATGGTTTGTTCCACCCGGGGAAAAAGTCTCTGACTGTCTACTCTATCTATTCCCCTGATCATCTTATAAACCTCTATCAAGTCGCCCCTCATCCTTCTCCGTTCTAATGAGAAAAGGCCTAGCACCCTCAACCTTTCCTCGTAAGACCTACTCTCCATTCCAGGTAACATCCTGGTAAATCTTCTTTGCACCTTTTCCAAAGCTTCCACATCCTTCCTAAAATGAGGTGACCAGAACTGTCCACAGTACTCCAAATGTGGCCTTACCAAAGTTTTGTACAGCTGCATCATCACCTCACGGCTCTTAAATTCAATCCCTCTGTTAATGAACGCGAGCACACCATAGGCCTTCTTCACAGCTCTATCCACTTGAGTGGCAACTTTCAAAGATGTATGAACGTAGACCCCAAGATCTCTCTGCTCCTCCACATTGCCAAGAACTCTACCGTTAACCCTGTATTCCGCATTCATATTTGTCCTTCCAAAATGGACAACCTCACACTTTTCAGGGTTAAACTCCATCTGCCACTTCTCAGCCCAGCTCTGCATCCTATCTATGTCTCTTTGCAGCCGACAACAGCCCTCCTTACTATCCACAACTCCACCAATCTTCGTATCGTCTGCAAATTTACTGACCCACCCTTCAACTCCCTCATCCAAGTCATTAATGAAAATCACAAACAGCAGAGGACCCAGAACTGATCCCTGCGGTAGGCCACTGGTAACTGGGATCCAGGCTGAATATTTGCCATCCACCACCACTCTCTGACTTCTATCGGTTAGCCAGTTCGTTATCCAACTGGCCAAATTTCCCACTATCCCATGCCTCCTTACTTTCTGCAGAAGCCTACCATGGGGAACTTTATCAAATGCCTTACTAAAATCCATGTACACTACACCCACTGCTTTACCTTCATCCACATGCTTGGTCACCTCCTCAAAGAATTCAATAAGATTTGTAAGGCAAGACCTACCCCTCACAAATCCGTGCTGACTATCCCTAATCAAGCAGTGTCTTTCCAGATGCTCAGAAATCCTATCCTTCAGTACCCTTTCCATTACTTTGCCTACCACCGAAGTAAGACTAACTGGCCTGTAATTCCCAGGGTTATCCCTAGTCCCTTTTTTGAACAGGGGCACGACATTCGCCACTCTCCAATCCCCTGGTACCACCCCTGTTGACAGTGAGGACGAAAAGATCATTGCCAACGGCTCTGCAATTTCATCTCTTGCTTCCCATAGAATCCTTGGATATATCCCGTCAGGCCCGGGGGACTTGTCTATCCTCAAGTTTTTCAAAATGCCCAACACATCTTCCTTCCTAACAAGTATTTCCTCGAGCTTACCAGTCTGTTTCACACTGTCCTCTCCAACAATATCGCCCCTCTCATTTGTAAATACAGAAGAAAAGTACTCGTTCAAGACCTCTCCTATCTCTTCAGACTCAATACACAGTCTCCCGCTACTGTCCTTGATCGGACCTACCCTCGCTCTAGTCATTCTCATATTTCTCCCATATGTGTAAAAGGCCTTGGGGTTTTCCTTGATCCTACCCGCCAAAGATTGTTCATGCCCTCTCTTGGCTCTCCTAATCCCTTTCTTCAGTTCCCTCCTGGCTATCTTGTATCCCTCCAATGCCCTGTCTGAACCTTGTTTCCTCAGCCTTACATAAGTCTCCTTTTTCCTCTTAACAAGACATTCAACCTCTCTTGTCAACCATGGTTCCCTCACTTGACCATCTCTTCCCTGCCTGACAGGGACATGCATATCAAGGACACGTAGTACCTGTTCCTTGAACAAGTTCCACATTTCACTTGTGTCCTTCCCTGACAACCAATGTTCCCAACTTATGCACTTCAATTCTTGTCTGACAACATTGTATTTACCCTTCCCCCAATTGTAAACCTTGCCCTGTTGCACGCACCTATCCCTCTCCATTACTAAAGTGAAAGTCACAGAATTGTGGTCACTATCTTCAAAATGCTCCCCCACTAACAAATCTATCACTTGCCCTGGTTAATTACCAAGTACTAAATCCAATATTGCCCCTCCTCTGGTCGGACAATCTACATACTGTGTTAGAAAAGCTTCCTGGACACACTGCACAAACACCACCCCATCCAAACTATTTGATCTAAAGAGTTTCCACTCAATATTTGGGAAGTTAAAGTCACCCATGACGACTACCCTGTGACTTCTGCACCTTTCCAAAATCAGTTTCCCAATCTGTTCCTCCACATCTCTGCTACTATTGGGGGGCCTATATTCAACATGACCCATGTCGAATAAGGGGCCTCAAGTGGAACGGGTGGCCAAGACCGCACATAGCCCGTTTTTTTACAATAGGGACTCCATTCGCCGGAACTCCCCATTGTAGCGAGAGGTTGAGACATTTTTAAATGGCATCCCAATCCTCGACCTCCCCCTCTTTCCTCCCCCAGACCAATTGCATAATCCCGCCCCCCCCACCCCCCTCCCCCTCCCCCCTCCCTCCCCCCTCCCCCCCTCCCTCCCCCCTCCCCCCTCCCCCCCTCCCTCCCCCCTCCCCCCCTCCCCCCCTCATCCCCCCCACCACCACCCCTACACCCATGACGGGCAAAACCAGCTCGATTGCATGCATGGAAAAGACGGCAACTTGGCACCTTGACAGTGTCAACACCCTTGCAAGCTGTCAGTTCCGCCTGAGCATCTTGGCAGTGCCAGGCTGGCACCCAGGTAGTACTGCTAAGGTGCCAGGCTGGCACTGCCAGGGTACTGCTATGTGGCATCAGCAGTGCCCAGGCACCACCCTGCCCAAAAGGCATGTAGCTGGTGGCCTCCGAACCCCTTGGAGACCCCCACAAGTGCCGTTCTATCTGGTCCCTTTTTGTGGGGGCCAGTACCAAACGGTGGTGGCCCGACGTCCCCGAGGCGAATAGGTTGAATCCCAAAGCCTCAGGTACCTGCAGAATCTGCACATTAGAGTAAGGTTTACTGCCTCGCTCTAGTATGCAGATTTTCCAAAATGTTTTCCCGCCCATTGTGGGCAGTATTCAAAGAGCAACGTCTTGCAAGATTGGGCTGCATCTCACGTGGCGTTGCGAGCTGTGTAGATCCCAGGGAGCAGGGTCTCTCGGCTTTCAATTGCCACACTGCAACGCGGCGAGCCTCTTTGCCGGTGCAGAGCGGCCGAAGGATCGTGCCCCCTTTTCTATGGAAAATTAACTCCATAAGACGAAATGCAGGTCGCGAATGCATCCCCTTTTAAAGTCACATGCGCTAAGTCTAAGTCCTCCAAGTGTAAAGTCCGCTAAGTATAATGTTCTATTGTTCTATTAACTTGGCGCCAAGTCCCTGAGGGAGACGGTATCCTGGCGGCCGTCGGGGAACGGCACGAAGGCGCATTGTGGGTTTGCGTGGAGCAGGTGCACCCTTTCCACCAACTGATCCGCCTTGTGGAGCTGCACATGTTTACGGAGAAGCACGGTTCCCGGAGCTGTGAGCCAAGTTGGGAGCGATACCCCGGATGTGGACTTCCTGGGGAAGGCAAAAAGACGTTCACGCGGTGTACTATTAGTAGCAGTGCAGAGTAATGAGCGAATGGAATGTAGTGCATCAGGGAGGACCTCTTGCCAGCGGGAGGCCGGGAGATTTCTGGACCGTAGGGCCAGCTGGATGGCCCTCCATACCATCCCATTCTCCCTTTCTACCTGTCCGTTTCCCCGGGGGTTGTAGCTCATCGTTTTGCTGGAGGCGATACCCCTGCTGAGCAGGAACTGACGTAGCTCATCACTCATGAATGAGGATCCCCTGTCACTGTGGATGTAGGCGGGGAAGCCGAACAGAGTGAAGATAGAATTAAGGGCTTTAATGACGGTGGCAGACGTCATGTCGGGGCATGGGATGGCGAAGGGAAACCGGGAGTATTCATCGATCACACTGAGGAAATATGTGTGTCGATCGGAGGAGGGGAGGGGGCCTTTGAAATCCACGCTGAGGCATTCAAAGGGCGGGAGGCCTTCACCAGGTGCGCGCGGTCCGGCTGGTAGAAGTGCGGCTTGCACTCCGCAGAGACCTGGCAGTCCTTGGTGATCGTCCTTACTTCCTCGACAGAGTAGGGCAAATTTTGTGCCTTAATGAAGTGGTCCAACCGAGTGACCCCTGGGTGACAAAGGCTGTCGTGCAGGGCCCGGAGTCGGTCTACCTGTGCCCTGGCACATGTACCTCGGGATAGGGCGTCTGGGGGCTTGTTGAGTTTGCCAGGGCAATACTTAATCTCATAATTATAGGTGGAGAGCTTGATTCCCCACCGCAAGATTTTATCATTTTTGATCTTGCCCCGCTGTGTGTTGTTGAACATGAAGGCTACCGACCGTTGGTCAGTGAGGAGAGTGAATCTCCTGAAGGCCAGGTAATGCCTCCAATGTCGCACAGCCTCAACGATAGCCTGGGCCTCCATTTCGATGGATGAGTGCCGAATTTCAGAGGAATGGAGGGTGCGGGAAAAGAATGCCACGGGCATGCCTGCCTGGTTGAGGGTGGCGGCAAGGGCGACGTTCGATGCGTCGCTTTCTACTTGGAAAGGAAGTGTTTCGTCGACAGCGTGCATTCCAGCTTTGGCAATATCAGCTCTGATCCGGGCGAAAGCCTGTTGGGCCTCAGCCGTCAGGGGGAAATGAGTGGACTGTATGAGTGGGCGGGCCTTGACCGCATAGTTTGGGACCCACTGTGCGTAATACGAGAAGAACCCCAGGCAGCGTTTGAGGGCCTTGGGGCAGTGGGGGAGGGGGAGCTCCATGAGGGGGTGCATGCGGTCGGGATCGGGCCCCAGAATTCCGTTCTGGACTAGGTAGCCGAGGATGGCTAAGCGGTTTGTACGAAACACACACTTCTCCTTATATGTGATGTTGAGGAGAGTGGCGGTGCGGAGAAATTTAGCGAGGTTGGCGTCGTGGTCCTGTTGATCATCGCCGCAGATGGTCATATTGTCTAGATACGGAAACGTAGCCCGCAAGCTGTACCGGTCGACCATTCGGTCCATCTCCCTTTGGAAGACCTAAACCCCATTGGTGACGCCGAAGGGGACCCTAAGGAAGTGATATAGCCGGCCGTCTGCCTCGAAGGCGGTGTATGGCTGGTCCGATTTACAGATGGGGAGCTGGTGGTAAGCGGATTTCAGGTCCACTGTTGAGAAGACCCGGTACTGTGCAATCTGGTTAACCATGTCAGATATGCGTGGGAGGGGGTACGTGTGGAGCTGCATGTACCTGTTGATGGTCTGGCTGTAGTCCACGACCATTCGTTTTTTCTCCCCAGACTTAACCACTACCACTTGAGCTCTCTAGGTGCTGTTGCTGGCCTCGATGACTCCCTCCCGAAGCAACCGCTGGACCTTGGACCTGATGAAGGCCTTATCCTGGGTGCTGTACCGTCTGCTCCTGGTGGCGATGGGTTTGTAATCTGGAGTTAGATTGGCAAAGAGGGAAGGACGATCGACCTTTAGGGTCACGAGGCCGCACACAGTGAGGGGTGATAAGGGTCCGCCGAATTTAAGGGTCAGGCTCTGGAGGTTGCACTGAATATTCAGGCCAAGGGTAAGTGCAGCGCAAAGGTTAGGGAGGACATAGAGGCGAAAACCGTGGAACTCTACGCCTTGGACTGTGAGCGTGACCGTGCAGTACCCCCGGATCGCTACGCGATGGGATCTGGAGACCAGGGAGATACTTTAATTTGCAGGGTGTACCTTAAGGGAGCAGCGCCTTACCGTATTCGGTTGTACAAAGCTCTCGGTGCTCCCGGAGTCCAGTAAGCAGACGGTCACATGGCCGTTGACTTTCACGCTGGTGGATGCGTTGGTCAGCGTATGTGGTCGGGACTGGTCGATTGCCATGGATGCGAGCCGTGGTTGATTGTCGGGTAGTGAGGCGGCCATTGAGTTGGGGTCCTGCAACGCTGTTGGTATCCATGTGCTGCGGGGTGGACAAGATGGCGGCGCCCGGAGGTCCTGGGGATTACAAAATGGTGGCGCCCATAGAACGCACGTTGTGGGGGTGGAGCAAGATGGCGGCACCCATGAAACGCCCATGTTGTGCGGGGGAGAAGATGGCGGCACCCATTGCTCGCACATGACCTGGGGAGGAGAGGAGGATAGCGGCGCCCATTGTCCGTGACTGGGGGGGGGGGGGGGGGGGGGGGGGGGCGACCGCGGCCGCTGAGGGGCCTGGCACACCGTTGCGTAGTGGCAGATCTTTCCGCAGGCCTTACAAAGGGCAGCGTGGGCCGGGCAGCATTGGCGGGGGTGTCTTTGCTGGCTGCAAAAATAGCACCGGGGGCCCCCCGGAGATCACTGGCAGGCGCATAGAGCAGGCGTATTGAGTGGGTAGTGCCCCCGCTGGGACGGCTGCCTGTGGGGCCCATGAAGCGTGTGAGGAGTGGACCGCGCGGTTGGGTGCGTAGGACTGGACATTGCGCAGGGCGACCGTCATGGAAAGCGCCAGTGTTTTAGTCTCTGCGAGGTCGCGCGTGGCCCCTTCTAGGAGCCGCTGCCTGATAACATCGGACCCAATCCACGTTACAAAAGCGTCCCGCATAAGGAGATCTGAGTGCTCCTTAGCTGTAACGTCCTGGCAGTCACAGTCCCGCACTAGTGGGATCAGGGCCCTCCAGAAGTCCTCGATTGACTCACCAGGTAGTTGAGTACGCGTTGTGAGCGTGTGTCTGGCGAAGAGTGTGTTTGTCTTCTGCTCATAATTTTCTTTGAGTCGAGTCATGGCATCAGCGTAATTGGGCGCATCCTGGATCAGTGGGAAGACTTTGGAGCTGAGGATGGAGTACAATATTTGAATCTTCTGAGCCTCTGGAACAGGGGTCGGCGCTGCGTTGATATACGCTTCAAAACAAGCGAGCCAGTGCCGAAAGTCCTTTCTGGCTTCGCTTGCGTGTGGATCCAGCTGCAGTCGATCTGGTTTAATCCGGAGGCCCATCTTCTGAGCCTGGTACTAATAAATTGAGGCACGATCAATTTGACTGGAGACGAAGTTGAATCCAAACTGAGGCTTTATTAGTATCAGATGTGTGGCCTCCCCCAGCAGCTGACAAAACGGCTGCGAGCTGGAAGCCATGCATATTTATGACCCGGCTCCTGGGCGGAGCTAGCATGCAGGGGCCCAGGTGAACCTGTAGTTGCAGGTTCTACCGTACAACCCTTAATATAAGAACATGGTGGTTTACCACAGAGTTAAAGTAGCTCGGATGATGCTTCTCCACTGCTTCCACCTACTCCCATCCATTGACTTGCACACAAATCAAATTGCATTCGTTTTAAAATTGAGGGTTTGTCTTCACACATATATCGTTATATAATGTAGTAAATGAGAAGTTCCTCTCTAGATCTTTATACGTGTAGACTGTTCTGACCGTTTCAATTTTTATTTAAGGTATGAAGGGAAAACGTTGAAAAAATACTTTCCCATATTACATTCAATACAGTACTGAGTACGTGTGTGCCAACTGTGGTTCATGCTGGGGGAGTTATCTTTCAATTTTCACACTGAGTTAATAATTTTCTTCAATTTGTCCAACAGGCAGATATGCTTGATGTGAATCAGATTATCAAGGACCTAGCATTACTGGTACATGAACAGGGCGATAACATTGGTGAGTATTAGCCGTGGTTTGAACACATTATTTTAATTTAAGCTGAAGCGTGTTTTCTCTGCCTCAGTGTTGCGACAAATGGGTTTTTCTTCAGGCATATAATCATACAGCACACACGGAGGCCCTTCAGCCCATCCTGCCTGTGATGGCATCATGAAAGTTCCACTCTGACAGACCGGCAATTTTTGTGTCATTTTCAAATATATAAAAATATACAATTGCCTTTCAGGCAATGGATTCCTTCCTGATCATAACACCTTGCGGCATAAAACCTTCCTTTCATCTCTGTCCGATTTTATTGCCAATTATCTTTTTTTTTTAATCCATGAGGGCTAATGCTGGTCTGATTAGTAAGTTTGCAGATGACACCAAGGGTGGTGGAACGGCATAGTGTTGAGGATTGTCAGAGGACAGCAGGACATAGATAGGTTGGAGACTTGGGCAGAGAAATGGCAAATGGAGTTTAAGCCAGATAAATGTGAGGTAATGCATTTTGGTAGGTCTATCATAGAGGGGAAATATACCGTAAATGGCAAAACTCTTAGGAATATAGAAAGTCAGAGAGATCTGGGCATGCAGGTCCACAGATCTTTAAAAGTAGCAAAAGAAGTGGACAAGATGGTCAAAAAAGCATACGGAATGCTTGCCTTCATTGGACTGAGCATCAAGTATATAAAATGGCAAGTCATGCTACAGTTCTATAGAACCTTGGTAAGGCCGCACGTGGAATATTGCACACAATTATGGTCACCACACTGCCAGAAGGATGTGGAGGCTTTGGAGAGGGTGCAGAGGAGGTTTACCAGGATGCTGTCTGGTCTGGAGGGTGTTAGCTATGTGGGGAGGCTGAATAGACCCGGACTGTTTTCATTAGAAAAACTGAGGTTGAGGGGTGACCTGATAGAGGTCTACAAGATTATGATAGAGTAGATGGGCAGGCACTTCTTCCCAGGCTGGGAGGGGTCAGTCACCAGGGAGCATAGGTTTAAGGTCTGTGGGGCAAAGTTTAGATGAGATGTGCGAGGCAGGTTTTTTTACACAGAGGGTGGTGAGTGCCTGGAATGCGTTGCCAGGGGAGGTTGTGGAAGCAGATACATTAACGGCGTTCAAAAGGCATCTCGACAAATACATGGATAGGATGGGTATAGAGGGATATGGCACTAGGAAGTGCTGAGGGTTTTACCCAAGGATGGTATCATGACCGGTCCAGCTTGGAGGACCAAAGGGCCTGTTCCTGTGTGCTGTATTGTTCTTCTTTGTTAATGTGCTCCTTTACCACAGGTAAATGTGGTAATTTGGTCCACATGTAGCTCACCCATCTGTTGTACAGCCTGCCTGATTTCCACCCCATGAGGTTCTCCAAAGTTCAGGAAATCCACTCCCTCAAATGGTCAGGAGGCTGCTGAAGGTGAGAATAACCCTAAAGTTGCCTTCCATCCTCACTCTCCCCCTGTGGGAGGACCATTATCACAGATACCGTATCAATTCAAGAAAAGGCCAGACACCACCTCACAGTATTGAGCGGAGGTCGTTCGCCACACCCTGAAGAGTCATGAAATTCAACTCGAGATCAAATGCATATATTTGGAAGAGAGTTAGATTTAGTTGTGCAGTTGACTTGTGTTTTGTCTCTGGATTGCACTACCTTGCTTGATTGTGACTAAGTGTGATTTCTTGGGAGTTCACTCATTTTGTTATCGATCCTTCCTTTGTCCAATGGTTATTGAGTTTTTAAAAAATCAAACAAGTGAAATTGCACATTTAACAGCATGGCACAAACAGGCTTTGATGTTCTTGATTTTTCACACTGATTACATCTTACAGCTGAATCACGTCAAAAGAAAAAAACCGGGCCTTTTGAAGCAAAGATTAATATTTGTTGATTTGACTGTGAAAGAACAGAAGAGATGGACAGGCACAAGAACATGGCCTGAAATTTGCACACTTCAGGTGCACTTGATTGGCAGGCCTGGAAGCGGCCGTGGTGTCCGCTTCTGCCAGCGAATGATGGAACAACCCGATTTCACGCTGGCTTCAACAGTCATTTAGTGAAGATGTTCTTAATGACACAATCGGTATTCCCCTCATATACATCATCCCCAGGGCATGCTGCTGACCCCGAGGAGTGCCAGATGCTGGATGTTCAGCGGGATGCATCGGAAGATCAGGCGGAGATCACCGAATGTCTGCGTGTCATTCCATCTGACATGGAAAGTTTATGCAGAGTATGAGTACTGTGTTGACTCTGGGCTCTGACCACACAGCCTTTTTCATTCAGGCTCTCATGAAGTGGCAGGTCCTGGAGCAGAATCAGAAGTTCTTGGGTTTGCACTTGGGACCTGCAAACCCTCACACAGACAATGACTTCAGGGGTTCACTGTCAGTTTGAGAGATGGATGAGGTACGTAGCGCCTTTGCTTAGGCGTCTGTTCATCACTGATGAGCGGGAAGGTTCAGACATGCCTCACACTGGTGGATGAGCTGCCTGTCATCTCTGTGTGCTCCTCTCATGGCACTATGGATGATGGCAGCAACTCTTCTGTCCCTCTGCTAGTGACCATGGTACCTTCTGGGGCAGCGTCAACTGAGGAGTCCACAGTCATGTCACGGGACACACCCTCCCCAGCACAGCCTCCTCAGCCCTGCCGGCCACAGGACAACCTGCAAATGTTATCAGTGCCAACACGACGGCAGACTCAGCAATCTGCCTCCATTGCCACTGCCAGCGAGGGAGGAGGGGCACCAAGACGTAGCATTCGCAAGCATAGGTTTAAGGCGCCATGAGCAAAATATGGGCTTTTACAAGTAAAGTTAGTTCATTCGAGCACAATAATTTTTTATTTCTGTGTAACTGAGCCAACCATTTTGTATTTTGTTCCTTGTTTGCAAGTCTGGTAAAGATATAAATCAGTGTTGTATTGCAATGCCCAAAGTGTTCTTCATGTTTTTCATAGCTGCAGGCCTCATCAGTGCCTTATGATTGATGTCAGCGGCAGAAAACATTCTTAGAAGTTGTGAGGCGACATTGGGTCATGGCATTGATTTCTCAGAAATGTGTGTGTGAAGGAGGTGGCACTTTTGCCCTGAGATGGGAGCCAAGCCTTGCCACCCGAACTGAAGGATCATTGTTATCAATGCCTCCCTGGTGTCCCTGCCTCGTTCACCTAGGCTGCCTTTATCGCTCTTACCCACTGCCTGCCCGGGCTCCATCTGTGGAGTCATCCTCTGAGGCATGTGGAGCTGCCTCAGTGTCCTCATCCTCAAGTGGGCTCTCCCTTGCCAGTGCCAGATTGTTCAGAGCACAGTAGACCATGACGATAAGTGACTCACGCTCTGGAGGATATTGCAGGGACCCCGCAGAACGGTCCAGCCAGTGGAACCTCAACTTCAGTCGCCCTATTGTACTCTCAACCACTGCTCTTTTGGAGGCCTGACACCGATTATACCTCTCTTCCCCCTCTGTCCTAGGGTGCTGAAATGGCACCATGAGCCACCTTTTCAATGGATACCCTTTGTCACCATGCAACCAACCTTCCAGCTGAACTGGAGCCACAAACAGCTTGGCACCTTAAAATGTTGCAGTATTTATGCATCATCGGAGCTGCCAGGGTACTTTGCACAGACTTGCTGAATCTGGGTCCTGTGTTTGCACACTTTCTGAACTTTTAAAAAATTAAATTTAGAGTACCCAGTTATTTTTTTTTCCAATTAAGGGGCAATTTAGTGTGGCCAATCCACCTAAACTGCACATCTTTGGATTGCAGGGGTGAAATTCACACAGACACTGGGAGAATCTGCAAACTCCACACAGACGGTGACCCAGGGCGGGATTGAACCCGGGTCCTCAGCGCCGCAGGCAGCAGTGCTAACCACTGCATCACCATGCCGCCCACACTATCTGAACTTTTATGGCATGATAAACCTTCCTATTCACAAAGGCACCTAGTTGACCCACAGGTGTCTTGATGGCCACATGGGTGCAGTTTGTGAAATCCTGGATGCAGAGGAAATGCTGCAATAGCTGCAATGCCTGTTGTTGATTCAAGCTAGCTGGTTTGGTCCGTCCAGTAATGAATGAATCTGTGGACCCGTCTGAACTTGGCTCAACTGTGGACGACAACTGATTTAGACATTCCACACAGATCGTCCACTGAGTCCTTGAATGATCTGGATGTGTAAAAATTGAGACCAAGTGTGACCTTCAAAGCCACTGACATTGGGTGGCCATCCACTCAGTGGGAGGCAATCTCTGGCCTAGTAATGTGGCATAATGATGTCACAGAAGGATGGAGCCTCTTGTGGCAATGGACCTCGGGCATGTTGAGGTACCTGGATGCTACCTCTGGCTGCAGGCCAATGGTGTATTTTGTTCTTCCATCTGTCTAGCACCCCTTGCTGCCCCCCCCCCCCCCAAAAAAACAAATGTTGCCTCTCCTCCCAAAGGTATCTCCCTGTGATACTGCCTATGGACACCTGCTATCCTCTTCCACTGCCCCCCTCTTCCTTCTCAGAGGAGGCGAACCCACCAGAGAACACAATTCCCATCGGCTAAATACACATGCCACTGCCGTGTGCACTGAAGGCTGCAATGGGCAGAAATGCTCCAAGTGTTGGCAAATATAAGAGTTCTCAGAGCAATCTTAACAATGCAAATATTTCGGAATAAACCAGAGGAAAAGGTGTGAACTCCCAACAACAGCTCCACAGCAAATTCTCACCTGAGCTCCTAACAACTCAAGGAGCAGTGCTCCCATCCCTTTTTATCCCGCGCTCTCGCTCGATTTCATGTGATTTTGGGTCGAATGCGTGCCCGCTTGAACTACGTAAAATTCTGCCCCAGATCCAAATGGCATAGAATAATATGATTATTATAATACAACAGTATTTTTCTCCCGAAATAGATTGAAAGTGATAGATTTGTGCATGGTGCAAAGCATGTGCAGGACTGAGGTACAGATCAGCTGACTGAATGGAGGAACAAGCTCTAGGTACTGAACAATCTGTTCATGTTCCTTCGCTCCAGCCCCAGCCTGAACTAACACCAAAGACACAAAGTTGACTGCACACACTGTCCTTCAAAGATTAACTTTAAGCGGGTGAGACAAGATAAAGAGCAACCAGATAATTTTGTTTATCCCATGCTTGAAGGAAAGTATAGTGCTGAGGACAAATGCTATCCATCTAATTGCACATTCGCATCCAATTAGGGCTCTTATTTTTTAAAAGCATTTCCTTTTGACTAATTCTATTTGCATGATTATTTCATGGAATGAGGAATCCCTTCAGTTCAGTAAACAAGCATAAATGACATGTTGGGATGCTGTATCGCCACGAGCTAGCTGTTTGAAGTGCGTCCACTCTTTGTGACTCACAATTGAAAATAGCCTGTGTTTCTTCAGCTCTGTCAAATCACAGAAAATATTGAGTCGCATATAGGACAACATGGTTATCAGGTTTATTCACCCCATTCTCAGCTTAAACATACGGGACGAGGCCAATGAAATTAGATTATTTAACGTGTATAAGAAAAAAGAACAATACAGCTCAGGAACAGGCCCTTCAAGTCTGTACAGGTCATGATAGCTCATGATGCCACTCTTGGCCAAAAACCTCAGAACTTCCTAGTGCCGTATCCTTCTATACCCAACCTATCCATGTATTTGTTGAGATGCCTTTTGAATGCCATTAATGTGTAATTGTTGTCATGAAGGTGAAAGAGACTGGACAACTCCATTTTTGTAAATCTGCATAAATTCAGATACCTCCAGGTATAGCAGCAAAGTGCTTTTTACTCCATCAAACAGCATCCTCGGGGTTACCATTGATCAGAAACTGAACTGGATGAGCCATATAAATACTATGGCTTCCAGAGCAGGTCAGCGTAACACACCTTATTCCTCGAAACCTGCCCACCATCTCCACTACACAAGTTAGTGATGGAGTACTCCCCATTTGCCTGGATGAGTGCAGCTCCAACAACACTCCAGAAGCTCCACACCATCCAAGACAAAGCAGCCCGCTTGATTGCTACGCCTTCCACAAACATTCAATTCCTCCACCACTGACACGCAGTACCATCTACAAGATGCACTGCAGGAACTCACCAAGGTTCCTTTGGCAGCACCTTCCAAACCCATGACCTCTACCACCTAGAAGGGCAAGAGCAAGAGATACTGGGAACACCACCAACAGGATGTTCTTCTTTAAGTCACTCAACATCCTGACATGGAAATATATCATCGTTCCTTCATTGTCGCTGGGTCAAAATCCTGGAATTCCCTCCCTAACAGCACAGTGGGTATACCTACACCTCCGGGATTGCAGCTGTTCAAGAAGGAAACTCACTACCATATAGTGGGCAAATAGGGCAATAATTGCTGACCTCACTAGCGACATCCACATTCCGTAAATTAATTTTTTTAAAATGCATTTGTCACACCTATGAGGGGGTATATTTGACACCCTGGGCAAGAAATTCAAATCGTGCCATCGAACTTGAGCCAGGAAAACATATAGCCAAGAATTGAAAAATGACCAAGGTCCATTTGATGCAATATTCAGTGACTGAGTAGCCTGCCTTCCTATCTGGTAAGGCTTTCCATGCCCTAACAGTGACCTGCATAATTGGTTCTTATGGTGATGCTCTTAAAGTTGCTAAGTTATTGACTCTTAGCAGTACTTACCTCATCAAAACCCTTCATAATTTTGAACACCTCGGTCAGATCTTCATTTAACCTTCTTGGGTCTTCTGAAAAGAGTCTCAATTTATTGAACATCTCCTCATAATAAAAACATTTAATTCTTTGTGAATCTTTTCCGCAGCACCTGCGGTCGTTTCATGAATGTTTAATTTACTCCTGATAAGCACGGGGCAAAGAAATTCCTGAGACTCAAAAACAGGGCAGCACGGTAGCACAAATGGATAGAATTGTGGCTTCACAGCGTCAGGGTCCCAGGTTCGATTCCCCGCTTGGGTCACTGTCTGTGCGGAGTCTGCACGTTCTCCCCGTGTCAACGTGGGTTTCCTCTGGGTGCTCCGGTTTCCTCCCACAGTCCAAAGACATGCAGATTAGGTGGATTGGCCATGATAAATTGCCCTTAGTGACCAAAAAGGTTTGGACGGGTTATTGGGTTACGGGGATAGGGTGGAAGTGAGGGCTTAAGTGGGTCAGTGCAGACTCGATGGGCAGAATGGCCTCCTTCTGCACTGTATGTATTATGTCTGCATCGATCCCATTTGCTACATCGCAGTCTCATTGAAGTCGCAATCTTCGCCAATGTAATGATGCAGCTTTTTCAAAAGCATTGCTGGCCACGCCGTATTTATACTATTTTAATCTTCATTTTATAGATAGCATTGAGGCCAACATCGAGCGGGCGGCTTCAAATGTTGATGCAGCTAATGAGCAGCTGGCAAAAGCAAATCAACACCAGGTAGGTCTGTGTTTGAATACTATTCTGACTGTGAAGTGGACTTCCCTGGGCTCCTGTCACTTTTCTCAGAAATATTTCCTGTTCGGGTTCTGCGGGTAGACCCACTCGAGACAGCTTAAGCACAGCGGACACTGAGACGGGTAGATAATTGAACAAAGGATTGTAATCAGGCCACAAACTTAACAGGCAAAGGGAATGTAAATGTGTTTGAAAGCATCCAACCATGTACAGACTTATGGCTTGAACACCAATCTCCAAGTACTTCTAAATATTGTCAATATTGTCAACAGCAGTAATACAAGAGCTGGCTTTAGCATCAATAACGTCCGATAAAACTAAGGATTCATCTTAGCAAAGGTAATCGTAGCAATCGTATTGCATTTTTTAGGTAATTTTACCTGGGGATAAATGTGTAAAATGGATGCTATCGAGTTGACCGCCCTTTATACATTTCCCCATTTTTTCCTTCCATTGACTGAAAAAGGAAATCAGGCATGATGTGTAATCAGTGGCCAACTTAATATTGCTAATTATTCCAACTGTAAAATGTCTCATGGTACCTGACTAATAACATTTCAATTCCTGTGCTCTTCACTGCTTTATGACGTTCTATTCTCTTCTATCAAAAATGGATAGAATAAATTATTTCTTTGTGTTTGCTAACAAACTGGAGGAATTCTTTGGGAATATCCTTTTTCAGTCCACGTTCCTAGAATGTGTGCGTCCTCTCTTTTTTCAGTCAGTCACTCATCAGTACTCCTAATCTAATTAATCCTTCAATATGTATAGATTTAAACTTGGGGAAAAAAATTGGGATAAAATGAAAAGAACATTGTTGTTTGTGAAAAGCCATGGACTCCGTTGATATGTGTATATTATTTCAGTGTTCTTGGTGTTATGACAATAGTGATATATTGAACAGTGAAAAGTGATAATGAAAAAACAGAACTTCTTTTTTCGAGCTTTGAGCATTTATATTCCCTTGCATTATGGCATAGTGTTCAATGTGTATACTGTACTTGTGGACTGAATTGAGAAAGCCTTCTGTCTATGTCAGTGATGAGGACATTTTCAGAAAGAAATTGTGCTCGAGCAGAGGGAGAGGTAGAGAGGTCATTGCAAAGTTTGGAGGCTGGACAGCTGAAAGTGCAACTGCCATTGGTGAGGGTCCCACAGAGGCTAGAGTTGGAGAACAACAAGAATAATTTGTGCTAAATCGTGCACCACTAATATAGTAAAACACTTGAGGAGTGTCAGTGGCCATGGAGAGATTTGGAAACTTGAACTTTAAATTGAAGCATTGCTTAACAGAATTGTTGGAGAGCTATGGAACATGAGGAGGTTAGAGAGACGGGGCACAATTCTCTGGCCTCGTTGCGCTCTCGCTCAAGTGTAATAAGGCCGGTGAATAGTGGGAGAGGCCAAAACAAGATCCGTGCCGGGCGCCAAATCGGGATCTCGCCGTAGCAAGGTGAGAAACCAATTCTCACCACTTAAGCTCCATTTCCATACAATCAACAAGAGCGACCCCATATCCAACGGCCTCCTGCCATTCAGCGGCCTCCCCAGCAAGTGCTCACGCTGGCACCAATTAGTACTCCTTTTTAATTATGTGAAGCTGACGGAAGGGCATCTGTAGGGAGCCGAGGAGGTGAGTAGCCATCTTTGCTCACAGGCAAATAGCCTGGGGGTGCTGATATTTCCCCTCCCAGTGCTCGGCGGGGGTGAGGGGGACCCCCTGCAGGGGTGGGCCACCGTGGGGGAGTGAAAGGTAGCGCTGGGGGGGGGGGGCAACCAGTGGGCAGTCACTCGCGGAACCACAATGTCAATCCCTGGATTGTGTGTAGCTGTTCCGGGAGCAACCGTTGACCCTGCCTGTCTGCCCCACCGATTACCCATAACCCCCACCAATTGCTGAGGCCTCTGGCTGTGCGGCTGAAGACTATCGCTAACAGGGAATTGGCAATCGTGGTTAAGTGAGCACTTGACATATGCCAAGTGGATTCCCACGTGTGGGCGGGTCATGTAGCATGTGGGAGTCATTGCCTAGCATTCAGGTCACACCTTGATGCCTGGACACTGTGCTTGAACACTGCAGGAAGCAACACCACACATGCAACAGCCAACATCCGAGTGATCCTCAACATGCCTGGCCCTCCTAGCTCTACCACTACGTCTTGGTGTTTTCCCAGGATGCACACCAGAGGTGAAGGCAGCCAGCTGCTTACCTCATCCCGTGGCCCTCGATGGACTGGCGGGCGTCCTCTGCAAGCTCTGGGGCTGAAGGGCCCCGGTTCACTTGCTGGCAGCATATGCACAGCCGTGCTGTCCTGTTCCATTTGCTGACTCTTCGTAGAGGTGGAACTCGGGGAATTGATGGCCACCGACGCCACTCCCTGGGATGGGTTCAGCCTGGCATCCAGCGCATTTCCTCCCAATCGGTGCCCATAGGGCCCCAGCAGCCCCTGCATCAATTGGCTCTGCCTTACCTGGCGGTTCCCCATGGTCTGCACCATCGAGTCAATGCCCTTGGCGATGTTCGTCAGTGACTGGAACAATCTCCGCAGTGCCTTGGCCATGCCCATCTGAGAGTGGGACATTTCCCACAGAACCTCATCAAGGTCGTCCAGGTGCTGGGTGACATCCTCCAGTGAGGCAGACATTCTGCCGAGACCCTCAGCCATGGCCATCACTGACTGCGCGACACCTTCACTTATGGTGCCAATGTCATGCACCAGACTCTCCATTGCGGTCAGTGTTGACCTTGATGCCACTCATTGCTGGTGCCATCTCCTGCGCCCATAGCCTCGAGGACTCCTCCAGGTGGCTATGGATCTGAGGGGGTGATGCTGACATCTCTCTCTGAACATCCCGGCCACTCCCTATCATCTCCATCAGCTCTGGGTAACCCAATTCCAGAGGCTCAGCATCAGGCTGGGACCCAGCGGGGTCCTCAGTTCCAGCAGTCCCCCGATTGCTGTCTCGCCTGAGGATTCCTGCCTCCACCTGATGTCCATCAGCAGCAGTGTGGTGCTCACCAGATTGTGCCCCAGAAGTCTGACCATTAACGTTTCCCACCGAAGTGCGTGTATCTGTGCTGGTGGAGGGTAGGAATGACAGCTGTGCCACGACTATTATGATGGCATCCTCTGAGCTCTCCTCCGAGGGGTTCTCCTTGGAGTCAGGAGAGGGGGCCACCCGGGATGGGCCAGCGCCGTCGGCCGGAGGACCTGCAGGAGAATGGACATGTGGTCATTGGGAGGGGTGGGTCAGTCAGTACTCGCGTTTCACAGGTCCCCTGGATGGAACCTGGTGGTTCCTTACCTCTGCGACTTCCAGCAGACTCCATGTGGGTGACCTCGGTCACACCAGTCACCTCCAGGGTTCGCTCCTTGAAGGAGGTGAGGGTTCTTATGTCTGGCACCTCTACACCAGTCTGGGCCCTCTCCCACCAATTGTGGGAGAGCTTTTCCTGAGGAGACACGGAGAGGGCATCGTTAGCCACACGCCTGGTTCAGTGGTGGGAGAGGGGGTGTGAAGGCAGGTTTGGTGGGGGGGGGGGGGTAGGGAGGGCTGGGGGTCACTAGGAGATTTGGGGCGGTGGATGTTCCCTTGGTGGGGGGCAGAGATGGGGCGGTGTTGGTGTCTACTCACTTGTGCTGCCCGGTATCGGCCGTTGACCTTCTTGCACTGCTGGTCAGTTCTCATGTTCGTACTGTTGGAACTAAGGTTGCCGCCACCTCATCCCAGGCAGTACTGGCTGCCTTGTGGCTCATCCCCCAGGACTCCGGGGGAAACAGGACATCCCTCCTGGTCTCCAACGCGTCGAGGAGCAAATGCAGCTTAAGTGCTGCACTCGGGGTTGGCCGAGCAAATGCAGCTTAAGTGCTGCTCGACCTTGTTAACGGGGGGTGGGGGGGGGTGGGGGGGGGGGGGGGGTGCGCGAGCATGGTCTCGGCGAATCAGCTGGTGAGTCATTATTCGTGGCGAAAAGCCCGTGATGCCTCGTTAAGTGGACCAATTAATGTTGCATTGAGCTGCCGGTTTCGCTGGGCTGTGCGCCGGGAAGCTCGCGGCAATTCCCGCTCGCACCAACACTTGGAAGTTTTTCTGGAGAATTGCGCGCCTAGCGGTGGGAAAGGCCTTGGAGGAATAGTTATCTATGTTATCTTCCTTTATCATAAAGGCGGAAATAATTCAAATTTTAAACTATTGCTAATGAAATCAATTCTGCTCCTCATTTGGTCTTCCCCGCCTGTTTTCATCAGCTTTGTTGAGCAAATTATCAGAAGTAGACCAAGTGAGACAGTTTAAATCCATCCTTTGAAAAGTGTGAGCATTAATATTAATCGGACTATGATTTTTCCTTGTGTTGCCGGTCTAGTTAGTGTTAATGTCAGCACCCCTGGACCGTGCGTATTCAGCTGAAAGTCAGAATAAAGCTGCTTGTATTCTGGCCTGACCAGGGACTTTAACCCGAACTTGAAGAATGTGCCCCTCACGACACCAGTGTTCCTAATCTGTTTCTCACCAGCCAGCCTTGCAGACGCTCTAAGTTAGACTAGCAATACCTATACTTTGAGCTATTGAATGCTGGACCGAGACTGTCCAGACTTGTATTACTTTCTCCCTATCTGTGCAGTTTGGAGGTTGAAACTAAGACCTGGAAGATAAAAAACATTAACCAAGATTTTCCATTCTGCTGTCAAATATATATATATTTTTTAATTACCAAAGTTACAAAGCCAGAGCTCCAGAGTGTGGACAGAGGCAAACCCCTAATTCAGCTCCTTGCCTACTCCAAAAACTAATTAAAATTTAATCCAGTTCATGGTCCCCACAAGAGAGACATACCAGATCCAGGCATTGCACCTGATTTCCTGCTCAGCTGAGCCAAAAGGCCGAGAAGCGATGCTGTGAAATGCTATGGTGAGGTTATCTATGCATCCCTGTCCCGTTAGCAGTCTTACGCTGAATATTTTGACAGGGACCGAGCTTTTTGTTGACTGTATCAGAGGCTCCAGCATGGCAGGATAGATCTGGATGGAAAATCACTGATCCTGCAGAGCTATGGCACATGCTGCAACTGAAAACTGAATCATACTGGCGAACCCTGCTGGTGGGGATCGCGTGCCTATTGACCTGTTATTGACTGTGTTCGCTGGTGCAGATCATTAGATCCTTCGGTCACCTCTGCTGAGTCCTAACCAATGCTGAATGCCAATAAGAAGTGGGAGGGACTTTTGTCCAGAACTCCTCAAGCGATGATGAGAAATTTCCCTCCTGACACTTCCACCTTATTTGATGATGCCCATTCAATTGATTCTGGCATCTAATAGCAATAAACGTGGAAGATGATTGCAGATACAAAAATTGTTGGGAGCTCAGTGGATTGCTGTCACGGCGAGTGTGGTGCCACAGCTGTCTGTGTGACACTGGAATGCAGCTCAAGAGGAACATCCTACACTCGATGCCTTAACCCCTTGTGCCACTCAGTCACTCCAAAGTTACGTTTACTTTCTCTCAATTTGGACTAAACCTGGGATTATTCAGAGTTACTTTGAAACTGACATATTGGAATTGTTCTGTTTATATTTTGGAATTGTGCAGTGCTCACACATGATGAAGCTACAGTTTGAAATTGCAATAGGACTGTGTTCTCTCTCCAAAGCCCGTAGTCATATCTAAGATGAACTTTATGTTAAGAGACATTTTCTGACCACGTGAGCAGCGTACAAGTCTGATCCTATTGTGCCTGTGGAATACAGTGAAGTATTTTCTGCTCCATTTCAACAATCATACAGATCAGAAAGTGAAACTTTCTTAGACCGTGATGTGTATTTTACTTTGGTGGGGGGGGGGGCGCGGGGCGCGGGGAGGTGGACAGAATAGTGAATGAACCCGTCCAGTGATTGACACCTGACAAGCAGGTTTTTATAGTTGAGAGATAATCACTGAATAGACTTATGTTAACTTGATGCATCATATATGTGACAGTGACAAGCATCTGATGGTTCCTGCACAATCTTCCCACTGAAGAACCATCGAATAATGAGTATCCTGTAAAAAGTGCAACATTAGTAATAATGGGTACAATTTAACAAAAATAGAGAGTTTTGGGCCTGTTTAGAGGGGTGTTTCTCGGTGCCTGCAGTGTCGAGAAGGATTCCGCTCTTAAAGGGGGACTCTTTTTTTTTTCCCAGCGAGGAATGTCCCCCTGACACCGCACTTCGCTTCATTTCTTGCACCGACGAGCTGAGCCATTTTTAAATGCTGTCCCGATCTCGCGACCCCCATGGCGATCTCCGGACTACCCCAATGCCCCAACCTACTGCTTAGCGAGCCCTCGACCCTCCACTCACAAATCCCTGGTCCCGATTTCCCGCATGGGCAAACTGGCACCTGTGCAACTTGGCACTGGCACCCTGGCATTAACACTGGGCCCTTATTCTGAGTTTGTGTCCCCCTCCCCCACCTCAGTTCAAGACTCCCAGAAAGGGAAACAGTTCCCAAGCACCTACACTGGATGAATGTTTCTATTATACTCGGGCTGTTTTTCCATCAGAAAGAAAATTGTGAGAAGTGTATTCTGCTCTGCCTTTGAGCTATTGCTTGTTTCGTGCCTCCACCCAATTCTACCCCCATGAGGTGTTAAAGTGTTAACTATTAATTGTGTGTGCACCTCCCTTGGCTAAAGAAATAAATAACTTGCATATTTCAGAGAACCAAGGGAGTGCATATTAATTTTTAGGTAGTTAAAAGGGGTAGTCAATTTGTGCACAAGAGTGTCTCACAAGCCAACAATGAGATAAATGGCTTGATGGTCAGTTTTGGCCATATTGGCTGAGGAGTAATTGTTGGCCATTTCATCAGCAGAATCCCACTGCTCTACTTTGAACAGTACCAGGGGTCAAAGGTCAAATCAGACCTTGGTTCAACACCTGGTCTGAAAGACGGCATCCCTGACCATGGTCTCAGGACTTCCTCAGTATTTCCCTGAACGGTAAAAAGAAGACTGTTTCTCACACTGTACTGTCTTCTTGGTATGAGTAGTGGTGGAATTGAGACAGGCCTGGAATGTGTTCTGGGAGATTGCATGAGGATGTGGCGCCTCTCTGTCCCTTTGCGTTATTTATGACATTGTTGCATTGTGACGTTGCGTCGCGTCGAGCAGCATCAACTACAGTCTTTAGGATGCATAAGAAAAACAGTTTAGTTTCTACCAGCCCTTAAAAAGTACTCTTCCAGTCCTGCGCATTTGGGTGACCTGCTCATCATAATTTCTTTCATACCAAACTTATATAGAGGGCAAATTTCAACCTTCACCACCTCAATACTAAGCTGATCAATCAAACCTGCTTCTTCACCCCTTTGAAACCTGTATACTATAAAATAGATGGATTTTATAATGATGGGTGACCCACTTGCTAGATTATCACCCAGGCTGCGACCGTGAAATTTTCTTCCATAGTGGTTTTTCAAAAAAAAGTTCATAGTTTTGGTAACTATTTTTGCCGCTGTCAACATTCATGGGCTGCAATTCGAAATGTCTAAATGATTTTTTAAATGCATATTAAGCTCCCTGTGGTGCACTCCGTAGATTTGTTGAGTACAAGCAAACCACTTACTTCCCTTTGTATGACACATGATTAATAAAACAAGATGTATTTGAAGACATTAAGGATTTTGCACTTCAGCGCTCCTGGCACATGCTGCAAGCTCATATCAGGAATCTATGTCCTTCCAGGCCCTGGTTTGCTGATCATTAATTTTAAAGGATATAAAAATTGTTGAATACAATCCGGCGTTTCCCAACCAGTTGCTGCAGCACACTCTTTTTTGCACAACATATGTTTCTGTAAAAGTAACATAGATATAAAATGCATTGAAGTAACTCCACTGCATTCCCCAAAATGTGATTGTCTATTTTATTGCAAGGTATTTTCATTCTTCATCCAGCCCCTGCAGTGAAATATTTGAAAAATAGACGAGACTTGCTCCAATGTTTGCTTTTTCCATAAATAGCTTTAATTTATTTTGTTCTGCTTTAGTGCACATATGGAAGATCTTTCTTAACATTGAATGGCTTAGTAAGATGATGGGTGGAATTTTTCTTTTTTTCTTCGAAGTGCTGGCTCAAACAAGAGCAGCTCACTGCTGGCTTTTCTCTGCTAATTTTCCAGCACTTTGTAACAAAACTACTGGAGGCATGTCCCACACTGTCACATTGGTGGGGTGGGCTGTTACTGCCAGGCCATGTCTCTCACTGCCAGCGCATGTCCCTCTCCTCCCTGGGGGCAGCCTACCCTGGGCAGAGTCTCTTCCCCTGGTTCACATTGCTCCAGACCTATTCATAGAATGCTGGAATAGAATCATAAGAGTCCCTACAGTGGAGGCCATTTGGCCCATTGAGTCTGCATCAGCCCTCTGAAAGAACACCCTACCTAGGTCCAATCCCCCAATCTGTCCCTGTAACCCCACTGAGGGGCAATGTAACAGAGCCAGTCCACCTAAACTGCACATCTTTGGACTGTGGGAGGAAACCAGAGCACCTGAAGCAAAACCACGCGGACATGGGAATAATGTGAAAACAGTTGTAATCGAACCCGGGTCCGTGGGGGCACTGTGCCACTGTGTCGCCTCACTGTGATAAACCTCGCCAGGGGAAATCCCAGTGTGGGGGGGACGATGAAGTAGGGGAACCTGCTAATGAGTTGTATTTAAATTAGGTTCCCAACCTTCCTTTTTTAAAATAAATTTAGTGTCCCCAATTAATTTTTTTCCAATTAAGGGGCATTTTGGCATGTTCAATCCACCTACCCTGAACATCTTTGTGTTGTGGGGGCGAAACCCACACAAACACGGGGAGAATGTGCAAACTCCATACGGACAGTTATCCAGAGACGGGATCGAACCTGGGACCTCGGTGCCGTGAGGCAGCAGGGCTAACCCACTGCGCCACCGTGCTGCCTGGTTCCCAACCTTCCTGAGTGGGAAGCTCATTATGTCAATGGTAGGGAACGCATCGATAGATCGGGGCAGCACGGTAGCATAGTGGTTAGCACAATTGCTTCACAGCAACAGGGTCCCAGGTTCGATTCCCTGCTTAGGTCACTGTCTGTGCGGAGTCTACACATCCTCCCCGTGTTTGCGTGGGTTTCCTCCGGGTGCTCCGGTTTCCTCCCACAGTCCAAAGATGTGCAGGTTAGGTGGATTGGCCGTGCTAAATTGCCCTTAGTGTCCAAAATTGCCCTTAGTGTTGGGTGGGATTGCTGGGCTATGGGGCTAGGGTGGAGGTGTGGATCTGGGTAGGGTGCTCTTTCCAAGAGCTGGTGCAGACTCGATGGGCCGAATGGCATCCTTCTGCACTGTAAATTCTATGATTCGATGATCTTACCTGTGAGAATCTCGTGGGATTTTGCACCTATGTCACCATTAGCAGTGGACACAAAGTCCCGGCTGATACCAACTAGTACGGACCTAAATGCTATTTCAGGCATAGACTGTAAATAAATCCATAAATGCTGCCCTCCATTTCCTGGTGCGATCCTGAGGTGAAGGATCAAGGATGGTAGTGCAGGACACCACCAAAGTTGAAACAAATGGGAGAGAGAGATGGTCAGTTAGGTGAAGAAACCGTACCTCAGTAATTGCAAATTGATGTTTCCAGATAGTGGGAGGAATGGAAGACTGAGGTAAGTCAGGACTTTCTGACTTTGAGCCCCAAGAAGAGGCATAAATATAACAGAATTCCAGATCCATTTTGCTGTGACATGACTTGTCTTGTGTGGCGTTCTTTGTGTTGCTTATTTAGGATGGTTGGCGTAGTGTTCCACAAAGATCACAGTCTAGCTTTTACTTAAACAAAGCCATGATTTTATTTACACTACTAAACTGGGTTTCGACACTTAGTCCTTTAGAATATAGAATTGATCAATAACATCTAACTACACTCATCTACTGCTAATCTCACTACTGGTATACTAACCTTCTCACACTAACTGCTCTTATGACCTTCACTAGTCGTCTCCTGCATATACTCCTCCCCAAAGGTCCAGCATCACTGCTTTATATCGTAATATCTGCAGCTCCCTCTAGTGGCTATTCACAGTACTCCATTAACTCTTGTAATGCTGATAGTTATGATAACACCACATCTTGTTGTTTGATTGTATTATTTCCTGAGTATGTGACAAGCGTCTGGTTCGGCATTGCCTGAATGCAATGGGAACAATTTTAGCTCAACTGCTTGGTGGGAGACTGCCAGAATTGAGTGCAACATTTGCTGTGCACTTGCAGCTTAATTTTGCTCTCTGTTGAGTTCAATGAAGTCTAATATCAGGCGGTGTGTAAATACAGCATTCAAAGTAAGTCTGTCAGTTGCCCCGGATCAGCTATGGGTTGTGAATGCTGAATTAAAACAGAAATGACTGGAACAGAGCTGTGATAAATATTTACTTGCCTCGAGGAACTGAAGCCCTGAGATACAATGAGTGAAGAAGAAAGCAAAAGTTTTATCCCTTCATTTTTCAGGTTCATTAAATGCTGACAGTACTAAACTGCAGCAAAGACTTAAACAATAATATTTATATGGGTCTTGTAGCCATCTAAAATGGCCACCTGCAAAGGACCATGGGAATTGTGGTCCACGTGGACACTGACAAATACACAGCCTCTGTGTATTGTTCAAAGAAGCCAGACCTGATCGAAACGTGCACCCATTAAAAGTCAATCACCAATTTCCCCAGGACAACAGAGTTTGAATCAAGGAACTAAAGCAGTAGCAGACTAACCAGCGCCACTTCCCCTTATTTGGAAAGGCCTACGGCCTGGGATAATGATAGCTCGGACCTGCCCAGCCACCAAGGTATCCGCCCCTTAATTGGCCAGGATCAATGAGGGTGATCTAAACCCTATCGATCCATTGGAGCTGGAGATAGGACCGCCCAAAAGGGCGCGAAAGAGAAGAAGGATAAGAAGCCCAGCCCACGTGGGATCAGCCTCTTTTGGACCGGCCTGTGTGCGACCAATTGCAGCATATCAACCAGCCAAGTTCAAGGACCTACAATCGCTACCTGAAGGACGAGCCCAACCAAGACGAACCTGAAGACTTGCAACCGGCCCATGTGGACACAGATAAAGGCCTTATCTCTCACACAGAGCCGGTCACCCCGAAGTTAAGTAAAGGTCATCTTAGTTATTAGGTTTAGTTTAGTGCGTAACCGCGTGAATCATTGCATATAAAACAAGTGTGGTTGTTAATAAACTGTCTTTTGGACTAATATACTGGTTGTGTGGTCATTCGGTCAATATAAGAAACAGCTTGTGGTTCACAGAGAAGTAAAGAACAATCAAGGTTCATTCATTTTGAAGTACGCAAATTTAATAAAATGAACCTCGGCGCTGCACTTTCCGGATCGGTTAATAAACTTTCTTGGCAGTTTGCTGAAAACTATTCTGTTTTATATTTTTACTTAATTAAGATTACAAGTTATTTAGTGGCTTACCAGCCACCATATATTGACTGAATTTTCCTTCATTATCTTGGTACAAGCAAGCCGACAAGATAGGAAAGAGTAAAAATCCACTTCAGAATTGACTTTATTGTCATCAGGCTTGAATGAGTTTTGGTACAAACCGGAGGTCGTTTGAGAAGTGTAACTCTTCTGAAATGATATCAGCCTCCCCGAACAGGTGCCGGAATGTGGCGACTCGGGGCTTTTCACAGTAACTTCATTTGAAGCCTACTTGTGACAATAAGCGATTTTCATTTTCATTTCATTTTTTTTTAAATGAGTATTTGATCCCACCATTTACAGAGCATAAGCCAGATGTTGATGTGTGACAAGATTGGTCAGATGCTGCAAAGCTGATGATGTACAGCAGTTTCCTTGTTATGGCGTTCCCACCTGTGATGTAATCTTGTGGAGATCAACCGCCGATATTTCCGGTTGGATTTTTTGTGGATCCAGTCCGACTCCAAGACTTTCAAAATGGTGGGTGGGACCTGGATGTGGAACTCCTGCCCCCATTTCTGACAGATCCTATTTTTCCGAAGGGGAAGTGTGAAGAGTACTACGAATCACACAGGCAGGGACCCTAAGCCTTTTGAAATTAGTCCGAGCTCAAAAAATACCCCACTATCGTCATTCGAATGGCCTCATCCACATTGTGGGAATCACAAATTGATTGAAGGTTGAATGCGGTCTGTTTAATGATCTGTCATGAACTGAAGTTTATTTAAATATCCAGCTGCTTGAAACTATCAGTCAGGGTTTAAAATAATCACTTTAATAACACAAGGCCAATTGTAATCTAATGAACTGGTGTATTTTAGATCAACGTCATCTCTGAGCAGAACAACACTTTTAGTTACATCATTCCTCATAACATCAAAAATAATGTATTAGACAAACTTAATCTCTGACATGGACCAATAGTTTCACGTTTTAATGGGTATTTCCAGAACTGACTGGTATCATCGATTGAAAAAAATGAATTCTCTGTTTTAAATCTCAGCTTACTGCAGACATAGTCCTCCGGAAATATAAAAGCACCTTTGGCCCATATTTCATCCCTTTTAGTTGAGGATTAGCCCAACACCCTTCCAATTACTGCCACCAACATCCTTGGTCTGGGTTGCATGGCAACGCAGAATGAGCATGTGCACACTGCCTGCCATATATGACATTCGGGCAAAAGTACAAGCACAATCGTACGGATGCTGGAAATACGAAATAAAAACAAAGTGGTGGAAATAATTAGCAGGTCAGGCAGAACTGTGGAGCGAGTTAATATTTCAGATCGTTAAACTGTCATTAGAATGAGGAACAATTGAAAGTGTAATTGGTTCTAAGCGGGTGAAATGTGGAAAGGTGGGTAAAGAACAAAAGGCAATTTAATTTTAAATTATATTTGTACATGTATGTTAAGGTGAAACGCCGCTCTACTTTCATTTCAAGTTTCTTTGGGAGTTGGGTGCTGGGAAGTCCTGAGACCTTGTTTATATACATGCAGTTTAAGGAGGTATTAAAACCCTTGACGTGAAGACAAAGTTTACAAAGGTTTGGTGAATTTAGAAAAAGAAACATAAAGAAGAAAAATACTGTGCTGTTGCCTAGAGACAGGGGTCCAGGTACACACACACACACACACACACACACACGGGGAGAAACAGAAGGGCAGTCCAGTCAGTGTGTGTGAAAGCAGAATTTCTAAGCGCTCTAGTGAAAAATCCAGCAAGACTGCAGGGAACTGAGTTTAGGGAATTTGCATTTTTCTCTGAAGTTAAAGAAATCGGGATGTTGGACTGAAGAATCTTTTTGTGGGTGTGTCAATAAGAGATACCAGCTGAAGGAAAAGCACCTCGTCAACGCTCAGAAATCCACCAGAGAAAAACCATTTGCATCTGTGTAGGCCCAAGCAAGAAGCTGTGATGTTGAGATTGTGGTAAATCTTCACTGGAATTTATGTCAGTCAGCATATTGCAGGGATAAAAATAGTGTGAGTTTGAATAATGTTCTGGTCTTTTCACTGAAATAGTTCCAACTTTTTTGTCCAGTGTAATATGGTTAATTTTTCTTGTGTGATAATTGGTGCAGAAGGGGCCTTTTGGCACATCATGTCTGCACCAGCTCTCCAAATGAGCATTCGGACTTAATACCATTCTGCCTTTTCCCGATAACCCTGCACAATATTTTAAGTCAAATCATCTAATTCCCTCTTGAATGCAATTACAGATCAGTATTTTAACTTTGGTGGTGGGAAGCTACTGGAAATAAGTATTTGATTGAATCTGCCTCCACCACACTTACAGGCCGCTGTGTGAAAAAGTGTTCATAATTGTTTCTTTCGAAAATATTTTTAAATCCGTGTCTTCTCGTACTTTTATCCTTTTACGAGCAGGTACAGTTTCCCGCTATCTACTCTGTCCAGCCCACTCAAGATTTGAACACCTCTTTCAAATCTTCTCTTAGTCTTCTTCTATCCAGGGAGAACGGTCCCAACTTCTCCAATCTATCGTCATAACTGAACTCGCTCATCCCTGAAGCCAGTCTTATAAACCTCTTCTGCAGTCTCTCCAGTGTGTTCACATCCTTCCTAAACTGTGGCACACAGAATCGTACACAGTATTCCAGCTGAGATCTAATTAGTGTCTTATTCAAGTTCAACATAAACCCCTTGCTCTTGTAATCTATGCCATTATTAATAGGGGGCGAGATTCTCCAACCCCCGCCAGGTCGGAGAATCGCCGGGGGCTGGCGTGAATCCCGCCCCCGCCGGTTGCCGAAGTCTCCGGCACCGGATATTCGGAGGGGGCGGGAATCGCGCCCCGTCAGTTGGCGGGCCCCCCCGCGCGATAATCTGGCCCGGATGGGTCGAAGTCCCGCCGCTAAAATGCCTGTCCCGCTGGCGTAAATTAAACCACCTACCTTACCGGTGGGACAAGGCGGCGCGGGTGGGCTCCGGGGTCCTGGGGGGGGCGCGGGGCGATCTGGCCCTGGTGGGTGCCCCCACAGTGGCCTGGCCCGCGATCGGGGCCCACCGATCCGCGGGCGGGCCTGTGCCGTGGGGGCACTCTTTCCCTTCCGCCTTCGCCACGATTTCCACCATGGCAGAGGCGGAAGAGACTCCTTGCAATGCGCATGCGTGGGAATGCCGTCTGCGGCCGCTGACGCTCCCGCGCATGCGCTGCCCGGAGATGTCATTTCTGCGCCAACTGGCGGGGCACCAAAGGCCTTTTCCGCCAGCTGGCGGGGCGGAAATTCGTCCGGCGCAGACCTAGCCCCTTAAGGTTGGGGCTCGGCACCCAAAGATGCGGAGCATTCCGCACCTTTGGGGCGGCGCGATGCCCGTCTGATTTGCGCCGTTTTGGGCGCCAGTCGGCGGACATCGCACCGTTTCCGGAGAATTTCGCCCAGGGTCTCTGCCAACAAAGATCTAGATCATTAATATGTATTGAGATGGATAGAAAGCTGGTTAGCAGACAGGAAGCAAAAAGTTGGACTGAATGGTGTCATAATATACACCAGTATATCATGGTGCATATACACACACACTGATGGACACACAGCGGGACCAATCAACATACACAACACCGCAGCCAATCACCAGTTAGAGCACACGCACTATAAAGACAGGGGGCATCAAAGTTCCCGCTCATTCGAGCTGCACCCTCCTAGTAGGACAGAGCTCACAGCCTGCAGCACAGACCTTCACCATGTGCTGAGTGCATAGACTGGTTAGGATAAGGCATAGGTCTTTAGTTCAATCTAATATCGTGTTACCCCACAGTGAAAGTATGTTCAACAGTTTCTGACTTAATAAAATAGCGTTGCACTATTTTAAGTGTTGGTGACCTGTATGTGTTCCATGGATCCCAGGCACCCAACACATCAAATGGATCTTTTTCCGATCTGTGCTGGGACCCCAACTTTTCACTTTATACATTAATGATTTGGAGAAGGGAACTAAATGTGTTTTCTTCAAAATTGCAGATGATTCAAAGTTGGGTGGGAGGCTGAGGCTGAGGAGGATGCAGAGATTCTTCACTGGGATTTGGACAGGCTGAGTGAGTGGGCGTATGCATGGCAGATGCAGTATAATATGGATAAATGTGAGGTTATCCACTTTGGCAGGAAAAATAGGAAGGCAGCTTTTTATTTGAATGCGTGTAAATTGGGAGAGGTGGATACTCAGCAAAGTGGATACTTTGGTGTCCTTGTGCGTCAGTCGCTGAAAGTAACCCCACAGGTACAGCAGGCAGTAAAGAAGGCAAATGATTTGTTTGTTGGCCTTCATAGCGAGAGGATTTGCATATAGGAATAGAGATGTTTTACTGCAATTGTATAGGGCGTTGTTGAGGCCACACCTGGAGTAGGATGTGCAGTTTTGGTGTCCTTATCTGAGGAAAGATGTTCTTGCTGTGGAGGGAGTGCAACAAATATTTACCAGACTGAGTCCTGAGATGACGAGACTCTCATATGTGACCAAATCAGTTAGGATTATACTCATTGGAGTTTAGAAGAGTGAGAGGGGATCTCATAGAAACTTATAAAATTCTAACAGGATTAGACAGGGTAGATTCAGAAAGAATGTTCCTGATGGTGGGGGAATCCAGAACTAGGGGTCAGAGTTTAAGGACAAGGGGTAAACATTTTAGGACTGAGGTGAGGAGAAATTTATTCACCAAGAGAGTGGTGAATCTGTGGAATTGACTACCACAGAAAGTAGTTGAGGTCACAGCGTTGTGTAATTTTAAGAAGGAATTAGATATAGCTCTTGGGCTACAGGGATCAAGCGATATGGGCGGGGGGAGGGAGGCTGAATCAGGGTGTTGAATTTGAATATCAGCCATGATCATAATGAACTGCGGAGCAGGCACGAAGGGCTGAATGGCCTCCTCCTGCTTCTGCTTTCTATACATATTTCTATGTATATCAGAAATCAGGAAGAGTCCCAACACTGACCCCTGAGGAACTCGGCTACAAACATTCCTTCAACCTTAAAAATAACCATTAACCATTACTCTGTGTTTTCTATTACTCAGCCTATTATGTATCCACATTCCTACTGTCCCATTTTATCCTTAATGTATAAGGCAGGGTTATGTTCTCCTGCCGGAGTTTAATTGGAACTGATTTGCACATCCACTTTTAGCACAAATCATACTATTCATCTCTCTTTACCATTGCAGCGGATGTTGCGGGGCTTGTAGGTCTGATCCACGACATTGGGGGGAGGCGGGGAGGGGGACTATTTTACGATGCTGGGGCGGTAGCAGCCAGCTGTGGGACCTCGCTATCAGGGCAAAATGCTAAAAATGGCGGCCCGATAGCGGGATTCCCTCGGGAATCCTTTGTATTCCTCACTGTGCATAAGTTTGCATGGCGAAGGATACTGAATTGCCTCTTGATTTGTGCGAAAAGTGGATGTGCAAATCAGTTCCAATTCAGTCCAAAGATGTGCAGGTTAGGTGGATTGGCCATGATCAATTGCCCTTAGTGACCAAAATTGCCCTTAGTGTTGGGTGGGGTTACTGGGTTATGGGGATAGGGTGGAGGTGTTGACCTTGGGTAGGGTGCTCTTTCCAAGAGCCGGTGCAGACTCGATGGGCCGAATGGCCTCCTTCTGCACTGTAAATTCTATGATCTATGATCTATGATCTATGATCTATGAACTCCGGCAGGAGAACATAGCCCTGGGATGGTCAACAAATGCTGGTCCAGCCACATCCCAAGAATGAATAAGGAAATAATTCTATGATTCTGCCTTTACCCTTTGAACACCTTGCTTTGCCCGAACCATTGCTTTTTTGAAGTCAGTACATTTTCAGCTATAGTTTTCCCTACCCAACCTTTCATTCCAGTCTATCCGGCACAACTTTGTTCTTGCCGCATTGGCGTTGTTTCTCCTGCAGTTAATTATTCTTATTCTGGATTGCCCATTGTCCTTTCATAGAACATACATAGAACAATACAGCGCAGTACAGGCCCTTCGGCCCACGATGTTGCACCGAAACAAAAGCCATCTAACCTACACTATGCCATTATCATCCATATGTTTATCCAATAAACTTTTAAATGCCCTCAATGTTGGCGAGTTCACTACTGTAGCAGGTAGGGCATTCCACGGCCTCACTACTCTTTGCGTAAAGAACCTACCTCTGACCTCCGTCCTATATCTATTACCCCTCAGTTTAAAGTTATGTCCCCTCGTGCCAGCCATATCCATCCGCGGGAGAAGGCTCTCACTGTCCACCCTATCCAACCCCCTGATCATTTTGTATGCCTCTATTAAGTCTCCTCTTAACCTTCTTCTCTCCAACGAAAACAACCTCAAGTCCGTCAGCCTTTCCTCATAAGATTTTCCCTCCATACCAGGCAACATCCTGGTAAATCTCCTCTGCACCCGCTCCAAAGCCTCCACGTCCTTCCTATAATGCGGTGACCAGAACTGTACGCAATACTCCAAATGCGGCCGGACCAGAGTTCTGTACAGCTGCAACATGACCTCCCGACTCCGGAACTCAATCCCTCTACCAATAAAGGCCAACACTCCATAGGCCTTCTTCACAACCCTATCAACCTGGGTGGCAACTTTCAGGGATCTATGTACATGGACACCTAGATCCCTCTGCTCAGCCACACTTTCAAGAACTTTACCATTAGCCAAATATTCCGCATTCCTGTTATTCCTTCCAAAGTGAATCACTTCACACTTCTCTACATTAAACTCCATTTGCCACCTCTCAGCCCAGCTCTGCAGCTTATCTATATCCCTCTGTAACCTGCTACATCCTTCCACACTATCGACAACACCACCGACTTTAGTATCATCTGCAAATTTACTCACCCACCCTTCTGTGCCTTCCTCTAGGTCATTGATAAAAATGACAAACAGCAACGGCCCCAGAACAGATCCTTGTGGTACTCCACTTGTGACTGTACTCCATTCTGAACATTTCCCATCAACCACCACCCTCTGTCTTCTTTCAGCTAGCCAATTTCTGATCCACATCTCTAAATCACCCTTAATCCCCAGCCTCCGTATTTTTTGCAATAGCCTACCGTGGGGAACCTTATCAAACGCTTTGCTGAAATCCATATACACCACATCAACTGCTCTACCCTCGTCTACCTGTTCAGTCACCTTCTCAAAGAACTCAATAAGGTTTGTGAGGCATGACCTACCCTTCACAAAGCCATGCTGACTATCCCTGATCATATCATTCCTATCTAGATGATTATAAATCTTGTCCCTTATAATCCCCTCCAAGACTTTACCCACTACAGACGTGAGGCTCACCGGTCTATAGTTGCCGGGGTTGTCTCTGCTCCCCTTTTTGAACAAAGGGACCACATTTGCTGTCCTCCAGTCCTCTGGCACTATTCCTGTAGCCAATGATGACATAAAAATCAAAGCCAAAGGTCCAGCAATCTCTTCCCTGGCCTCCCAGAGAATCCTAGGATAAATCCCATCAGGTCCCGGGGACTTATCTATTTTCAGCCTGTCCAGAATTGCCAACACCTCTTCCCTACGTACCTCAATGCCATCTATTCTATTAGCCTGGGGCTCAGCATTCTCCTCCACAACATTATCTTTTTCCTGAGTGAATACTGACGAAAAATATTCATTTAGTATCTCGCCTATCTCTTCAGACTCCACACACAATTTCCCATCCCTGTCCTTGACTGGTCCTACTCTTTCCCTAGTCATTCGCTTATTCCTGACATACCTATAGAAAGCTTTTGGGTTTTCCTTGATCCTTCCTGCCAAATACTTCTCATGTCCCCTCCTTGCTCGTCTTAGCTCTCTCTTTAGATCCTTCCTCGCTACCTTGTAACTATCCATCGCCCCAACCGAAACTTCACACTTCATCTTCACATAGGCCTCCTTCTTCCTCTTAACAAGAGATTCCACTTCCCTGGTAAACCACGGTTCCCTCGCTCGACGCCTTCCTCCCTGTCTGACCGGTACATACTTATCAAGAACACGCAGTAGCTGATCCTTGAACAAGCCCCACTTATCCAGTGTGCCCAACACTTGCAGCCTACTTCTCCACCTTATCCCCCCCAAGTCACGTCTAATGGCATCATAATTGCCCTTCCCCCAGCTATAACTCTTGCCCTGCGGTGTATACTTATCCCTTTCCATCATTAACGTAAACGTCACCGAATTGTGGTCACTGTCCCCAAAGTGCTCTCCTACCTCCAAATCCAACACCTGGCCTGGTTCATTACCCAAAACCAAATCCAACGTGGCCTCGCCTCTTGTTGGCCTGTCAACATATTGTTTCAGGAAACCCTCCTGCACACACTGTACAAAAAACGACCCATCTATTGTACTCTAACTATATCTTTTCCAGTCAATATTTGGAAAGTTAAAGTCTCCCATAATAACTACCCTGTTACTTTCGCTCATATCCAGAATCATCTTCGCCATCCTTTCCTCTACATCCCTAGAACTATTAGGAGGCCTATAAAAAACTCCCAACAGGGTGACCTCTCCTTTCCTGTTTCTAACTTCAGCCAATACTACCTCGGAAGAAGAGTCCCCATCTAGCATCCTCTCCGCCACCGTAATACTGCTCTTGACTAGCAGCGCCACACCTCCCCCTCTTTTGCCTCCTTCTCTGAGCTTACTAAAACACCTAAACCCCGGAACCTGCAACATCCATTCCTGTCCCTGCTCTATCCATGTCTCCGAAATGGCCACAACATCGAAGTCCCAGGTACCAACCCACGCTGCCAGTTCCCCTACCTTGTTTCGTATACTCCTGGCATTGAAGTAGACACACTTCAAACCACCTACCTGAACGCTGGCCCCCTCCTGCGACGTCAAATCTGTGCTCCTGACCTCTATACTCTCATTCTCCCTTACCCTAAAACTACAATCCAGGTTCCCATGCCCCTGCTGCATTAGTTTAAACCCCCCCAAAGAGCACTAACAAATCTCCCCCCCAGGATATTTGTGCCCCTCAGGTTCAGATGTAGACCATCCTGTCTGTAGAGGTCCCACCTTCCCCAGAAAGAGCCCCAGTTATCCAAAAATCTGAAACCCTCCCGCCTGCACCATCCCTGTAGCCACGTGTTTAAATGCTCTCTCTCCCTATTCCTCATCTCACTATCACGTGGCACGGGCAACAACCCAGAGATAACAACTCTGTTTGTTCTAGTTCTGAGCTTCCATCCTAGCTCCCTGAAAGCCTGCCTGACATCCTTGTCCCCTTTCCTACCTATGTCGTTGGTGCCAATGTGGACCACGACTTGGGGCTGCTCCCCCTCCCCCCTAAGGATCCGGAAAACACGATCCGAGACATCACGTACCCTTGCACCTGGGAGGCAACATACCAAACGTGAGTCTCTCACGCTCCCACAAAATCTCCTATCTGTGCCCCTGACTATAGAGTCCCCAATTACTAATGCTCTGCTCCTCTCCCCCCTTCCCTTCTGAGCAACAGGGACAGACTCCGTGCCAGAGGCCCGTACCCCATGGCTTACCCCTGGTAAGTCGTCCCCCCCACAAGTATCCAAAGCGGTATACTTGTTTCTCAGGGGAACGACTGCAGGGGATCCCTGCACTGACTGTTTTTTCCCAGTCCCTCTTACAGTTACCCACCTATCTCCAATCTTTGGTGTAACTAATTCCCTGAAGCTGCTATCTATGACCCCTTCTGCCTCCCGAATGATCCGAAGTTCTTCCAACTCCAGCTCCAGTTCCCTAACTCGGTCTTGGAGGAGCTGGAGATGGCAGCACTTCCTGCAGGTAAAATCAGCAGGGACACTAACTGCATCCCTCACCTCAAACATCCTGCAGGAGGAACATTGTACTCCCTTCCCTGCCATTCCTCTAACTTTCTACCAAGATCTAGCTAACAACTAAATTAAATTTTTATAAAAAATAATAATAATATAATAAAAATATGGTACTTACCTCAGACCAATGGGTTTTATTATTAGGTTAGAGGAGGAGGGCGGGTGGGAGACACTACACGTGTAGTGTCTCGGGTTTCCTCTCCACCAGAATTTATTGGTGAGGGTCTTCCCAGACGTCCGCGGGTCGACTTCCTGATCCCGCCTAAAAAACTAATTTAAAGAAAAGAGAAAAAGTCTCAGCTCCTGCTGAAACTGACTCACCACTCACCAGCTGCTCTCACGCCGCCGAAATCGACTGGCCTGCCCCTGCAAAGAGAAGTGCTTTTAAAGGTTGACTTACCTCCCAGCACCCTCCTTCCGCAATGCTCCCGCTGAAACTGACTAACCAGCTGCTCTCACGCCACCGAAATCGACTGGCCTGCCCCTGCAAAGAGAAGTGCTTTTAAAGGTTGACTTACCTCCCAGCACCCTCCTTCCGCAATGCTCCCGCTGAAACTGACTAACCAGCTGCTCTCACGCCGCCGAAATCGACTGGCCTGCCCCTGCAAAGAGAAGTGCTTTTAAAGGTTGACTTACCTCCCAGCACCCTCCTTCCGCAATGCTCCCGCTGAAACTGACTAACCAGCTGCTCTCACGCCGCCGAAATCGACTGGCCTGCCCCTGCAAAGAGAAGTGCTTTTAAAGGTTGACTTACCTCCCAGCACCCTCCTTCCGCAATGCTCCCGCTGAAACTGACTAACCAGCTGCTCTCACGCCGCCGAAATCGACTGGCCTGCCCCTGCAAAGAGAAGTGCTTTTAAAGGTTGACTTACCTCCCAGCACCCTCCTTCCGCAATGCTCCCGCTGAAACTGACTAACCAGCTGCTCTCACGCCGCCGAAATCGACTGGCCTGCCCCTGCAAAGAGAAGTGCTTTTAAAGGTTGACTTACCTCCCAGCACCCTCCTTCCGCAATGCTCCCGCTGAAACTGACTAACCAGCTGCTCTCACGCCGCCGAAATCGACTGGCCTGCCCCTGCAAAGAGAAGTGCTTTTAAAGGTTGACTTACCTCCCAGCACCCTCCTTCCGCAATGCTCCCGCTGAAACTGACTAACCAGCTGCTCTCACGCCGCCGAAATCGACTGGCCTGCCCCTGCAAAGAGAAGTGCTTTTAAAGGTTGACTTACCTCCCAGCACCCTCCTTCCGCAATGCTCCCGCTGAAACTGACTAACCAGCTGCTCTCACGCCGCCGAAATCGACTGGCCTGCCCCTGCAAAGAGAAGTGCTTTTAAAGGTTGACTTACCTCCCAGCACCCTCCTTCCGCAATGCTCCCGCTGAAACTGACTAACCAGCTGCTCTCACGCCGCCGAAATCGACTGGCCTGCCCCTGCAAAGAGAAGTGCTTTTAAAGGTTGACTTACCTCCCAGCATCCTCCTTCCGCAATGCTCCCGCTGAAACTGACTAACCAGCTGCTCTCACGCCGCCGAAATCGACTGGCCTGCCCCTGCAAAGAGAAGTGCTTTTAAAGGTTGACTTACCTCCCAGCACCCTCCTTCCGCAATGCTCCCGCTGAAACTGACTAACCAGCTGCTCTCACGCCGCCGAAATCGACTGGCCTGCCCCTGCAAAGAGAAGTGCTTTTAAAGGTTGACTTACCTCCCAGCACCCTCCTTCCGCAATGCTCCCGCTGAAACTGACTAACCAGCTGCTCTCACGCCGCCGAAATCGACTGGCCTGCCCCTGCAAAGAGAAGTGCTTTTAAAGGTTGACTTACCTCCCAGCACCCTCCTTCCGCAATGCTCCCGCTGAAACTGACTAACCAGCTGCTCTCACGCCGCCGAAATCGACTGGCCTGCCCCTGCAAAGAGAAGTGCTTTTAAAGGTTGACTTACCTCCCAGCACCCTCCTTCCGCAATGCTCCCGCTGAAACTGACTAACCAGCTGCTCTCACGCCGCCGAAATCGACTGGCCTGCCCCTGCAAAGAGAAGTGCTTTTAAAGGTTGACTTACCTCCCAGCACCCTCCTTCCGCAATGCTCCCGCTGAAACTGACTAACCAGCTGCTCTCACGCCGCCGAAATCGACTTTCCTGTCATCATAGACCATACAGTGCAGAAGGAGGCCATTCGGCCCATCGAGTCTGCACCGACCCACTTAAGCCCTCACTTCCACACCCTATCCCTGTAACCCAATTCACCCTCCTGACCTTTTTTGGTCACTAAGGGCATTTTATCATGGTCAATCCACCTAACCTGCACGTCTTTGGACAGTGGGAGGAAACCGGAGCATCCGGAGGAAACCCACGCAGACACGGGGCGAACGTGCAGACTCCGCACAGACAGTGACCCAGCGGGGAATCGAACCTGGGACCCTGGCGCTGTGAAGCCACAGTGCAATCCACTTGTCCCACAGTGTGACACATCATCTTGAACCTTATGATACAATGATCACTGACCCTCAAATGTTCTCCCACTGATGCTTGATCTACATGGCCGGGCACTTTTCCAAGTAACCAGGTCTGACAGTGTTTCTTCTCTTTTTGGACTGGGCACATAATGCCGTAGAAAATACTCCTGAACATAGTCTAGGAATGCTTGCTCTTCTCTGCCCTGTGCACTACCTCTGTTTCAGTCTATCTTTGGGTCAGTTATGTCCCCCATTATAACTACCCTGTAATGTTTGTGCCTCTCTGTTATTTTTCTGTTCTGTTACAACCCTCCCACTAGTTGGTTATCGGTAAACTACACCGAGCAATGCGATTGTACCCTTTTGTTCCTTAACTCTGGCCAAGTTGATTCTATCCCTCTACCCTCTGAGATAGCCTTTTTCTCCAGCATTACAATATTCTCCTTATCCAGTATCGCTACCCCATCCACTTTTCTTCCTTTCCTATTTTTAAAGAACACTTTGTACCCAGGAATATTTCAGTCAGTCCGGGGTAAAGGACCTATGGACCTTTTTACCGCAGAGGCTGGATCATTGAGTATTGTCAAGGCTGGGCATCATGGGAAGATAGACAAATTTCTAATCAGTGGAGAAACTATGAGGAAGGAACAAAGTTCTTACGAGAAGGAAGATGTGAGGAATTGTAGTTGAGGTAGCTGTGGGAGTCAGTGGATTTGTAATGTTGACATGTTGATAGTCTATCACAGAAATGAAGATGAGAGGTTGCGGAGAAGGTCGAAGCAAAGTTGATGAAGTTCCACTGTTCAGGGTGAGAGCGGAATAGGGCAGCAATATAATCATCAATGTGCTGGAAAACAAGTTGAAAGAGGGGCCTGTGGTGATGTGCATCACTGTGGGTACACGGGAGGGTGGGGGGGGTTAATGTAAATACATGTAGGCTAGATAGACACTAGAGGGAGTACCAGAGACATCACACACATACTCAACCAATAGATCAGTTAGATAGGACACGACCAATGGACATTCACGATACACACAGAGGTGACACGACCACAGGAGGGCATTACACCAACCCATATATAAAGGACACCACACACATGATCTGCCTCTTTCCAGTGGAGACAGTCAGTGAGTAGAGACACAGGGTTGATTCAATATCACTCCCACCACGTGGATTGCAGCAACTGGTTAGTCAGTCTGGGTAGCTATAGTAAGATTAGCAGTAGTGTCGAACACGAGTAATAGAAGTGTAAATAGTTTAATAAACGTGTTGAAGTTATCTCCACGTCTGAACCTTCCTTTGTCAAGTGCACCACAAGGAAGCCACTTATGCTACACCTAGAGCATAACAAATCATGGTACCAGCAGTGAACTGTTTCAATCCATATAGCCATACCTCAGCGTACAGTGACAACCAGCAATGATACTCAGGCAAGATGTTCAAGATCCGGGTTCCACAGCAGCTCCAGTGCCACGGCGATCTCCGCGAAAACTGGCAGGCATTCCGGCAAAAGTTTGAAATCTTCCTGGTAGCAGCCGACCTACAAGACGTGGCCGATGCTGAAAAGACAGAGCTTCTCCTCACCATCGCCGGTGCCAGTGCAGAAGAAATCTTTTAAAAATTCAATTTCTCCAAAGGGCAAAACAGGAGCGTCTTCCAGGCAGTCCTGGACAACTTCGGCAAATATTGTGAGGAAAACACACTCCAACCAGCAAGAAAAGTTAAGAGAAGCGCCAGCACTCACCACGAGGCCGAGATCCCGGAGCAGTGAACAATTTTGATCGCCGGCCATTTTTATAAAGGGACTGCACTTGCGCAGTTGCGCGAGAAGCGCACAGAACGGGAAGGTCCCGGTACAGGAACAGCGATTTGCGCATGCGCAAACGCTTCCTACGTATGATGTCACATGCGTCATGGCGCCAGAGGCCCCGGACCACGCCCATTTAAAGGGGAAACGTCCCAAATCAAAGAAAAAATCTTTTAAAGCCGTAAAACAACCTTCTTTCACCTGGAATGACAGCACAATGCCTCAAATTGAACCAGGAAATTAAATTAACCTCCGAAGAACCCTGCAACAAGCAGTTACCTATGCCCAAACCGATGATTCCGACCTTGAATACTTCGATACCGACTTTTACATTTTCTCTGGACCTCGCGAGTCCAATGCCAGCTCCAACGCAAACAGTGATGATATGGTCCTCGAAGACTACGACTCGGACAAAGGTTTTTTCATTAGAAATGGCGACCCCCCCGTACTGAATCCGACGCAGACGCGGATTCATTCTTCGCATTTGAGGATCTTCAGCCCAGCATCTACGACATCCCGACTCGTGAGTGCAGGATTATGCTGCTGCCTGAAACCAAGAGACAGAAAGCAGTACAAGCCCACAGAGAGTGGCCTGCTGCCACACAGAGCGTGGTCCATGCACCTCTGAGGGTTCCCGACTCTCCGAAAGAAGACACGCAAGACTCCACACTGCAGTCCTTGCATGAACAAGAAGTGACTCCAGTGTCACAAGCCTCCACAGCGAGCTCGTGGGCAGACTCTACAATTGCAGAACCGCAAGACTCCAGAGCGCAGTCCTTGCACGAACAAGAAGTGACTCCAGTGTCACAAGCCTCCGCAGCGAGCTCGTGGACATCTTCCACGATAGAAGCAATGCAAGACTCCGACGCACAGTCCTTGCAGGAACAAGACCATGAGGGTCTAGCAACCTCCTCTGACCAACTAGCGGCAGACAATGCAAGTCTGCCATGCTCAAGTAAACAGCAAGACGACTACGACAGTCTACCACGCTCCAGTGCACAGCAAGACGACCATGACGGTCTATCATGCTACAGTGTAGAACAAAGCGACGATGACAGTCCAAGGACAACAGCAAGACAATGACAGTCCACCCACATTGTTTCCACCACCAGATGAAGACTCTGACAATTTACCCAACCCAAGTGAACAACAAGCAGCTACTGAGGCTCTACCCACGGCATGTGAGATGAGTGACGACAGCATCCCACTTCCCATGCAAGATGTGCAAAGTGACAGACCTCAGCTAGTGTGTACAGAGGCACTCGACGATCACTGTGAGACCACTGGTGACTCCGGTGACACCATGGTACTTCCACCCTCATTCGCTCGAACCTCTCCGCAAGTCAATGCATTCCTGCATGTTCCGACTCCAGATGTGCAGCTTCAAGAAATCTCAGCTGACTCCAGTGAACCTGCTAAGACTCCGGACGGGGAGCATCAACAAACCAACACTGGCTCAGTTAAAACAGACCAGACTCCAGATGGGGAGCAACCAAACGCCGACTCTGATTCACGTAAGCCGGACTTTACTCCAGACAGGGAGTGCCGCAACCTCAGTGATGGCACGCTCAGGGTGACAGCAGATGCCACAACGACAGGAGATGGATCACTTAACAATTACACTGGGTCAGTAATAACAAGCAGCGGCTACAGTCCAAGAGGAATACACCAATATTCACCACAGCTATATCCACACATTCTTTCCACACCAGCAGTGCAGCCAATGACAGCTCATGCTGGACAAACCCAGTATTCAGGCATGCAGCAGCCAGCAGTCTATGCAGCATATTCTCAAACAGGCCAGCGCTACGGATTGCCCACCAATGGAATCACGACCGAAGGAGGACTACCGCAAGCACAATCTGCACTACAGACTGGATGCCTTAGTTACAGCCCAGGATTTGCTGCACCCCAGCCTGGCCAGACGGCATATTCCTATCAAATGCAAGGTTCTAGTTTCACACCATCACCAGGTATTTATGCGAGCAGCAATTCTGTTTCCAATTCGACAAGCTTCAACGGTTCTCAGCAGGATCACCCTTCCTGCACAGCACGTGGCCAGAACCAGTATGTACAGTCTTATCCAACTTCAACATATGGCACATCCATGACCTCGAATGATACTGTTGATGGTACTTCTTCAACGTCAACATCTTATCAGCTACAAGATGCCATCCGACAGCACCATCACAAACATCGTAAAAGAAAGGGACTCCAAATCAGACAGCGAAGTGATTTGACCACTTCTTGGTTCCTGTGGCACAGGGACGTTGATGACGTTCATAACCAAGAGAGACATTTGACCATGATAATTGATGGTTTTTGGACTTGCACGACTGATTTAGACTTATTGTTTAATAATTGTTCCCATGACTTGTATATACCTTAACTTATCCACCTGTTTTTTGTTCAATTTTCTTAAAGTGTGCAGAAATAATGTAACATATAAAAAGGGGGGAGGTGGTGATGTGCATCACTGTGGGTACACGGGGGGGAGGGGGGGTGTTAATGTAAATACATGTAGGCTAGCTAGACACCAGAGGGAGCACCAGTGACATCACCCACACACACTCAACCAGTAGATCAGTTAGATAGGACACAACCAATGGACATTCACGATACACACAGAGGTGACATGACCACAGGAGTGCATTACACCAACCCATATATAAAGGACACCACACACATGACCTGCCTCTTTCCAGTGGAGACAGTCAATGAGTATAGACACCGGGTTGATTCAATATCACTCCCACCACGTGGATTGCAGCAACTGGTTGGTCAGTCTGGCTAGCTATAGTGGGATTAGCAGTAGTGTCAAACCTGAGTAATAGAAGTGTAAATAGTTTAATAAACGTGTTGAAGTTATCTCCACATCTGAACCTTCCTTTGTCAAGTGCACCACAAGGAAGCCGCTTATGCTTCACCTGGAGCATAACAAATCAGGGCCCATTCAGGTGGCCATTTCAAGGCTATAAAATGGGCAGAGCCATGATCGATTTTCTGAACTATATTGTCAACGGAGACCAGACACATTCTAGGAATTAATCAAGTTGTAGGGCTTTGATCTCAGCAAAAATTCAATTGTATGTGATCAAAGCATTAACAATTGGGAGAGAGCCTTATCTATCAGTGTTCTGCGTAATAATTAAGCACTATTGTGTCTTTAATAATGGATGATTGACTGCTCCAGCTTCAAAGACTTATGGACTGATATGGTGCTGGAAGCTCCATCCATAATCGTTGAGGTCACATGTTCAGTCAGAGCTAAAGGACAAGCTGAGATTTGCACCATCTGTGTGCAAAGCCACATCAAAGTCTGAGAGATTCTTTGTCCAAAATCCAGACTGCTGCATCAAATGGTGGAAGAAATTTCTGTTTTAATGATCCAATTCTGTGCTTATTCCATGGACATGAATCAAGAATAGGAAAAAGCCTTTAAACCTTGCCCACCTAGTCATGGTGGGACATTTCCAATATAGACAGTCTTCAATCAAGACAAGTAAGGAAAATTGCAGTCAGTGAGGGGAACCATGAGGAACCTGCTCTCTCTGTTCCTGCTGTGGCTCACTATTTCTGTATATTGCTTAAACTGTAAATAAATCTAACCAAATTTAGCCTGAAGTAGAAACAGAAAATGTTGGAAATGCTCACCGGCATTTGTGAAGACAGAAACTCGAGTTAATGGGCACGATTCAACAAAGAAAGAGTCCCATTGTGTGTGGGTTTAGCAGGATATTTCTCACCTTCATTTCCTGCTCTGAGGAATTCCGCTCGTCAGTGCAGGAAGAGATCGATGCCCCGATCTCCCGACCCCCTAACATGATCCCTGGACCACCCGCCCTCCCCAATGCCTCAACTTACCAACTAAGTGATCTTCAAGCCCCCCTCACTCCACGTCATAAGGGCATGGCACCACCAGACGGATCCACGGCGCAGGGCAAATGTCACATTGGCACCCTTTGACTGCCAGTCTACCACCTGGGCATCCTGACAGTACCAGTGTGCCCAGGTGGCAGCAGCAGTGTCAGGCTCCACGCAGCCCAGAGACCGACCATCCAGGGGCCAGCGATCGCCTGGGAGAACCCTCCCCCATGCCTTTCCTCCTGGTGCTAAACGGCACCCAGCTGGGTCACCTCTGCGAGGCCATTAGATCCCGGGCACTGGTTAGCTCTGGCAGAGACATATTTAAGTATGACTCATGTAAATTTAGGTCCCGCCCAGATCGTGACGCCTCGCGAGATGTTAGAGATCCTGTTACCTGGAAAGCCGGGTAAATCTCACAGGAGGCATCCAATAGATCGCGCCCATTGGTTTAGGTACTTGACCTTTCCATGAGCTCCTTTGAATCAGTTAATTCTGTCATGTTGTTGCAGTTGGCACAAATAAGGACAGGGGTTTTTGTTGATCTTCACTGCAAGAGCCATGTTTCCACAAAACTGTTGGGGGACACACCAATAATAGGTGATTCTTGTTCAACCGGATAGGAAAGTTGCTCAGATTCTGGGTACATTCCCAGCCTTGGGTAGCGACCAAACACTCCCCCCACCCCCCCCCCCCCCCACCTAAAAACCTTGAATTCAATTTTCCAACATAGCCCATGGATATTTTCCAGCTGTCTATAACATTCACTATCATCCATATGGCTATTTTTTGTATCATCTTATTCCTGCCTCATGCATTTAAGCTTAAATTATTGATATGTAGCATATAAAGTTACGGACATAGTACAGAGGCCCCAGGGAACCCAACTGGGGTCACCAAAACCCTCATTTAGATTTAGATTTATTGTCACGTATACTGAGGTACAGTAGAAAGCATTGTTCTGCGTACAGTCCAGGCAGATCGCTTCATATATGAAAACATAGAACACACGATAAATACATGAGGATTCATAATGAAAATACATAAACATAAATAGCGGGTGAAGTATACGGCATATAGTGGGACAATTGTAGATGGGAGGCGAGCGCGCGTAATAGACTGGGCTGTGTACACGATTCTCTGTAGTTTCTTACGGTCTTAGGCCGAGCAATTGCCATACCAGGCTATGATGCAGCCAGATAGGATACTGTCCAATGGTACATTTTTAGAAATTGGTAAAAGTCGTTGTGGACATGCCGAATTTCCTTAATTTCTTGAGGAAGTATAGACGCTGCTGTGCTGTCTTGGTCATAGCGTCGACGTGGGTGGAGCAGAGATTGTTGGTGATGTTTACGCCTTGGAATTTTTGCTGTCAACCATCTCTAGCTCGGCACCATTGATATAGACATAGGCGAGGACGACACTTTGCTTCCTGAAGACGATGTACCAGCCTCCCCGAACAGGCGCCGGAATATGGCGACTAGCGGCTTTTCACAGTAACTTCATTTGAAGCCTACTTGTGACAATAAGCGATTTTCATTTTTCATTTCATGACCAGCTCCTTAGTTTTGCTGACATTGAGGGAGAAACTGCACCGTGTCACTAGGTTCTCTATCTCCTTCCTGTACATGACACCAGACGAATTGCATCGTTGCACAGGACTAGAAATATCACAGAAGAAAATTTTGAAGCAACTGCAAAAACAATACCTGAAATAAAGCAAATGTAATTTGAACTTTCTCTGATTCATGTTCTGTTGTGTTACACAAACAATGCACTGAAATAGATTTGCGTCTGATTCAATTGGCATTCACAGAAAGGCAGTGGGACCATACATTCCCTCACTTATTTCATATCAAATCGCCATCATCCGTGTCCAATTCAATTTAAAATTCACAGTGTCTCAAAGAAATAAATGGATGCATTAAAATTGTATAACCATCTAACCCCTCGAATGCTGAATTTGCTACGGCAAGTTTAAATCTCAGATTAGAAATGCTGAGGACAACATTGTCAGCTCTGAGTAAATAAAGGTTTTGCATGGTTTCAATATTATGAAGAGGGCAGAACAAACATTCAAATCCTTAAATCATATTAATTGTACCTTTGGGTGGAGGGATTTAATTATAACATCTTATTTGACCAGTTCAAGAATAATACAGAACAAATACCCGGAGGTCTTGTGACGCAAGTGGTAACGTCCCTACCTCTGGGCCAGAAGCTCTAGGTTCAAGTCCCACTTTAGTACCTGATGGGCACAGAAGGTGTATTCATCACATGGCTAAGCAGGTTGATTATTAGCCTGTCAATCCTTGCAGTGCACCTGATGGCAGGTCGTCAGTGTGAGAGAGTTTCCTGGTCAGCCATACTGCAGAAAGCAATAGCAAACTGCTGCAGTACTTTGCTAAGCATAATCATGGACCAATTCATGGTTTTCGATGTCCTCCATGGGCATGGTACCTGAAAACGGAGGAGGATGAAGTAATCAATTGAATGCATAAATAGATGGATTTTTAAAACAGGTCTTTACTGTTTGGCAATAGGACTTAGGAAAGAAAAAGCTGCATTTCCACAATGTCTTTTGTAATCTCAGAACCTCTGAAACTGCTTTGCAATGAAGTACTTTTGAAGTGTAGGCACTGTTATAATATGGAAAACAGCAGACAATTTGCAAACAGTGTTTCTTGCTGCAATTTAGTTCACAAAGGAACTATGGGCTGAAAGACTCCACCATCATCTCGGTTCATTGCAATTCCTCTCGCTCCAGTCCAGGTGGTGTCCCACGCTTGAAGGACCTCCTGAAATGTACTTCACCAAGTTTTCTTGGCTGCTCCCTCTTCATTTTCCAGCTGATGGTGTCCATTCCATTGCCACAACCAGTGCGTGCATCAAGGAGGTGAAATACATGTCCTGCCAGTCTCCATCCTGATGTCCTGCAGGTACCTCAGACTATTTCTCTGTAACAGTCCTTAGTTGGTGATGTTGTCACTCCATTTGATGTCCAGGATCTTATGTAGGCAACGCTGGTGGAAGATGAGCAACTTACGTGACATCTTTGCTGTCATCCTCCATGTCTCCATGGCTGGTATACTGATATTTGGCATTTGGAAAGCTAATAGAATGTTATCGTTAATTGTGAGGGGAATTGATTACAAAAGTAAGGAGGTTATGCATCAGTTGTACAGAAAACTGGTGAGACTACATCTGGAGAATTGTGCACGGTATCCTTGTTTAAGGAAAGATGTAAATGCGTTGGAAACAGTTCAGAGAAGGTTTACTAGACTGACGTCAGGAATGGGCAGGTTGTCTCATGAGGAAAGGTTGGAGAGGTTTGTTTTGTATCCACTAGAGTTTAGATGAGCAAGAGGCAACTTGATCGAAACCTTTAAGATCCTGAGGGGTATTGACAGGGTGTATGTGGATAGGATGTTTCCTCTTGTTGGAGACTCTAGAACTGGGGTCACTGTTTAAAATTAACGGGTTGTTCATTCAGGACACAGATGAGGAGAAATATTTTCTCGAAGAGGGTCATGAGTCTCTGTAACTCTTTCTCCCAAAAGGCAGTGGAAGCAGAGTTTTTGAATATTTTTAAGGCTGACACAGATAGATTCCTGATTATTAAGGGGGTGTAAGCTTACCGGGGGTACGTGGCAACGTGGGATGTGGTTGCAATCAGATCAGCCATGATCTTATTGAATAGTGGAGCAGGCTCGAGGGGCTTACTCCTGCCCCTAATTTGTACGTTGGAATGTCTCGCTGGCTCCCACAAATCGCGATGTGATAACCTGCTTTGATGGTTCTGGCTTTTTACCCCAGGAAGTCATGCTAAAAGAAAAAGTCAAATGCAGTGGTGAGAATTTCCGATCCAGGCCGCTGGTGCAATTTACCAGTGCTGCCGAAGTCGATGGATTTTTGGCTGACTCACTGCATCTGCGAGGGGAGATATGCCACCCCAGGCCTGGAAAATGTTGTCAGGAGTGCCTGGAATTTCTTGCATTTGTGTGCTCAGATACTAATCCAAATTGGAGCCAAATCATATGTGACCTGAAAGAGAGTGCGATATTTGGTGTGATTTACATCCATAAGTTTTTTTTAAAAAAAAGATCTATTTGCATCTCCACTTGAGAATGCCAACCCCTTTCCCACATTACAGATCCTTAAATGTGAGTTTTCCCTGGTGGGACTTAACAGGAATCAAAGTATTTTTTCGGCAATGTTTGGAGATGCTTTCATTACTTATATTCACTAACGCATGCACAATTATCTAATTCTAGTTTTGTGATTGGATTGCTGTGCCATCGGCAGAAGTCACTTTAAAAATGAAAAGTCTTCCCTGTTTTTCCAGGTTCTATGCCTAATGTGGATTAATGATGATTAATTGAGAAGAAACTTTAATGTCCTTACCTGAAGAAGAAATATACAATGCGGGTTCAGCACATTGCTTGGGCCTCGATTGTGTTTTTTTTCTCTGATTCAGGCTGGTTTATGCCCAGTGTACATTCAGAGAGATTCTAATGGCAGGAAATCTGAGTGCTGGGTGACACAGGCAGAATGGGTACATTTTTGGCTCCATGCACTGGATTTCCCCTGTGGAAGATATTTCCAGGAACGGATCTGTTCACCGTTTTTAGGAGGTAATTATAGCACCTCAGTTTTGTTTTAATTTCCACTGTAAATATGAAAGGAGCAATTGCTCGTGGAATAGATTTAATTGATGTCACTGTGATTTTAAAAAAAAAATTCACTTATCCAGCTGTTGTGGAAAAGAAAACGCAAAGGAGCCACGAAAAATGGAAAGGCTCAATAAGCTGGTATTGTTCTACTGAGAACAGGCGTTCAAAATTGTGAAGGGTCTTACTGGAACAAATAAGGAAACACTTTCTACTGGCATAAGGGTTGAAAACTAGAGGGCACAGACTTCAAGTCTTTGGGCCAAAAAAACAATTAATAATAATCGCTTATTGTCACAAGTAGGCTTCACAATTCACATCCTCCACAGGAGAGACAAAGATGTGCACGTTAGGTGGTTTGGCCATGATCAATGGGTGGGATTACAGGCAAAAAAGCGGAGTAATGGGCTTAGGTAGGGTGCTCTTTTGGGTGGTCCGTGCAGACTCGTTGGGCCAAACGGCCTCCTTCTGCACTGTAGGGATTCTATGGAAAAAGAACCAGAGGTGAGATGAGGGAATTTATTTTTTTAGCGCAGCGATTATGGTCTGAAATGCATCACCTGACAAGCTCGTGGAAGCAAATTCAGTGATAACTTTCGAATGGGAATTTGAAAAATACTTGAGGCAGGAATATGGAGCCACGATCCGATCAACCAAGATTTTATGAAATGGTGGAGCAGGCTGAAGGGACCAAACGGCCTTATCCTGCTCCTACTTCCAGCGAGGGGCTAGCACCGGCGCTGACCAAAGCCCCCGCCTCCCGCGCCAAAAATTGGCAGAGAATAGCCGGGTCCGAGGCTGCGCATGTGCACGGCTGACGAGCTGCAGTGGTCGCGCCGTACAACATGGCACCGGCCATGCGTGGACCCGACCCGCAATCCGTGACCCCTCTGGCCACCCCCTGGCCACTTCCCAGAAATCCGAACAGCCCTCGCAGAAGCTTCCCCCTGGCCAGCGGCACGGGTCCTGGCCGAGTGTGGAGGCGTTGGACACAGTCCGCATCCGCCATGCCAGGTTTATGATTTGTGTGAGGACATGTATCCCACTCAGCCCATCGGGGGCAGGGCATCATGAGTTGGCCGCCGATGAAACGCCAAAGGCATTGTGATTGCACACGGCGTGCGCCATGGTTGACGGCGGTTTGGTGGGGGCGAAGTCTCTCAAACCAGCGTCGGAGTCGATTCTTCGCCTGATCAACGATTACGATTTCGGCGTCGGGCTATGGAGAATCCCTCCCCATATGTTTGTACGAACAGGAGACAATTGCACAGCTGAGGGGAAGGAGCTAGGCATGGGGCCAATTTTACATCTCATTTGAAAAGCAAGCAGAGGTATATTTGGACTGAAGGGCATCTTTGACCAATATTTTGGCCATCTGGCCGAATATCTCCTTTGTGGTCAGTGACATATTTTGTTTTTAAGTGATCCTCTGAAGCAGTTTGAGCTTATCATAAAGATGCCATATAATTAGGAGTTGTATTGTCATATGATTCAGTGAAAGAATAATAGTTACTTCAGTTATAAAAGAATGCTGAGCCATCAGTTGTGGGTCAGCTAGAGGGAGACAACACAGTAAATCTTGATTTCCATGCAGAGCAGACGGAGGGAGAAAGATGAGTGCTTCGGATAACATGTGTTGTGCCTTAACGGAGCAAAAGACGAAGTTCAAAATAATTCATGGGCAAGTGCAGATTATTTTTTTCCCCCCAGACAGACTCTCGATATATGTGGTGGCCTCTTTCTTTCTGAAATATTTCCTCTTCAGTTTCCTTTATAGTTTACATACGATAAAATCAAAAAATGTAGTACCAGCAAAGTACGAGAATCGGCCTTTGATTATACTCGCGTGAAGAAACTGAGTAACCCGCTTGTGAAATGAGAGATGGACCTTACTGCGAGCCGTGTCTCATTGTGAGATGGAATAGGGATTTTGTCCTGAGTTACAAGTCATGTTCTATTATTGCTCTGTTAATTTTATAATAGCTAATAGGTTTCTGCTGAGAGGTGTTATAAAAATTGTCTTGCCATCTGTGATGTAATTCCACTTGAATGAGTCAATTAGAGAGATAATGGAGGATTTTAACACCTGAGAATGGATGGTTTGGGTTCAGATGGGAATAAAAATAGAAGTTCGACATTGGTAAAGTAACAACAGTGACAGCCTCCATACTCAATCTTCTTATAGTTCAGTCATTGATGAAATAAAGTCAGTTTATGTGTGTCAGACATATTTGTAATCCTGTCTCCAGCCATCTGCGAGTTCTCCGTCTCTCCATCTCGTTTGAGAGGAATGCAGATGTGCTGCCTATTTCTGTGCCATCCTCCTCTGCATCTGTTAGCTACACAGTTTGTGTTGGCTCACCTCCAATCCTGTCCCCGCTGCCTTGCGTTTTACTTTCTCTTTTCCTCTGAGGGGAGAAAGCAGACTTATAAATGGTTGTAAGTCATGTGGTCTCATCCTGTGTTTGGAGTGTATTTGGTAAGGGTGATATGTAATGGATGCAGCACATTGCATACAGATTGAGGTGAGTGGCTACAATGGATGGATACATGGGAGATTGGAAAGTGCACAGGAAATGAAGGATGGATGCTGCTGAAACTTAAATGGTGTGAGGAGTAGTGTGATGGAATGTGTTTCACAAAATAGAGTGAAAGGAGAGGCTTAAACCACTGCAGATGTGTGGACGCGCAAATTTATTCACTGTTCCTGACATGGTTCGGGCAATAAACCACTGCATCTATGACTGGTTAACACCACTGCCTGATCTCACTTTCTCGGCCACCTCCAACCACACCTTCTGTTTGGCAGCCACAGGTTTCTTTCTCTTTTTACTGTGGAGAATATGTTCTGTCATCTGCTGTCTGCGCACAGCAATAATGCCAGGAAAGCTTTATTGAATCTGGACGCTGGTCTTGACCTTTGTGAATCCATGGTAAACATCTAGCTCCCCCAAATTCCATTTCTGCATCGACCTCAAACAGTGGACTGCCAACCACGCAATGTAGATCTGTGCAGCTCCAAGGAAGTCCAGAGGTCAACACGTGTTACCTCAATCAAGCTGATATTGGAAAATTCAACCCACTAAATTGACTTTGGGTTTCAAGCCTGCACCACTGCCCATGCGTCCTTCACTCATAACTAAAGATGTTCTGCAATCAGGTTGATTGGCCATGCTAAATTGCCCTTGGTGACCAAACCAAAAAGGTTAGGCGGGATTACTGGGGTGCGGAAATAGGGTGGAGGTGTGGGCTTAGGTAGGGTGCTCATTCCAAAGGGCCGGTGCAGACTCGATGGGTCGAATGGCCTCCTGCACTGTAAATTCTGTGATTCCATGATTCTAACCAGCCCTTACATTCATTCGGCAAAGAAATTGGGTAGCACGTTATTCTACTCTTTTTAAGGCTGGATAATATTATGTCCAATGATACACTTCCGCAGGATCTTTATGGCGGTGATAGAGAACCAGCGAGAGACCCAGGTTGCCACCCCTGTGAAGGCCCATAGTATTATGGGCGGGATTTTCCAGCTGCTCTGGCTGGCCGGTTGTTCTGATCACGGTGAAGTCGACGTCGCTCAGCATGTTCCCTGGCGGCTGGGCCAACGAGCCTAAAAAACCCGTAGACTGCAGCTGGGCCAACAGATCACACTGGCTGCCAATGGCGTGTTGCATCCGGATTGGAAAATCCACTGTGGGGGTGTCGGAAAATACCAGCCTATTAACAATCCAGAAGTTGGGAAGTCACCAGTTGGGCTTCCACGGGATCAAGACTTTGAGGGGGAGGGGGGGGAATGGTTGTTCCCATCGAGGCCCCCCTTTCCCAATGCCGGGTCTTTCAATGAGTGTCTTTGAACAAAGGACACCCCCGGGAGGACCAAACTGCACAGGTTACGTGTTGTGCTCCTCACATGGTAGCAGCTGCACTTGCCACTGGGTTGATGCCAGTGATGGCTTGAACGGGCCCTTAATTGGGCAATAATTGCCCTTGAGGGACTTCAATTGCGGAGGATGGGAAGGCCATCCGCAGGCTTTTGCACCACAAATTTAATCATGGTAAAGGTGGGAAGGTGGCTGGGTCCCCATCCGCACCTGATCTGATTAAATCCCCTCCCCATCACCATACTCCTCATGTGGAAGCACATAAAATGCTACCATTTTGCCTTTCAAGGTTTTATTCTTTTCAAACTCTCTGGACATTCAACCTTCACCAAGTCTTCTGAATTAAACGCTGAGCATCTCATTTGATTTGATTGATCTGATTTGATTTATCGTCACATGTACCGGAGTACAGTACAGTGAAAAGTAGTTTTCTGCGGCCTAGGGAACGTACGCAGTACGTACATAGTAGACACACGAATAATCAACAGAGAACATTGACAGATGGTTCATCGACAAACAGTGATTGGTTACAGTGCAGACAAGGGGCCAAGCAAAGCAAATACATGAGCAAGAGCAGCATAGGGTGTCGTGAATAGTGTTCTTACAGATCAGTCCAAGGGGGAGTCGTTGAGGAGTCTTGTAACTGTGGGGAAGAAGCTGTTCCTATTTCTGGATGTGCGGATCTTCAGACTTCTGTACCTTCTGCCTGATGGCAGAGTCTGGAAGAAGGCAATGCCTGGGTGGGAGGGGTCTAAGATAATGCCTTCCTGAGGCAGCTGGAGGTATATACAGAATCAACGTGGGGCTGGCAAGCTAGTGTGATGCGCTGGGATGAGTTTGTCACACTCTGCAGTTTCTTGCGATCTTGGACCGAGCAGTTGCCATACCAGGCTGTGATGCAGCCGGATAGGATACTCTCTGTCGCACATCTGTAGAAGTTTGTGAGAGTCGATGCAGACATGCCAAATTTCTTTAGCTTCCGTAGGAAGTAGAGACATTGTTGGGCTTTCTTGACTGTTGCATTAACGTGAGTGGACCAGAACAGACTGTTGGTGATGGTGACTCCCAGGAACTTAAAGCTATCGACCATAAGGGACATTTGACCTCTATCCCAGCATATCATTTCATTTCATTTTTCATTTCATTTTCATTTCATTTCATTTTTTCAAACAACTCTGCCAATAACACAGGTGATTGTACATTTTGGCAGAAAGAGATCACACTTGACAAGGAAGAGAACCAGGAGTGTACCTGAAGAGAGGAGTGCTGCAGCTTGATAGAAAATGGACAGTGTGCATGGAAAGGAGAGTCACTATAGACTGAGAGCTGGCAGCAATCATGAGAGATGAGGAACAGTATAGACAGGAAGCGAGAAGAGTTGACAGCACATTGGGATGTTACCGGTAGAGAGCCGACAGAACCTAGGATAAGGAAGATGTGGCAGAGAAAGAGAGAGTCAACTGCATGTAAGGAGAAAGAAAAATACTGCAGACAGTCAACAAACAGGAAAAAAAGGCTGAGGGCTTGAGAGGGAGGAACATTGAAGAGACAGAGGATGGTACAGAGAACTTGGGGATTGCCACAAAGAGAAAAAGATAAGTGCAGAGAAAGAAGTAGCATCTTTGTATAGTCCTATGGGATCTTCTGTATCCACCTGAAAGGTTTAACATCTCAACTGAAAGGCAGCTTCTTTGACAGTGAGGAACTCTTCCAAAGTATCAATCTTGACCTTTGCGTTCAAGTCCTAGAGTCAAACTTGGACCCTTAGGTCACGATTCTCAGGAATTCCTCAGTGTGAGGGCCAAGGCCCAACCACTGGCAGCTGTTTCATCAATGCCCTCACTTCCATCATAAAATCAGCAGTGGGGATGCTTGCTGATGATTCACAATGTTCAGCACCATTTACAGAATACAGAAGCAGACCGTGTCCATGTGCAGTGAGACCACGGCAATATTTAGGATCAGGCTGAAAAGTGGGAAGTAGCATTTGCACCACATAAGTACCGGGCAATGATCATCTTCAACAAGGGAGAATCCAACCATCGCTTCTTGATATTCAATGGCATTACCATTGCTGAATCCTCCACTATCAGCAGCCTGGGGGTTACCTTTGACCAGAAACTGAACCTGACCAGCTATTTAAATAATATGGCGACAAGAGCATGTCAGAGGCTGGAAATTCTGCGGTGAGTAACTCGCCCAACTCCCCAAAACTTGCCCACCACTTATGAGGCACAAGTCAGGAGCGTTGTAGAATACTGTGCACTTGCTTGGATAAGTGCAGCTCCAACAGCACTCCAGAATCTCTACAACACCCAGGAGAAAGCAGTCCACTTGATCGGCACCCCATACACTAGCTTCAACATTCACTCACTCCACCACTGAGACACAGTGGCGGCAACGTGTACCATCTACAAAATGCACTGCAGCAAATTACCAAGGTTCCTCCACCAGCACCTCCTAAACCCATGACCTCAACCACCTAGAAAAGCAAGGGCAGCACATGCATTACACATGAGGGAGCTATTCTAGGAGACCCGATCTGCGCACATTCAGTTTCAGCAGAGGAGCATTAGGATCAGGACTGGGTTGCTGACCCATATCCAGTGCTTCCTGCCAAGCCAAAGTCAACAGAGACAGTGTGTTTAATTGGGGTGAGACTCATGGTGGCTGAAATACGCTGATCTATAAAGCTCAGCTAAAGTTAGTCAATCAGTGCAACTGGTAAAGGAACCTAAGCAAACTCTTGGAAAGTCCTGATCTCAGCCCCGCCATTGTAGAAAAGGTAGACCATAAGATGCAGGAACAGAAGTAGGTCATTCGGCCCATCGAGTCTGCTCCGCCATTCATGACTGATCTGTAGTTAAATTAAGGTTATGGGTTCCTGCCTCTCATTCTTATTTATTAGCCCTGTTAGAAAGTGTACGGGATTAGACTTTACTGCACTGCCCCATACAGTCAAATAGTCTGCCAATCTGAAGAAAGCCCACTTGGTGAAGGAATAAAGCCCAAACTGTTCGATCTCAGTGAGACTGCTGTGTGGCTATTATTTTCTAACCATACAATATTCAGTTATAATATCATCATAATAACAGAATAATATTTCTAAACTGCTAAGTATTAAGACGTACACTGCGCACTTTTGTTGGAGTGCGTTTACATTTGCCATAAAAATGTTTACCATAGTTGGCATTTCACTGCATAAGGAAGAACTTAAACAACTCTTAGTAAAAAGTTTAACCAGTTTTGCCATTTTTTGACTGCTCCTCAACTCTTAACTACCAACCATCGGACCATTTCCCTTCATTTTTACTCTCACGTGTAAAGTATCTAGTCATCTTGTTTATCTGAAGCTAAATATAGTGTCTCTGCTGCCTCACTAAGTGAGATCAGCTAACTTGACACAAACTCATTGTGGTGGTATGTATTAGGGGTAATATGGTACCTGTGAAGCCGAGAGGCTATTGGCTGACAGGTCCCGGGTCCTGGTTGGATCTGCCGACTTCTGGCTCCGCCCTGAAGGCGGAGTATAAGACCTCGAGTTCTCCCGGCAGCCGCATTCTGTAACTGAGCTGCTGGGGAACAAGTCTTGCTTAATAAAGCCTCGATAGACTTCATCACTTCTCGACTTGTGTAAGTCAGTGTGCGCTACAATTTATTAAGCAAGCTTAAAAGACTATGGAGCTCTGGATCGCCCCGGAGTGCCTGCGGATCAGCCCCCATGCAGCAAACTCGGTGGCCGTGTTTAAACACTGGCTAGCATGCTTCGAAGGCTACCTCCGAATGGCCCCCAGCCGGATCACGGAAGAACAGAAAATGCAGGTCCTGCATTCCAGGGTAAGCCCGGATATCTACACGCTTATCGAAGACGCGGAGGATTTCCCGACGGCGCTCGCGTTGCTGAAAGGCGTCTACATTCAGCCCGTAAACCAGGTCTACGCGCGCCACCAACTCGCGATGAGACGGCAAATTCCCAGCGAATCGCTCGACGAATTCTACAGCGCGCTGCTGATTTTGGGACGAAACTGCAACTGCCCGTCGGTGAGCGCGATCGAGCACACGGACCTACTAATCCGAGTCGCATTCGTGGCAGGTATGAATTCTCCCCAAATTCGTCAGAGACTTTTAGAAAGAGAGTTGCTAGGACTCTCAGAGGCATGGGCCCTTGCGGCCTCCCTTGATGTGGCCTCTCAAAACGCCCGCGGCTATGGCCCCGACCGCGCGGCAGCCCCTTGGGCTCCGTGGACCCCTGCTGCGACCGACTCCCCGGCACCCCTCACAACCCCGCAAGCTTGCGCGGCTAGAGCATCAGATCATCCCGGGGGGGCCCGCTGCTACTTTTGTGGGCAGACGAAACACCCCCAGCAGCGCTGCCCGGCCTGCGCAGCTGTTTGTAAAAGCTGCGGCAAAACGGGCCATTACGCGGCAGTGTGCCGGTCCCGGGGGGTCGCCGCAATCCTCGGGGAAGAACGAGGACAGCAGATTCCACCCCCCCCCCCCCCCCCCCCCCAACGATCCATGCGCGACCCGCGGGTGCCGGCATTTTGGGTCCCGGACACCACGAGGGGAGGATGGGCGCCGCCATCTTGTGACCTCCCGGACACGTGCGATTCATGGGGGCGGCCATTTTGTCCACCCCCAACCGAATGCGATCCATGGATGCCGCCATCTTGGCTGACAACAAAGGATCCCAGCATAGAAGGCTCCACGGGTCCGAAGAAAATGCCGCGACACTACTACCACGACTGGCTTCGGTGACTCTGGATCAATCGCGGCCCCGGACGCTCCAAACGACGACAACAACGGTGCTGGCCAACGAATACGAGACGCCTTGATTGATCGACTCCGGGAGCACGGCAGGTTTTATTCACCCAGATACGGTAAGACGCTGTTTTCTGTCCGTTCATTCAAGTGCTCAAAAGATTTCCCTAGCTGCAGGATCCCATTCAGTAGAGATCAAAGGGTTCTGCATCGCAAACCTAACGGTGCAAGGGAGGGAGTTTAAGAACTATAGGCTCTACGTCCTTCCCCAACTCTGCGTGCCCACATTACTGGGATTAGATTTCCAGTGTAACCTCCAGAGCCTAACATTCCAATTCGGCCGCCCAATACCCCCACTCACTATCTGCGGCCTCGCAAGCCTCAAGGTTGAACCGCCTTCCTTGTTTGCGAACCTCACCCCGGATTGCAAACCCGGCGCCACTAGGAGCAGACGGTACAGCGCCCAGGACCGGACGTTTATCCGGTCTGAAGTCCAGTGGTTGCTGAAGGAAGGCATAATACAGGCCAGCAATAGTCCCTGGAGAGCCCAGGTGGTAGTCGTGAAGACCGGGGAGAAGCAGCGGATGGTCGTGGACTATAGTCAGACCATCAATAGGTACACGCAGCTAGATGCGTACCCTCTCCCCCGCATATCCGACATGGTCAATCGGATTGCACAGTACAAGGTCTTTTCCACCGTGGACCTCAAGTCCGCATACCACCAGCTCCCCATCCGCCCCGGTGACCGCAGGTACACCGCCTTCGAGGCAGACGGGCGGCTCTACCATTTCCTAAGGATCCCATTTGGCGTCACGAACGGAGTCTCGGTCTTCCAACGGGAGATGGACCGAATGGTTGACCAGCACGGGTTGCAGGCCACATTCCCGTATCTCGACAATGTAACCATCTGCGGCCACGATCAGCAGGACCATGACGCCAACCTCCAAAAATTCCTCCAGACCGCTAACGCCCTGAACCTCACATATGACGAGGAAAAATGCGTTTTTAGCACAAACCGTCTGGCCATCCTGGGATACATAGTGCGCAATGGAGTGATAGGCCCCGACCCCGAACGCATGCGCCCCCTTATGGAATTTCCCCTCCCCCACTGCTCCAAAGCCCTGAAACGCTGCCTGGGCTTCTTTTCATATTACGCCCAGTTGGTTCCCCAGTACGCAGACAAGGCCCGCCCGTTAATACAGTCCACTACCTTCCCCCTGTCGACAGAGGCCCGCCAGGCCTTCAGCCGCATCAAATCGGATATCACAAAGGCCACGATGCACGCGATCGACGAGTCCCTCCCCTTCCAGGTCAAGAGCGATGCATCCGATGTAGCTCTGGCGACCACCCTCAACCAAGCGGGCAGACCCGTGGCCTTTTTCTCCCGGGCCCTCCACGCCTCTGAAATCCGCCACTCCTCAGTGGAAAACGAAGCCTAAGCCATAGTGGAAGGTGTGCGCCCATTCACAAGGCGGACCACCTGTACACAGCGTTTGAAGCGGACGGCCGCTTCCTTAGGTCTCCCTTCGACGTCACTAATGGGGTCTCAGTCTTCCAACGGGAGATGGACCGAATGGTTGACTGGTACGGACTGCGGGCCACCTTCACGTACCTGGATAACGTCACCATCTGCGGTCACAGCCTGCAGGACCACGACTCTAACCTTTCCAAATTCCTCCACACCGCCAAACTCCTCAACCTAACATATACCAAGGAGAAGTGCGTGTTCAGCACCAACAGCGTAGCCATCCTCGGCTATGTGGTGCAAAATGGAGTTCTAGGGCCCTACCCCGATCGCATGCGCCCCCTCATGGAACACCCCCTCCCCCGCTGCCCCAAGGCTCTCAAACGATGCTTGGGGTTCTTTTCATACTACGCCCAGTGGGTCCCTAACTATGCCCACTCGTTCAATCCACTGTTTTCCTCCTGACGGCCGAGGCTCACCAGGCCTTCAACCATATCAAGGCCGACATCGCCAAGGCCGCGATGCACGCGGTCAACGAGACGCTCCCCTTCCAAGTCGAGAGCGATGCATCAGACGTCGCTCTGGCCTCCACCCTCAACCAGGCAGGCAGGCCCGTGGCATTCTTTTCACGCACCCTCCATGCCTCCGAAATTCGGCACTCCTCCGTCGAGAAGGAGGCCCGAGTCATCGTAGAAGCTGTGCGGCATTGGAGGCATTACCTGGCCGGCAGGAGATTCACTCTCCTCACTGACCAACGGTCGGTAGCCTTTATGTTCGATAATGCACAGTGGGGCAAAATTAAGAATGACAAGATCTTGAGGTGGAGGATCGAGCTCTCCACCTATAACTATGAGATCTTGTATTGTCCCGGAAAGCTGAACGAGCCGTCCGATGCCCTATCCCGTGGCACATGTGCCAACGCACAAATAGACCGCCTCCAAGCCCTCCACGAGGACCTCTGCCACCCGGGGGGCCACTCGATTCTACCATTTCGTAAAGTCCCGCAACCTCCCCTACTCTGTGGAGGAGGTCCGTACAGTCACCAGGAACTGCCACATCTGCGCAGAGTGCAAACCGCACTTTTTCAGGCCAGATAGAGCGCACCTGATCAAGGCTTCCCGTCCCTTTGAACGCCTCAGTTTGGATTTCAAAGGCCCCCTCCCCTCCACCGACCGCAACGCATACTTCCTGAACGTGGTGGACGAGTACTCCTGTTTCCCCTTCGCCATCCCCTGCCCCGACATGACAGCGGCCACGATCATTAAAGCCCTTGTCACCATCTTTACACTGTTCGGTTTCCCCGCGTACATCCAAAGCGACAGGGGGTCCTCCTTCATGAGTGACGAGCTGCGTCAGTTCCTGCTCAGCAAGGGCATTGCCTCGAGCAGGACGACCAGCTACAACCCCCGGGGGAACGGACAGGTAGAGAGGGAGAACGGTACGGGCTGGAAGACCGTCCTACTGGCCCTACGGTCCAGAGATCTCCCAGTTTCCCGGTGGCAGGAAGTCCTCCCGGATGCTCTCCACTCCATCCGGTCGCTGCTGTGTACCACCACTAACCAAACGCCTCACGAGCACCTCCTTGTCTTCCCTAGGAAGTCCTCCTCTGGAACGTCACTGCCGACCTGGCTGGCAGCCCCAGGACCCATCTTGCTCCGGAAACATGTGCGGGCTCACAAATCGGACCCGTTGGTCGAGAGGGTTCACCTTCTCCACGCAAACCCTCAGTACGCCTACGTGGTGTACCCCGACGGCCGACAGGACACGGTCTCCCTGTGGGACCTGGCACCCGCCGGCAACACACACACACACCCCCAACACCGATCACCCCCTCCCTGCCACCGACGCACCCCACAACCGCCCCCTTCCCGGGTGGATCGATCCTCCTCCCGTGCCCGCCCAGGAGTAAAGAAACAGGAACAAACAGCGCAACGCACCCGGACACGACAGTGCCCGAGCCAGCACCTGCACCATCAACGAGGACGACCAGGCTACCCACTTGACTCGTGGAATCCGCGTGACACGAAGAAAGCAAGAATTCTGTTGTAAATAATTTTGTTGTAAATAATTTGGACACAAACTTGTACATAGCTAAATGTTGGGCTAAAAATGCATAGCCACGGTTCGAAATTTGTTCCAGGACCAGCCTTGTAAAGACCTCTTTTTTTAACAAGGGGTGAATGTGGTGGTATGTATTGGGGTAATATGGTACCTGTGAAGCCGAGAGGCTATTGGCTGACAGGTCCCGGGTCCTGGTTGGATCTGCCGACTTCTGGCTCCGCCCTTAAGGCGGAGTATAAGAGCTCGAGTTCTCCCAGCAGCCGCATTCTGTAACTGAGCTGCTGGGGAACAAGTCTTGCTTAATAAAGCCTCGATAGACTTCATCACTTCTCGACTTGTGTAAGTCATTGTGCGCTACCCTCATAATTAAATTTGGAACGTTTGAAGCTTGTCTTTGTCGCGACCACATCCTTCCCGCCTGTTAATGCTTGCATTTCTAAAATTCAAATGTTAAACAATGGGGAATTAAAGCTTCAGTGCAGTTGGTGGTACTGACCTGGCAATAGGGTCATTGCAGGTATATCTTTTCTCCTCGCCTATCATGTGACACTGGACTTTTTTAACTGCTCTCAACAAAGAACAAAGAAAAGTACAGCACAAGAACAGGCCCTTCGGCCCTCCAAGCCTGTGCCGACCACTGTCTACAAATTGGAGGAAATGGTACCCTTCCATGACAGGGCAGTCTCTCATTGTGGCCAGCACACCTGCAGGATAGGAGTGAATTTTAAAAAATAGTTCGCCACTTGCCCCTCCCCTCCTCCTAACAGAGAAGCCAGTGCAACATGTGGAACACTGTTTGCTTCATCAGCCGACGTTCTATTTGTATCTGGCTGGTTTTGAAGGCCGAGATTGAAGAGTGGTGTTTTAGTCTCTGACAGTAGTAATAGGACCCATTATTCTTAAAATACATTACAGCTCTGTGTCATAACACAACTGCTACCTCCAACCGCTTCCGATTCGCTGATTTACTGCCACATGTGAAAGGATATGATTCATGTCAGAAGAGAAAGATTTGCCGTGAAATTAGCCGGATATCAAAATAAACACAACCGGTGGTGTGGCCCCACTTTTACAGTGTTAGCTCCTCAATGTGAAGCATAACTCTTTAAAGAGATGTGGAGGTGAGTGATACGAATGATAAATATTTACCTTAAGACAGATGGCAGCTCCATCTTTTAAAGTAATTAATTGTTGACATAATCCCACATAATCCCAGTTACAGAGCTCCTCTGTGCAGCCTTATGTTCATCCATTTCAAAGGTGCCTCGTGTATACTTTCAGCAGCTTTCGTCTGTTTGAGGACCAATTGAAGATTACCTTCATCTTCAGCCTGCTTTTATTCCTCATCCAGAATTCGTTACAAATAATCAAACAATTGGCACTTTAATTTTTTTTTTTTTTACCCCAAAATGTTTTTGTGAAGTGACTAAATTAATGCCCAGGGCAAGGGAGAAAGGAAATATCTCAATTTTTCAGCTTTATCCATCTCTGAGCATTTCAAATACAATGAATTACTTTGAAGGCACTCTTTCCCGTTTCCCTGGGTTTCTGTGGCTATGACTCATCTTTCATTCTCACTCCACAGTATAAATATTTCCCACTTTCTCTGACTTTTAGCTTTGACAAAAGGTCATCTGGACTTGAAACGTTAGCTCTTTTCTCTCCACAGATGCTGCCAGACCTGCTGAGATTTTCCAGCATTTTCTCTTTGGAGTTGCTTTGAAGTGCAGTTTGTGTTGCCGTGCAACCATTGTGCACACCGCAACATTCGCAAACAACCAGTGGCCAGTTAATCTGTTTTTGGGTAAAGTTGCCTGCAGGAGCACAGTTGGCTAGGAGAACTTCTGATTTTCTTTGAATAGTGCCAGGAGAACTCTTCGTCCTTGTGCATGTTTGAACTGAGCTCAAAAGACATGGCCTAATGTTCCCAAGCATTTTCTCTCAGGACACACCCACTCCCTGGGTGCAAATGATTGGATAAAAGGGCATAAAGATGTTGCTCTGATGGGGGAGGAGAGGAATATAGAGCTGGGCTCGGGAGTGCAAGGAAAACGGCCAAACATAAATAGGAAGTGGACGGTCGACGGAAAGTTTCTAAAAATTTACTAAGTGTCATTTTGGGCACGAAAATGAGTCCCTGCTCGAGACCTGGAACGATCTGGTGGCGACAAAGTTCAGGGCTTCTGTGAGCATCAAGGCCACTGGTAGCAGGTATCCTTCTCCTTCACGTGGTGCCTGATCTGTGAGGTTGTGGAACTGGTGCCACACTGGCTTCTTGGTGAGGCGGAGTCTTCGCCGGCACATGGTGTTCGGCAGCTCATTGTAGGACATATGAGTCCTGTAAACCCGAGGTATCCCCCTCTGCTGTCTCCTGGCCCTCCCTTCGGCCTGATGGGTGGCCAGTTCTTGAGTCTGACCAGTGGCTGGCCCCCTGTTGTTCTGGTCCAGGCTGGATTTTTGTCCGCCACCACTACATTAAGTATCATTGCCAGATTGACTAGATCTATTCCAAAATTCATTGTTACTCTGGGACGAATGGAAGGAGAGGGAGAGAGAAACACAGTTAGGAGTGTTAATCATCCCTGGACCCTCGATCCCTCCCAGCACCCCTTGTCCTCATGATCCTGGAGGCTGACAACCCTACTGTGTCTCTGGCGGCAAGTGCCACCTCAATTAGCAGCTGGCCATAACACATCTTCGCCTCAACGGCCACAGGCGCTGCCTGTGCTGCCTCATAGTCACCAACGACCTCCCATCCAGCTGTTCCCTCCCTCACATCAACAACAGTGGAGTCACAGAATTTCTATAGTGCAGAAGGAGGCCATTTGGTCCATCAGGTTTGCACCGTCCCTCTGAAAGAGCACTCTACTTGGGCCCAACACCGCACCCTATCCCTGTAACCCCACCTGAAGGCAATTTAATGCAGCCAATCCACCTAACCTGCACATCTTTGGACTGTAGGAGGAAACCAGACCAGTCGAGGAAGCCTACGCAGACACGGGAAGAATGTGCAAACTCCATACAGTCTCCCAAGGTCGGAATTTAACCCGTGTCTCTGGCACATTGAGGCAGCAGTGCTAACCAGTGTGACATTGTGCCGAGTCCTTGTGCTCATGAACGACCAAGTGAGGCGTGATGGCTTCTGGATATCCTAGTGTGGTCAGTTTGTCGCTGCTGTGAGGTGCTAGCCTACCCCTCCTGATGTCCAGACCCCAGCCTTCAACCCTTGACAAGTAAGGATTCCACCATTAACCCTGACTTGGAGAGGGAGGCAGCTGAGAGTGGTGAAGGATATATGATGCTTGCCAATTGGTTGGGAAAGCATGTGCACTCGAATGTGACCGGACACAAGTCCTTTCAGAGGCAGGCAAGGGCCAGGCCAATATGCATGGTGGTTACTCAGGCTTGCACATCTCACGATCCTATTGCTGTCACGCCACAATACTCAAAGCATCTGTGCAGTTGCAGTTAGTGCATGACCTACAACTTAAGTCCACCGGGGACTCTTTGCCCCCTCGTCCCCTGCCATTTATATGACTGTCCCACATTCTCTGAGTGACATGCAACCAGCCTCTTGCGCTGACAGCTTTCAGTCTTTAGACTCCCTCCCACTCTGATCAGGAGCCCTGATCCCCAAGGCCATTGGCAGCAATGTGGGAGATTGTGCTCAGCTCTCATGCTTTCATGTAGAGAATAACAGTGGCTGTGAGAAGCTCCTCATTGAGGAAAGTTTGCACTTTTATTTCTAAGTGGTCTCACCTGCAGTGTGGTGAAAACCCGTTTCCAGAAGAGGCCTGCAGGCCAGACGAGTTTGAAAAATTGCCCTTCTAAAAATAATCAGCTTAGACATAACAGGTCCACATTTTAGGAAGCATTTCATAGTTTATGGAACGCGCTGTGTTAATACATGAAATGCTCCTTTGATTGAGGCAACATCTGCCAGACCCGGTTCTTGTAATAGTTACTGTGAAAAGCCCGAGTCGCCACATTCCGGCGCCTGTTCGGGTATACAGAGGGAGAATTCAGAATATCCAAATTACCTAACAGCGCGTCTTTCGGGATTTACGGGAGGAAACCGGAGCACCCGGAGCAAATCCACGCAGATACAGGGAGAATTCTGCACAGACAGTGACCCAAGCCGGGAATCGAAACTGGCACCCTGACGCTGTGAAGCAACAGTGCTAACCACTGTGCTACCATGCCGCCAATCATATGTAAATTCACGCAGATGCGTGCTTAATAGCTTTTTGCCCTTTCTGGGCGAGATCCGGTTTGCAACAGCAGGAAGGGCTTGAGAAGATGGCAATGTGGATGGAAGGAGAAGCTATGGTAAAATAAGTGAGTCAAAGGGAACAAAGTGCCAGCATAAATTACAAAGAAGGAGAACAGAGTCTGCCAGACTTGTCTTGTGTACAATGGGCAGAATTTCCCCAAATCATCGGAGAGGGGGTTCAATAGGGCTAACGGAATGTTGGCTTTTATATCTAGAGGATTGGAGTATAAAGACACAGAATTATACTGCAGTTACACAAAACCTGGTTAGTCCCCACTTAGTACTGGAGTCTGGGCACCACACTTTAGGAAGGATATTTTGGCCTTGGAGGGAGTGCAATGCAGGTTTACAAAGACTGAAACCTGGACTAAAGGGGTTAAGTTACAAGGACAGATTGCACAAATTGGACTTGTTTTCACTAGAATTTAGAAGGTTAAGGGGTGATCTGATTGAAATATTCAAGATATTATCAGGGAAAGATAGGGTACATAAAGATAAACTATTTCCACTGGTTGGAGATTCTATAACTACGAGGCATTGTCGACAAATAAAGTCCAGAACATTCAGGGTGGTAGAGGTTTGGAACTCGAAATTGAAACTAGAACAGTTATTAATTTTACATCTGAGGTAGATGGATTTTTGTTAAGCAAAGATATTAAGGCATATGGGCCAAAGGCAGGTTAGGTCACAGATCAGCCATAATCTCATTAAATGGCTCAAGGGGCTGAATGTTCCTTTGTGTGTAGGCTGAGAAGGTTTAGAAAATGAAATTGGGTCTGAATCCTGACTTCATCCTGTCTTCTTCCAGCCAATCGATCTGATGGGAAAGCAATTGAGTTAATTATAGAGCCAACTATGAATGATTGCCTTTATCATCCCCCCCCCCCCCCCAAGAGTGCCTGGTTTCCATGCTGGGTATGAACCTTGTCAGGGTCATTGAGCCGTGTGCACAGCAGGAAGAACTTCTCCATGAAACTGACGAGCTGGAATGTTTTGATCAATTATACTGAAGGGCTCCAACCATGACCGTTGAGGGATGGCTGTTCAAAGCACTTCTTCTCTTAGAGAGCGCTTTCAATACTTGACAAGTGATTGCCACTTTCTTGGAAAGCATTCTTCTCGCCTTCAGTTCCAGGTGCCAAGCCTTCACCATGGCGTGCGAGCAACTTACAAAGCTTCATCTTCCACATCTGCTGAGGAGCAAGAGCAAAGAGCACAGGGCCAGCCCAGCTCCAGCAGCAGCAGGGACAAGAACTGGCAGAACAACGGTTGCCTTCTCCTCAGCCACATGTCCCTCCACATGGAAAATGAGATGAACACCGGGATCCAACTGGATGGAGATGAGACACCAAATGCATGGTCTAAAGACTCTCTCGATAATTCTGAGGACCAGTACCTTCAGTTGGTTCCGACTCTCATGGCAGCTCACTTCTGTGTGGTGGATTATAATCCTAGCTCCGCCAAACCTTCCAGATGATTCCTCTCAACATTCAGTTCAGAAAGACATGTCTGAAAGACTGATCTATCTCGCCCCAAAGGAAAGGAGCGTGCTGATAGCATTACTGTCCAGGCAGATGAGAGTAGTCAAGTCAATCACAATGTTAATAAGTTCCAGGAGGAGAAAGAGAAAATGCAATCCTATTTCTAGTAGAAAATCCAGTTTTTCTACAGTCATTTATTGTTTTGGTATTGCTGGTTATTAAAATAGAATTTGCCTTAATTCCTGAACAATAACTACAGTGTTAGCAAGATGACTTTCACGAGATGACATCCCAGTTAAGGAGAGAATTACCATCATCTTAACCAATTTACCAGATCTTTACCTTGAAAGACACTGAATAAGTTCAGCAAAAAATATCCAAAGTGTGCTTTGATTTTGTGTTTTTTTTTAATTTTAGAGTACCCAATCATTTTTTCTCCAATTAAGGGACAATTTAGCATGGCCAATTCACTGAACCTGTACATCTTTAGGTTGTGGGGGTGAAACACACGCAGACATAGGGAGAATGTGCAAACTCCACGCGGACAGTGATCCAGGGCCGTGATTCAAACCCGGGTCCTCAGTGCCGCAGTCCCAGTGCTATCCACTGCGCCACATGCTGCCCTTTTGGTGTGTGTTTTTTAGGCTGCCAAGCCAATTTCTTACGTTTAGGGAACATATCTTAATTGCAATTAGGTTTAGCCCCTTTATGCTCCATATTTGGTTTTGATCAGTGTTAATTTCCAAGTAAGGTCACTCCTCTTTGATTCGAAGAAAGTTCATATAATTGTTATTTTCCTGAAATGTACCTCATCAGTTCTAGAGAAACCAAGCTACAAGGACTCATGATGATCAATTTTTCATTTACTCTGTATCCGTTTTAATATTATGTTGTAGTTCTTGGGTTGGGCAAGGATGCATAAATTCCAGCTGAATGTGGTCTAGAATTATCTGTGTGAACTCAGCTTATCAAATATTATACTATGATGCCCTTCCTGACAGTTTATAAAGAAAAAAGGTGTTACTCTACAACTTTGGGAGTGTGTATCTCCTCTCGTTTTGGTTGAAGGACTGCATCACAAAAACGCTTAAGAAACTTTGCACCATTTGCGAAAGAACATTCCTTTCAAACAATGCTCCTGACACTGGCACACAGACATACCGTCTTGAAGATCCACTAAAGGAACGCACCAAGCAAAACTTGGACAATATGCCCTTGCTACACATCAGACCATAACATATATGAGCAGAAGTGGGCCAGTGGCTCATCCAAATCTGCTCTGCCATTCAATGATATCATGACTGATGTGACAATCCTCAACTCCAGTTACCCGCCTTATCCCCATAACCCTTGATTCCCTCACTGATTAAAAATCTGTCTATCTCAATCTTAAGCATAGTTAACGACACAGCCCCAACAGCCCTTTGCGGTAAAGAATTCCACATGTTCACTACCCTCTGAGTGAAGAAATTCCTGCTCCATCTCTTTCTTAAATGGGTAACTACTTACTCTGAGAGACAAAGAGAAAGAGCAGAAATGTCATGGAAGCACCATGATCTCTAAATACCCCTCCAACTTGTACATTGGGCTGACTCAGACATATATTGAATGCCTTGCCTGTTAACATGCTTCTGGTAAGGGCACTAAAAAATCCTTCCAACTGTAATACAAAATGTAACAATATAGAGTAACATTAAAACACTTATAATTATGGATGTTAAAAAGATGTTGGACGAGATCTTCTGGCTGTTCACATCAGCGGGATGTTCCAGTCCAGTCCCGCCAATGCCCCATCCCCACTGTGGGATTCTCAGTGGCGTGGGGTGGATCCAATGGGAAATCATATTGACAGCGGTAGGACCAGAAGATCCCGGCACTGGCCAATCACGGGCTGCCACCCGCCACTGAGAAAGATATCCGCAAGGATGCCAGAGAACCTTGCTCTTTACATTTAATTAGTGTGGTAGCAGTTTGCAGGAATCTCCATGAGAGTTATTGCTCTGAATACCTTCAAAGACGCCACATGCAAGATCCGTGCTAGTGGATTAACCAATGCTTGTTCGTAGAGCTTGCTCAATCTGACCAATGCAGAAGCTCACTCCAAGGAGTTAGAAAGCAACAGAGATAATGGAAAACAAAGAATATATACAGGAAGTATCGGAGTCTGAAACAAACATGAACAATAGAATTGGAGGTCATTTGTTTGGCTGTGTGACATATATATTACACATAAAAAGTAAGTAATATTGCTATAGTCCTGGATGACCATAGGCTGCTTTACCCTATGAGGGGACAGCTGACTGGTGGTGATTTAACCTGAGGATCACCATACCTCAAGGGGCAAGGTTGAGAAGGTGGGGCCTTCATGAATAAACTCAGCCGGTACGGGAATTGATCCCGCGCAGTTGGTCTTGCTCTACATCACAGACCAGTTGTCCAGAAAACTGAGCTAAACATAGATATATATGTATATTCGCTGATGATACAAGGTAGGGAAACCTTGCTACAACTGTGCAGGCCATTGGTGTGACCGCTCCTGGAGTATTGTGTACAATGGTCCCCCTGAGGGATATTCATGCAGTGAAGGCAGTGCAAAGAAGGTTCATTAGGCTGATTCCTGAGCTTGAGCTTGAGAAAGTTGTTCCTCTAATCATTGTAATTCAGAAGAATGAGCGATGACATTATTGAAAGATATGCAATATAGAGAGGGCTTGGCAGGATAGATGGCGAAAGGATGTTTTGCCTCTTGCGGAAATCTAGAACTGGGGGTACAATTTGAAAATAAGCGATCTCTTATTTAAGACTAAGGTGAGGAGGAATTTTGTCTCTTCGAGGGTTGATCGAATTTCCTTCCCAGAGAACAATGGAAGCTAAGGCATTGAATATATTCACGATTAGATTAAAATTTTGATCGAGAAGGGAGTTTCAGCCACCACTGGAAAGAGAGGGGCAGACAGGAAGGTGGAATTAAGGCCACAATCAGATCAGTCCTTTGGCCTCCTATTTCTTTTGACGTTCTCATACAGTGTGATGCACTGTGCTACTATCCTGTATTTTAACAGAGTTGTAATTGTGGCTTCTAACACTGGTATCTTTAAAATATAAAAATGCACTGTATTTTAAAATCTGATCAGAGGGTGGAAAGATGCATTTGTGAAGGGTAGGTCATGCTAGACTAATTTAGTTCTGAGGACGTCACTTGCACGATGGATAGAGGAGTGCCTATGGATGTTGTTTGTGTGGAGTTCCAGAAGGCATTTCACTGCAAAAGTGAAAATGCACAGAATTGTAAGAAGTCTGTGACATGGATTGCTGTTCGATTGTGACTGGGCGGCACGGTGGTTAGCAGTGATTAGCACTGTTGCCTCACAGTGCAGAGGCCCTGGATTCGATCCCGGCCCCGGGTCACTGTTCGTGTGGAGTTGCACATTCTGCCCGTGTCTGTATGGGTCTCACCCCACAATCCAAAATATGTTCAGGGTAGGTGGATTGGTCACACTAAATTGCCCCTTAATTGGAAAAAAATAATTTATTTTAAAAAAGGTATTTGATTGTGAGGTTGGAGACAGAGTATGGATAAAGAAGCAAGTGGGTATTCCCCAATGAATAGCACATTACTTATCCACTTTTGCAGATGAGACAAATTAGAGAGACCCATTTAGTTCTATCTATTTTTTTTTATTTCATTGTTTTTATTCGTTCATGGGATGTTGGCGTTGCTGGCTGAGCCTGCATTTATTGCCCATCCCTGAGGGCATTTAAGAGTCAACCACACCGCTGTGAATCTGGAGTTACATGTAGGCCAGACCAGGTAAGGATGGCAGATTTCCTTCCCTAAAGGACATTCGTGAACCAGATGGGTTTTTACGACAGTCGACAATGGTTTCATGGTTATCATTAGACTTTTAATTCCAGATTTTTATTGAATTCAAATTCTGTACCATGGTGGGATTCGAACCAGGGCCCCCAGAGAATGACTCTGGGTCGCTGGATTACTCGTCCAACGACAATTCTGTCATGATCTGTAGACTGGCCAGTTTAATGATGCACTACAGAACATCTAGTTTAGATAATTTATTATGAATCAACTGCGTGATCAAGATAACTGGAATAAATAAATAACAAACTACTGACACTAACTATTATAGAGCAACTGCAAAATACGTCTATCAACACGACTTACTCCCAACTCCCCCAAACTCAAGAGTCATGCGGTCGGTTCACACTGTCACCTGGTAGTCGGAGGTCCTGTATAATATATACAGAATTGCTTTATGCATATAATCACATTCCCTTTCCTTTGGAAAATGTAATTATTTACATTCATTAGATCATTATTTACAATTCAATATGATGTGCATAAATATGTATATCTTAAAACTATTTACAGTCTGTCACAAATTCAGTCTCTCAGGTTTATGTCCTAGCCTTGTTGATCATCTGAGTGGCTGCTGAACTTGTAAAGTTACTTCATCTTCCTTTGTAGTTCTGGGTGCAGTTTATGGTTCTTCATGTAGCGTGGTGTCTTTCTCCTGTTGTTGTGGCTTCGTATGCTGCACTGTATCTTCTTCAGCTGTCTTCGGACTGTTACCTACTTCTTCTGGTGGCTACGTTACAAAAGGTTGCTGAACTTTCAGCAGAGCTCTTCTGTTCCTTCTTAAGACAACACCTTCATTCGTGATGATGAGATATGAGTTTGGACCTGCAAGTCGCAGTACCTTTGCATACTTAGACCATCCATTCCCTTTGGAATCTTCCAGTCTAACTGTGTCATCTGGCTGCAATGGTTGACGTCTTCTCGCAGATTTATCGTCAAACCTCTTTGTGGATTTGCCCTCAAATCTCATCTGACTCCTTTTTTTGAAAGCATGGTTGCCTCTCTACTTTTGGAGTGACTGACTCTTTTGGCAGTTTGAACCAAAGCTTCCTACACCGTATGCAGTTTTTATAGCTCGCCGCACTGTGTGCAGCTGTTCCAAGTCCTGCACTGTGTGCAGTTTTTTACCATTGCATCAATGTCTCGGATGATGCCCGGCCAATAGACTGTCTTCGGCTCCTTTCTTGCATTTTTTTCTTTCCGTGTGCTCTTCATGCATTTTGCTCAGCACCACCGATTTTAATGCAGAATTACTATTCAATGTTTTCTCAGCAGGAATCCACTTGCATCATTTCACTCTGCTCTTACATTGTAAAAACCTGTGCAGGAACCTTTGGGCCATCCCTCGTGGAGATATGTTCTCACATTTTGCAAGGCAGTGTCTTTGGTGGTTTCTTTTATTCTGACACAAGCGATGAGAATTGAGCCAGTCTGTCACGGTGCCGAGATCCCAGGTTCGATCCGACTCTGGGTCACTGTGCGTGTGGAGTTTGCACATTCTCCCCGTGTTTGCGTGGGTTCCCCCCCCCCACAACCCAAAGATGTGCAGGGTAAGCGGATTGGCCATCTAAATTGCCCCTTAATTGGAAAAATATATTGGGTACTCTAAATTTATTTTAAAAAGAGTTTACCCAGTCTGTAGGTTCTTCTATGCGCTTAATTGCGCCTAAAGCTGTCATCCTCTCCAGCTCAGCCTTTAATTTGTCTCTCAATGGAGCTGGTACACATCTCAGTCCGTGAATCACTGGCTTCTTGTTCTCCTTTAATTGGATTTTGTACATACAAGGTAAAGTACCGAAATCTTGGAATATCTCAGGAAAATCGTTCAGTGTGGAATTTACTGAGGCATGTGGGCTTCTTGCGGAGGTCTCTGCACTGTAGGTCCGCTTACCTAGCTGCAGTTCCTCACACGCTTCTACTCCGATCAGAGATTCGCATTCCATCACGGCCACAATGGACAATTTCAATGTGTAAATACTGTTTTTTGCATTGACATTGAGCTTGCATGCTCCTAACATCGGGATTTCATTTTCATTGTAATCTCTTAACAATAATGTCTTGTTTACTACTTGAGGTTCAATTTGTAGGTTTTTGACATCAGACAAATTAATGAGGTTGGCCCTCGCCCCTGTGTTGAGTTTGAATGGTATAACTCTGTCATTTATCATCAATGGCGTGGTCCATTTGTCTTTTTGATTATTTGCCATTAATTCACTATTGCTGCAAATTGTTAAGAATGCATTGTCTTTTAGCATGACTTGAGTACCCTTGTCTTCACTGGAAATCATGTTGACAAAAAAAGTGTCCTCTAGGCACAATTCCTCAACTGTGTTTATAACTTTTCTTTGTTCGTGTCTTTTCCTGGAAAGGCATTGTATCGCTGCCGGTACAGTTGGAGCATATCTTTCCAAACGCTGGATATTGTCATCACAAAATGTTTGCCACATCAGGGCATAAAATGAGGATCGTGTCGGCTGCTCAAAATGGCGCCTGCACTGGGAGCATGTTTTTATTCAAGTGCGTCACAACACAAATGGCGTCAGCCCCTCTTCTACCTTCACGCCAAAATGCTAGAGATTCAATGTACTGATCTGTTTTTCTGCAAGCTCACTAGCGTGACATATTTGGATAGCATTTTTGAGTTGAAGCTCTGTTTCCCTTAGAAGCTTGTCGCATACCTTATCGTTGGAGATCCCGAATACGATCTAACCACGGACGACTGGTGGGTACTAAAATTACGACTGTGCCTTCAACTGCAAGTCAGTGAGAAAACTATTAAATGCCTCACCTGCGTTCTGGTTGCGCATGCAAAATACATAACGCTCAAAGGTTTCATATTTTTTAGGAGAGCAATGCCGATCAAATTGCTTGAGAACTTTGTTGAAGTTCTTGCTATCTGCCTCACTTTGAAGACAAGCATGTTGAAAATTTCAATTGCTTGGGGACCTGCTACAGTGAGCAGCACCATGATACGCCTCTCATCAGACTGTGCCTGCAGATCAAGGGCTGCAACACAGAGTTTCAACTGCTGTTTAAACACCCGCCAATTCTTGTCCACATTAATGGTAATCCAAAGCTATTGAGGTGTCTTGATACCTTCCATCCTGGGCATCTAAGTTTTACCGTCCGTTAAGCATCAGTTGCTAGTAGCTCACACGGTTAGTGGAAAAATTGTGTTTTCTTTCTTCTTCTTCAGAATTATCTTTAATTGTTCGGATCGTTACAGAATCTTCTTGTTCTGAGTCGATCATCAATCCTGGTACCATGTCATGTTCTGTAGACTGGCCAATATGAATGATGCACTTCCGAAACATTACATTTAGTTTAAATAGTTTATTATGAAACTGTGTGGTAAAGGTAACTGGAATGAGTAAATAACAAACCACTAACTAACTATTAAAGAGCTAGTGTAAAATACTTGTATCCACAACACAACTTATTCCCAATTCCCCCAGACACAGTCACTGGTAGGTTCACACTGGCACCTGGTGTTCGGAGGTCGCGTATAATATATACAGAATTGCTTTATGCATATCATCACAAATACCACAACGCCACTGCTTCCCTTTCATGGGTTGTGGCACTGCTGATGAGGCCAGCATTTATTACCCATCTTTCCTTGCCCTTGAACTGCGTAACAGAGTGAACCACATTGCTGTGGGTCAGGAGTCATGTGGAAGCCAGACCAGGTAAGAGTGGCAGATTTCCTTCACTAAAAGACATTAGTGAGCCAGATGGGTTTCCACAAAAATTGATGTTAGGTTCTTGCCACCATTATTGAGATGAGCTTCATATCCCAGATTTATTGACAAATTTAAATTCCACCAACTGCCATGGTAGGATTTGAACCCATGTCCAAAGAGCATTGGCTTCGGCCCCTAGATTACTAATTCTGCGACATTGCCCCTGCACTCTAACTTCTGCATGTTGATCGCCTTTAGTGATTGAGAAACAATGGCGGATGGAGTTCAAAATGGATGCAAGGTGAATTCAAATGCTGAAATCAGTAGCTTTTTATCAGATAAGGTTATCAAGATGATGTGGAGAAAAAGTAGGTAAATGGGCAGAAGGTATGTCACAGACAAGAAGGGCTGAATGGCCTACTTTGGTTCCTAAGCAACACTTCACACAGCATGATAAAATATCATATTTAACATTTTATTTTTGTAAATTGCATAACACATTAATGTGGGGTGGGGGGGGTGGAAGGCAGGGTGGGAGTCAGATGCAGAATAACTATTCCATGAGATGAGAAGTTTTCTATCTGTCGTGTTTGAATGTAATCTATTAAGTTGTTATTTGTATTCTGTCTCTGGTCTCTGACTTGCAGAGCACTGAAAGAGGGGAGCATTCGTTCCATTCTAAATATATATCAGGTTACTTCAATCATTTAGAAGTTCCTTGTAACAAGCCTAGTATTTCTCATTGTATAATACAAGCTGTCACCGAATGCTTTGCCAGCATCCAAGCTTAATTGCAGCACGTGAGCCAACAACACTGAGAGCCCACAGCAACTGGCAGCACTGAATGTTGTCCTCTGCTTGCTGCAGTCATTTCTGAAGTTGATTTTTTACAAATTTATTTCAAAGTACTTTAATAGAGATGGTAAACTGCTTGCATAATTGGAGAGAAGAAGGAGGGCATCAGCTGAATCAGATGTAACAGATTAACATTTGATTGAATCAAAGTTATTGGACAGATTTGAAGAAAGCCATTTGTTTCCAGAACCCTGTCAGTTCAATTATTTCACGGAGGCATATTGATATTAGATGAAACAAATGCTAATAGCAAGTTTTGTAGAGCTTTGTATCTGTAGGTCTGAATTCCCCATGATTTAATATTTGATTTCTTGCGGAAACAGTGTGTAAGATCCTCCGATAAATGTGAGGCACATGCCCCCAGTGCTTTGAAGCACTTGTGATATGTTTCCAGTTTTCATTTGCTGTTTGTGCTGAGTTTCAGCTGATCTTCTCATCATAGAATCATAGCATTTACTGTGCAGAAGGAGGCCATTCGGCCTATTGAGTCTGCACCGGCCCTTGGAAAGAGCACCCCACCCAAACCCACACCTCTACCCTATCTTAGCCTGGTAACAGTTGAGGTACAACACTCAAGTTAGGGATGCTTCAATTTGCCTCAATGTTTACGGAGCAAAAATAAAAACTGCCAGCATTGCCAATACAGCTGCCTGCATATCAGGTGTTAGAATATGGCTGCGATCTCCAGTCATGTTATTGGTCCCTATCTATATTGTATTTTCACTTATTTAAAGTGCTGGCAACCCATGGAATGATGCCTACAAGGTGCTGGAACAGCACACTGGGCTTAAAAAGCTGGCTTTTAAAGCAGACCAAGGCAGGCCAGCAGCGCGGTTCAATTCCCGTACCAGCCTCCCCGAACAGGCGGCGGAATGTGGCGACTAGGGGCTTTTCACAGCAACTTCATTTGAAGCCTATTTGTGACAATAAGCAATTTTTATTTCAGCACCTTCAGAAGAAAGGTAAATTTATGCACATGACACCTTTAGATTTAGATTTATTGTCACCTGTACCGAGGTACAGTGAAAAGTATTGTTCTGCTTACAGTCCAGGCAGATCATTCCACACAAGAAAAACTTAGGACAGAAGATAAATACACGATGTAAATAGACACAGACATCAAGTGAAGCATACGGAGTGTAGTGGTACACAGTAGAGAAGGTGCATGCGGAGATCAGTTCAGTCCATAAGAGGGTCATTCAGGAGTCGGGTAACAGTGGGAGGAAGCTGTTTTTGAATCTTTTAGTGCGTGTTCTAGGGGCTTTTCACAGTAACTTCATTTGAAGCCTTCTTGTGACAATAAGCGATTTTCATTTCATTTCTCAGACTTCTGCCTGATGGTGGAGGTTGGAAGAGAGAATAACCCACGTGGGAGGGGTCTTTGATTATGCTGCTCGCTTTCCCAAGGCAGTAGGAGGTGTGGACAGTGTCAATGGATGGGAGGTGGTTTCGCGTGATGGACTGGGCTGTGTTCACAACTCTGTAGTTTCTTACGGTCTTGGACCAAGCAGTTACTGTACCAAGCTGTGATGCAGTCAGATAGGATGCTTTCTATGGTGCATCTATAAAAATTGGTAAGCGTCAATGTGGACATGTCAAATTTCCTTAGTTTCCTGAGGAAATATAGGCGCTGTTGTGCTTTCTTGGTCATAGTGTCAACATGTGTGGACCAGGACAGATTGTTGGTGATGTGCAAACCTAGGAATTTGAAGCTGTCATCAATCTTCACCTCAGCACCATTGATGCAGACAGGGCTGTGTATGGCACTTCACTTCCTGAAGTCAATGACCAGTTCCTTACTTTTGCTGACATTGAGGGAGAGGTTGTTGTTATGATGCCATGTCACTAGGTTTTCTGTCTCCCTCCTGCACTATGACTCATCCTTGTTCCTGATCCGACCCACTACGGTCGTGTCATCAGCAAACTTGTAGATGGAGTTTGAGCCACATTTTGCCACACAGTCATGTGTGTACAGGGAGTATAGTAGGGGGCTAAGTACGCAGCCTTGCGGGGCCCCGGTATAATGATATGTATATAGTCAGATTAGTGAAGGGTAAATAATTACAACTCGGTGTAAATCAAACACTAGAGAGCGCTACCACTTCTCTGTATTTAAGTCAGACCCTGAAGGAATTCTGGGAGTAGCATAAGGAGAAAGCATAGTGATAGCATTCGAAGAAGATTAGAGCAGATTGAGTAACACGAGGTTAGATCATAGTGTAATTAGTGACTATTTAGATTATTGAGTACTGTCAGACAGATTCAATATTACATAATTATTATCTGTAGCTCCGTAGAATGTACAAACTTAATTTAATTAATAGTGTTAAAATAAATTAGTTTTGTTTAAATCTTTTGATTGGTGAATTCTTTCTCAACAACACATTGGATCAATCTGGAAGAAAGGACAAAGAATACAACATACACCAAGAATGGTAATATAACATCCAGTATTGAGGACTATCGTGGAGGAGGTGGTGTTGTATATACTTACTGATTGTGGTGTATGTGTCAGGAGGTCGAAGATCCAGTTGCAAAGGAAAGAGCCAAGTTTTGGAATTTTGATGATGAGCTTGGCTGGGATTACGATGTTGAACGCGGAGCTGTAGTCAATAAATAGGAGTCTGACGTAGGAATCCTTGTTGTTGAGATGCTCCAGGGTTGAGTGTAGGGCCGGGGAGATAGCATCTGCTGTAGACTGATTGTGGCAGTATGCGAATTGCAGTGTGTCAAGGCATTCTGGGAGTATGGAAGTGATGTGTTCCATGACCAGCCTCTCGAAGCACTTCATAATGATAGATGTCAAGGCCACTGGATAGTAGTCATTGAGGCACGTTGCCTGGTTCTTCTGAGGCACCGATATGAGGGTGGTCTTCTTGAAGCAGGTGAAAACTCGGAACAGAATAGGGAGATGTTGAAGATGTCCGCGAACATTCCCAGCAGTTGGTCCGCGCCAGATCTGAGTGTATGACCAGGGACTCCGTCAGGACCCATTGCTTTCCGAGGGTTTACTTTCAAGAAGGCCGATCTGACTTCCGAAGCTGTGACGGTGGGTATGGGTGTGTCCGAGTCTGCTGGGGCAGTTGACAACGGTTTGATGGTTTCCTGCTCAAACTGAGCATAGAATGCATTGAGTTCATCGGGGAGGGGTGCGCTGCTGCCGGAGATACTACTCAGCTTTGCTTGGTAGCCCGTTATGTTGTTTATGCCTTGCCGCAATCGACGAGAGTCTGTGTCGTTGGTCTGTGACTCTAGCTTATTTGGCATTATCTACATTTAATCCTAATTTTACTTGCTTCATTGTTTGCCTTTGGTTATCTGGTTATTCCAAATTTTCTTGGTGATTTTTCTTTTTTTTAGCGGAGGAACAGTTGAGGTGAACACACAATGGCACAGTGGTTAACACTGCTGCCTCACAGAGCCGGGACTACTATATGAGTAGCACGGTAGCACAGTGGTTAACACAGTTGCTTCACAGCTCCAGGGTCCCAGGTTCGATTCCCGGCTTGGGTCACTGTCTGTGCGGAGTCTGCACATTATCCGCGTGTTTGCGTGGGTTTCCTCCGGGTGCTCTGGTTTTCTCTCACGGTCTAAAGATGTGCAGGTTTGGTGTATTGGCCATGCTAAATTGCCCTTAGTGTCCCAAAAAATTTAGGTGGGGTTACTGGGTTGTGGGGATGGGGTGGAGGTATGAGCTTGGGTGGGGTTCTCTTTCCAAGGGCCAGTGCAGAATTGATGGGCCGAATAGCCTCCTTCTGCACTGTAAATTCTATAACCACTTCGCCATTACCTCTCCCTCTAGAAGCAAGATGATGGAAGAGGCGAATGACATCAAAGGAGAGATGGTCGAGGATAAGGAACAATAGTGTACCACTGTCGCAATCAGAAAGGAACAATGTACAGGCAACAGAATATAATAATGAGATAACTGAGACACCAATCAAGTAGTTATTTTTAACATTAAACATCAGGGATTTCAGAAGAACATCATGATATCCTCCACTTTCAAATTACATAAATCATTTAATAATGATGGTTCTGAGAGAAACATGCTCTCAAGTGCCTCGAGGCCTACTTTTGCACTGAGATTCTTTTTCCCAATTGCTTGACATTCCTGCACTGTTCTGTGTAAAGCTGAATGGTCCGTCATCTTGTTCACTGATGATTCCTGGTATTCTGACTGTCATGGTAATAGAATATTGTGATTAAGGTTCATTTCTATTTGAATAATAGTTATTCCTTCCATGAAGCAGTTTAAGGTGGCTTACTTAAAAAGGTCCAGAGGCTGTTTGACTTTTTGAAATCACGTTTTTTTAAAAATTAATTTACGGGATGCGGGTGTCGCTGGTTAGGCCAGCATTTATTGGCCTCGTCGCCCTTCAGAAGGTAGTGGTGAGATGCCTTCTTCAACCACTGAAGGGCAACTCGGGATGGGAAATAAATGCTGGCATAACTAGTTACGCCAAATCCCGTAAGAGAAAAAAATGAATGTGGTTTCAAAAATTCAAACATGCAAGGGCAGATTGAAACCCCGAGAATCTAAGAGACCCAAGATAGCAAATGTTATTCAGGACATGTGTAAAAAAGCATAAACTAGATCGTGGTTCCTTCCTCCGCAAGGCAAATGCATTCATAACACGTATAGTGTGGCGTGGAAGCTCACAGGGCAGCTTTCAACAAAAGTGAAATTTCTATTTTCTCGCGTACTGAAAAAGATTGCATCTGACTGTGCCTTAAGTGTCAGCTTGACTCACTGTTGGTGGCACTGTTACCCGAGTGAAAAGGTTACAGATTCAATTTCCATTCCAGAATTTGATCAAATAATCTAGGCTGACACATTTGCTGATGGGGCGTTGCATCAGATTTGCTACCTTTCAGGCCACATGGTAAACTGGGCCGTCAGTTTGTTATAAATAATAAATGGCAACAGAGCATAGTTAACATACTAAAATATCCCATGGTGCTTCACAGTCGAGTCATAATGCAGCCATTGAATCAGAAGTGGGTGATAAATGTGTCAGATGGTCAAAAGCTTGGTCAAAAGGGGTAAGTTTTAAAGAGTGTCTTCAGGGAAGAGAGAGAGGTGGAGAGGCTTCGGGAGAGAATCCGGGAGTTAAGGGCACAGACAGCTGAAGGCATAACCGCCAATGGTGCAGCAATTAAAGCCAGGGATAAATAAGTAACTGGTCAGAATTAGATGACCACAGATATCTTGGAAGGTTGTGCAGCTGGGACAAATCATAGCGATCAGGAGGAGTAAGCATTTGAAAACGAGGGTGAGATTTTGAAATTTGAGGTATTGCTCAACAGGGAGCCAATGTAGATCAGCGGGCACGAGGGTTTTAGGTGAACTGGACGTGGAGCAAGTAAGGAAATGGGCAGTAGAGTTTTAAAGTCTTTTCACAGTAACTTCATTGAAGCCTACTTGTGACAAGCGATTATTATTATTATTATTATTATTATTATTATTATTATTATTATTAATAATACAAAATGTATTAGTTCATGGAATGTGTCTGTCACTCACTAATTGCTGTTGAGAAGGTGGTGGTGTGTTCCCTTCTTGAATAGCGGCAGTCCCTGTGGTGTAGGTACACCCGCAGTGCAGTTGGGGAGGGAGTTTCAGGATATTGACCCACCAACAGTGAAGGACGGTGATATATTTCCAAATCAAGGTGGTATGTGACTTGGATGGGTAACTTGCAGGTGATGGTGTTCCCATGGGTCTTCTGCCCTTGCCCTTCTAGGTGTAAAGTCCGTTGAAGGTACTGTCAAAGGATCTTTGATGAGTAAAGGGTAAAAGTGGGAGACCATCCAGGAATGATAAGATAGGTGCAAAACATCCAACGGCACTGTTCCCCCCTCAATCAACACCAACAAAAACAAGATCATTGATCATTCATTTTAATTCTGATGAAGCACGGTAGCACAAGTGATTAGCACTGTGGCTTCACAGCGCCAGGGTCCCAGGTTCGATTCCATGCTGGGTACCTGTCTGTGCAGAGTCGGCACGTTCTCCCCGTGTCTGCGTGGGTTTCCTCCGGGTGCTCCGGTTTCCTCTCACAGTCCAAAAACGTGCAGGTTAGATGGATTGGCCATGATAAATTGCCCTTAGTGACCAAAAAAGGTTAGGAGGGGTTATTGGGTTACGGGGATAGGGTGGAAGTGAGGGCTTAAGTGGGTCGGTACAGACTCGATGGGCCGAATGGCCTCCTTCTACATTGTATGTTCTATGTTGTTCTAAAAGTCATCAATGGAAAACAGAGTTCCGTTTCCCTGTCCTCTGAGGTTATTTGACCCGCTGTGGGCTTCCAGAATTTTCTGTTTTTATTTCAGTTTTCCAGCACCCACAGTATTATATTTTTGTTTGTTAGCCATTGCTGCAATGTAAGTTAGCTGTGACATTTGCCTAAATAACGACAAAAGCTATATTTGAAAAGTGTTTTATTGGAAAGGAAACCTTTCTGCTCAAAACTCCATCTTGGCCATCTCGCTGGTTCATTGGTGCACGAGCCATCAAAAATCACATTCAGAATCTGCATTCAAGAATTGATGTACGAGTGACAATATCTAAGATAACCTTGTTATATACCTGAAAACTTAGAAACGAGGAGTTGGTTGAATGTGCAACTTGTCTCTGTTTAACTTCAAACTAGTGGAATATTCAAGGGAGTCCATTGATATAAGTAACCTTTATGACCATCAAAAGTTTCTGAGCATTTGTTGCAAACCATTTATGGATATAACGGGAATATAACATGGGGAGGCAGTGGCGTAGTGATATTGTAATCCAAAGATGCAGGGTAATGTTTCGGGGGACCCAGGTTCGAATCCCACCATGGCAGATGGTGAAATTTGAATTCAATTTTTAAAAATCTGGAATTAAAAATCTAATTGTGGTCATGAAATGATTGTTGTAAAAACCCATCTGGCTAGAGAGAATAAAACGCATTGGCAGCCTTTTGTTGAAATTAATTTACGGGATGTGGGCGTCGCTAGTTAGGCCAGCATTTGTTGCCCATCCTTAGTTGCACTTCAGAAGGTGGTAGTGAGTTGCCTTCTTGAACCGCTGCAGTCCCTGAAGCGCAGATACACCCACAGTGCTCTTAGGGAGGGACTTACAGAATTTTGACCCAGCATTGTGAAGGAACGCCGATATATTTCCAAGTCAGCCTGGTGAGTGACTTGGAGGGGAAGCTCCAGGTGGTGGGATTCCCAGGTTTCTGCTGCTCTTGTCCTTCTAGATTGACAGTGGTCGGGGGTTTGGAAGGTGTGGCCTAAGGAACCTTGGCGAGATCCTCCAGTGCATCTTTTAGATGGTACACATGGCTGCCACTGTTCATCGGTGGTGGAGGGTTTGCATATTTGTGGAAGGGGTAGCAATCATTTCATTTCAAGTCGGCTGCTTTGTCCTGGATGGTGTTGAGCTTCCTGAGTGTTGTTGGAGTTGTACTCATACAGGCAAGTGGAGCGTATTCCATTATACTGATTTGTGCCTTGTAGATGTTAGACAGACTTTGGGGGTGGGATCAGGAGGTGAGCTTAAATCTGATGCATTTGTTGTGGAATCGCTTAGCTCTGTCTATTACTTGAGCACCTTCTTTAGCACCATCTCGACAGGGTTACATTTGTATCTAGACCCCAATCCCCTTGGGGTCATATTCGGGGTGTCGGACTTGCTGCAGCTCCAGACAAGGCCGGAGGCAAATATTTTAGCCTTTGCCCCACTGGTGGCGAGGAGGTGGGTTGGAGATCAGGTGCTCTACCCTGTGCCTCAATATGGCTGGGAGACTTCATGAAGTTTCCAAGCCTGGAGAAGGTTGAATTTAAGAGGGAATGAGGAGGGGTTTCATAAAAGATGGTATCTGTTCATATCGCACTTTAAATAAATAGCCTCAGTCAGCCGGTAGAAGGGGGTGTAATTAGTTGATTAATTGTTTACAGGTTGAGGGAGGAATTGCAAAATGTTGGTTAAATATGTGTATGTTAATTGTGAACAAAAGTTTGAACTAAAAATGTTTATTAAAAAAAAATCTGGACTGGAAAATAGAAATTGGTCAGAAATGTTTTAAAGGTTGCACCGCGACCACAGAGGTTGTACTCCCCACACATGTGATTGCAGTGCCAGTGACCTCACAGCCCATGATGTCCCAGGCAACTGCCTGAATCACAAATGATGGGGAAAAATAAGCCCAGCTGGTACAAAATTACATTTGGACTAGAAACTGTATCCTGTTCTCCTTTTTTAAAAAAACATCAGTTGCCTTTTTTGACAATGTGCTGCTTTACTTCATTGCATCCCGCAAGAGACCTATGGGGATGGACCAATTGTGAGCCTTGTCGAATACGAGCTTCCCCGCCGAGGAGCAGGGCCAATCAGCGGAGTAAATGAACTCTAGCCGGCCCAGATGAGAGACGAGCATTGAAACAGTTAGATATAGTACTTAGGGCAAAGGGTTTCAAAGGATTTGGGGGAAAGCGGGATTAGGCTATTGAATTGGATGATGAACCATGATCATAGTGAATGGTGGAGCAGGCTCGAGGGGCCGAATGGTCTCCTCCTGCTCCGATTTTCTTTCTTTCTATATATAGTCCTGGCTGGGACCTGGAGTGCACCGCCCACAAAAACTGGATATCCTTTCCTGATTGTATCTTTCCTGGAAGTGTGGGCTGGGAAAATGTATAAGGCAGTTTTATCTGTCTCTGACTGGTGTTGCAAGTAGGGGCAATGAGAGCATGGGGAGGAATGGCGAGCAAGAGACAGTGAGGGCTCAGGCCAGCAACGCACTGGAGAGGCGCCAAAGAGAGGGAGGGGGGTGGTGCGGGGATGAGATCCTGGATCTGCAACAGAGGTAGTGGAAGGCACAGGTGCAAACCAGTACTGGCACCAGCTGATGGATATATGCTGATGATGTTGGCTGTCAAGTGCTCTGGGATGTCATAAAAGATGTACGATAAACGCAAATCTTATTCTTTTCATTGGAAATGTAACCTCGGAACTGAAACCATATACTTTGCCTCAAATCCTATCCAATTTTAAGCTTAGTCGAACACCAGGAAGGATGTTCATCTCCTCACATCAATGAAGCTTATTTGTTGTTCCTTCTGTAACTTGTAAGGCAGAAGTGAAAACATTTTTACTGAGCAAATTTACTGCTTGAGCCTTTGTTTATGCAGCTGAAGATTTCATGTGACAGCATCAACTTTAACAAAAAATGATTTCACCATTTTTTATAGCCCTCTTCCAAATCTTTCTGAAGCTATGGAGCCTGAGGCTTCTGTCTGAAGCAGCAATTAAAAAATAAACTTTACTGCCTTTGTGATATTCACCATTAAAATATTTGAAATCCAGCCACAGAAGTTTGTTAATGAGTATGGCAGCCTAGTTTAATCCAATTACAAAAGCAATCCACGCAATATTGCACAGCTCGAGCAAAGTGGAAAAATTAACAGAAATAATTATCAGAGCAGATGATTCCCAAACTTGGTCACTTGGCTCGATGGTTCAGCGGTTCAATGCAAGTTACGTTTCTTTCCCGAAGGAACGTAGATTAGTCAGCTTCGGATTCAAGCCTTGCATTAGCTTTTGGAGCCTCTGGGTTTAGGTATAAGGGGTGCGATCTAACGGAAAAGTTTCTATCTAGTGTGGTAGTGAGCAAGAATTGATGGGTGTTTCCTGGTGACTGATCTAAGGGGCTGGTTTAGCACAGTGGGCTAAACAGCTGGCTTGTAATGCAGAACAATGCCAGCAGCGCGGGTTCAATTCCCGTACCGGCCTCCCCGAACAGGTGCCGGAATGTGGCGACTCGGGGCTTTTCACAGTAAGTTCATTGAAGTGACAAGAAACGATTATTATTAGTGAAACCACCACGGTATCTAACACTAATTAGGGCCGCTAATGATGCCCCACGGGCTTCATGTCGGAAATGACTGTCCCGCCAGATGATTCACCTGGACCATGCCCAGCAGCTCCCCATGAATGAGAGAAGCAGCTCTTAAACCGACCGCGCAGAGCAAACACCAGACAGCACGCAGCCATGCCACCATGTAGACCTGCTCAATGATTTGGAAATGCCGACTTGGACAGACTGTTGGACGTGGTGGAATCCAGGCGGGATACCCTATTCCCCCAAGGGAGTGTCAGGGTCAGCCGCAGTGGCAGCGGCTGTCAGCTTGGGGTGTGTTACCAGGAGGAGCGCCACCCGGTGCTGCAAGAAGCTCCTCGGCTCCACTGGAACCTGCAGGTTAGTTGGCATCAGCCCCCTAGAACCGGTCCTGCCTGCCACCCCGGCCGTCTCACTCTTTCCCCACCCTCCCCCCACCCCCACCCCCACCCCAATGATCCGACGGTGGGCACTGCACCACCCCCCTCCCCCCAAGCAGCATCATAGCCCCTGCACAACCTGCCATCCACCAGCACACCCCACCCATTTCCAGCAGCGATGCCCATGCCTGGCCCTCACCATTACCCTAAACCCCCACCTCACGATGCATGAAGCATATGATCACCGTTGTGGAGAACACGGCTGAAGAAATTCCTCCTCATCTCTGTTTTAAAGGATCATCTCAACCACAATGCGGTGACCCTCTGGGGTTCTCCTGCAATGTATCACCAAAGCAGTCCGATGCACTGCACAATGACTGGGTGGTCATTTGAGCCTTGTTATATCTGGTCTGCGCTTCTGTCTCCGGTTATTATCCAGGATCCTTATCCACCAAGAGCCAACCGGTCATTCTGTAATGTCCCTCGAACACACAGGAGTTCTTCGACTGCCCCAGGATCTAACTGTTGTGCCCACTCCCTGGTGAGCATGCGCACGCATGCATGATCTGGAGATGATGGTTGCACGCAAGTTGAACGTGAGACCATAAGAAATAGGAGCAGAATTAGGTCACTCAGCCCACCGAGTCTGCTCCACCATTCAATCATGGCTGATATTTTTCTCATCCCCATTTTCCTGCCTTCTCCCCATAACCCCTGATCCCCTTATTGAACAAGAACCTATCTATCTCCGTTTTAGAGACACTCAGTGATTTGACCTCCACAGCCTTCTGCGGCAAAGTGTTCCACAGATTCATCACCCTCTGGCTGAAGAAATTCCTCCTCATCTCTGTTTGAAAGGATCGTCCCTTTAGTCTGAGATGGTGTCCTCTGGTTCTAGTTTTTCCTACAATTGGAAACATCCTCTCCACGTCCACTCTATCCAGGCCTTGCAGTATCCTGTAAGTTTCAATAAGGTCCCCCCTCATCGTTCTAAACTCCAACGAGTACAGACCCAGAGTCTTCAACTGTTCCTCAAACGACAAGCTCTTCATTCCAGGGATCATTCTTGTGAACCTCCTCTGGACCCTTTGCAAGGCCAGCACATCCTTCCTCAGATATGGGGCCTTAAACTGCTCACAATACTCCAAATGGGGTCTCACCAGAGCCTTATATAGCCTCAGAAGTACATCCCTGGTCTTGTATTCTGGCCCTCTCGACAAGAATGTTAACATTGCATTTGCCTTCCAAACTGCCGACTGAACCTGCACGTTAACCTTAAGAGAATCATGAACAAGGACTCCCCAAGACCCTATGTGCTTCTGATTTCCTAAGCATCTTTCCATTTAGAACATTGTTTATGCCTCTATTTCTCCTTCCAAAGTGCATAACCTCACACTTTTCCACATTGTATTCCATCTGCCACTTCTTTGCCCACTCATGTGAAACATTTGATACAGTGCCACGTGGCAGGTTGGTTCGCAAATTAAACATGTTTGGGATTAACGGGTCCATGGCAGCATAGATACGAAGTTGAGTAAGAGACAGGAAACAGAGGGTGGGTACAGATGGGCATTTCTCGGGTTGGAGACCAGATGAAAGTGGTGTTCCCCAGGGCTCAGTGTTGGGACCCTTGCTTTTTCTGATTTAGATAAATGATTTGGAAATGGCTGTTGAGGGCAAAATCTCTAAATTTGCAGATGCTACTGAGCTAGGTAGAATAGTGAATTGTGAGGATGATGCTGAGCGACTTCAGAGGGACATTGACAAGTTGGCCAAAGGGGCAGAGACCTGTCAGATGAACTTCAATGCAGCGAAATGTGAGGTAATGCATTTTGGTAGGAGAAACATGCGGAGGCAATATAGGCTCGATGGTACAACTTTGAGGGGAGTACAGGAGCAGAGAGACCTCCGGGTTCAAGTGCATAATTCTGTGAAGGTGGCCAGGCAAGTTGAAACCGTTGTTAAGAAGGCTTATAGCATCCTTGGGTTTATAAACCGACTATAAAAGCAAGGAAGTGATGCTACCCCTCTACAAATCATTGGTCACACCACATTTGGAGTATTGTGTTCGGTTATGGGCACCTGATTGAAGGAAGGATGTTAAAGCCCTGTCGAGAGTGCAGAGGAGATTCACTAGAATAGTGCCAAGAATGAGGAATTTTAGATACAAGGAAAGATTGGAGAAATTGGGCTTGTTCTCCTTTGAGCAGCGAAGATTAAGAAGCGACTTTAATGAAGCACCCAAAATTCCGAACAATTATGACAGGGTAAAGAAGGATATTCTGTTTCCACTAGTTAGTAACACCGGCATCTCCACATCATGACTAGTTAGTAAGTCAGTGACTAGGTGTCACAATTTCAAGATGGTCAGCAAGAGAGCGTGGAGTGAGATGAGGAGAAACTTCTTTACTCCAACAGTTGTAGTTTGGAATGCACTGCCTGGGAGAATGGGTGAGGTGGATTCCATTGGAGGTTTCAAAAGAGAGCTGGATATATATTTGAAAGTGATGAATTTAGAGGGCGACAGGGATAAGGACTGGGGAATGGGACTAGCTAGGTTGCTCTATTGGGAGCCAGTGCAGACACAATGGGCTGAATGGCCTCCTGTACTGTAAATAACAAACATTCAGGGAATGGAACCCCTTTCTGTTGATGAAGGGCACTCCCTGATTCCCCAGTGTACAGAAGGTGACATGCCATGCTATCTATAACCCCCTGGACCTGGGGCATCCCAGCAATGGTGGGGATCCTGCTGCCTGGCCATCTTGTTTGTATAGTCAGATGCCTGGGCAAAAAGTGCATCCATGACCTCACGGTTGCACTTGTGGGCTGTTGGTTGGGATATGCCACACAAGTCCCTGCTCGAGCCCTGGAATTAACCCAAGGCGTAAAGATTCAGGGCTGCGGTGATCTAATGGCCACTGGGAGCGGGTAGCCTCCTCCATGTGGTGCCAAGTGCGAAAGGACACTTCACGTGTGCCGCACTGTCCCCTTGTTGAGGCGGAACCTCAACATCTCCTCGAAAGATCAGCGATGCCTGCGCACCTTGGGCCATCGCTCGCCTGTCCCCTGGGTCCCGCCCTGGCCTGATGGGTGGCCTCCAATTCCCAGGCAGAGTGTCCAAGTCTCATAGTCTGATTGAAAGCTCATCAGCAACACTCGCCTGCGCCATGGCATGTCTACCCAGGAGTATCCACTTGGGAGCTGTGGCGTGCTCACATAACTAACATTACCAATCCCCTATTACAATAGCCTTCAGCTGTGCAGCCACAGGCCGCCACTGTCAGTGGGAGTGTAAAGTGACCTGCACCCTATTACCAGGTACAGCCTCTATCCTGGGGCTGTTCGCTGGGTCAGACAGACAGCCGCTGAAGTTGCCCCTGTATGGGTATACACGATCCCGGGGGTGGTGGTATGTCGGACCCAAGGGTGCTGAGCCCATCACTCCCCCAACCCAGTGGCGAATCGCACCGATGACGGCTGACCGCCCGACTGGATCCCCAGGGAGATCCCTTGACTGATTCCCACTTCATGCCGACGAGGTTTGACATTTCAGTGAGGGAGGATCATGTTGGGGTGGGGCGAGGGGGAGGCTTGACACTGTGATTCAAATGTATGTAAATCTATTAAAATTAAGTCATCATTATGTCACCGGTGAGGGGCATGGAAAATCGAGAAATAAGATCGTACCGGCGAGAATCTCGTTTCCTGATCCTCGTGAGATTTTGTACCCGGGTCGCTGTTCCCACTGACGGCGGACACCGCCACCAGCGCAAAATCACCCCCAACATGGAAGTCCATCATCCCTCAAGTTTCGAGCAGTCCTTGAGCATGGCTAGCACAGACCATGGGCTGAATTCTGCAAAAATGAGTCTATGTCCCCATGCCAGCGTGAAAACGCTGGAGTTTTACTCTGAAGATTCCTCAAAAATATTAGCAGCTATTCTCCTACCTGCAGGGGGCAGGCAGGGCCCCGGAGTGCTTTTCGCAGCTTCAGCTGCGGATACGGGCCCTCGCACTTCCGCTTCCGAATCCACGCTCAAGCGGCCGTGCCGAACGCAATGGCGGACTCAGCCGGCAGACCTGAACAAGGAAACAAGGTCCCAACGATCGGCCCCGCGCCGTTACATATTACACGCCCGATCGCCGCCCCAGCCGCCCACAAGGTCCCCTCCCGGTACTTGATCCACCAGGGTGGCCGCGGACTGAGTCCGCAGCCGCCACCCGGGGTTCCCGACCAGCATCGGGAACTTGGCCAATTTTGCCCGGAGAATTGCTGGGGGGGCCAATGGCACCGCAGCCGCGCTGCGTAATCTGCACGGGAGTGGCGCCGGCCACGATTCCTGCGTAAAGATCGATTCTCTGCCCCCGTGCCAAACGCGATTTCGGCGTGAGGCTGCGGAGAATCCCGTCCCAGGTATTTCATTTCTCTGCCTTTGAATTGACATTGAGCAGTATCCAGAAGAGTCATATCCCACAGGCCATGGTAACACAAGCCAACAACAATTCCAATTCTCCAACTTTTATCCCCACTTCCCATTATTCCGGAATCCCATATTTAGAAATATTTCAAACTCACCTTTTCCATTGGTTTAGGCTGCAAGTCATCTTAGGGCGGCACAGTAGCACAGTGGTTAGCATTGTTGCTTCACAATGCCAGGGTCCCAAGTTCGATTCCCGTCTTGACTCACTGTGCGGAGTCTGCATGTTCTCCCACAAGTCCCAAAAGAGGTGCTTGTTAGATGAATTGGACAATTTTGAATTCTCCCTCGGTGTACCCAAACAGGCAGCGGAATGTGGCGACTAGGGGCTTTTCACAGTAACTTCATTGCAGTGTTAATGTAAGCCTACTTGTGTGACACTAATAAAGACTATTATTATTGTGTCACCCCATCTCTGTAACTGGAGCCTTGTGGATGAAGGACAAGTGTTCATCTCTTGTTTCCCCGTTCCCATTGCAAAGAAATAACACATTTCCTTTAGATACAGAGCAGCAATAAAAAGTGTAACCTGAGATCCATAGAACCAAAGCCATTAAGATTAAATGTTAATAACACTTCCTGTCACAATGTTGAAAATAGAAATAAAAGTCTCCCTCTATTTTAGATGCTCTACCCTACAAATATAGTTATTCAGTTAAATCAATGGATATGGTTTTGCGAAAAGATAAGGTCCTCAAAAGTTCAAATTATTTTCCAGCCATTTCTTCAAGCTAATTACAAAAACGAGTAATTGTATTGTGGGCAACAGCTGCTCGAATGCAAGACTCTCTGGCAACTTTGTCGTAAAACAATGTAAGTGTGATTTCTCACAAGCAACAATCTTCCTGTAAAAAACCCCAAGTGCCTTGCCTGTCCATTCTCTCATGAAATGAAATTCAAACTGAACTATTTCATGTTAACGGTGGTTAAAGAATAAAACCTATAGGTGTTGTAAACCACCAACAAACCCCCCAAATTAGTAAAATTATCAAAATCATACATTGGAGAGGCAAACTCAGCTCGATTTTTAATGAGCGTCACCTGCTGAAAAGCCGCACTATGGACAACAGTCAAGGAGGACATCTTGCCAACACTTGCCAGTGTTTTTGTTCACATGTGAAGCATGGCAGGTTAGGTGAGATAATGGAAAGCTGTAAATCACCATAGAAACATGCACTGGCATGAGTCAGTACTTCAAGGAAATGAAGGGAGTATATATTGGGACAAATGTCAGACAGGCAACGCAGGCTGACAGTGAGCCTACTTTCACATTGAGAAAAGCAGGCAGAAGACTGAAATCTGTGGGGGGCAATGTCAGCAAGGTTGGGAATAACAGGAGAGAATGAGGATGCCATTCCGCCTGTCTGTTATTTTTGCTAATCAAAAGTCCCGCATGGAACATATCATTTCTCTTATTGCACAGATACGCTCCTTTTGCTGGTGTGCTTTCAACAGGAGAAATTTCACGCTGCAGCTGAAGTAATTAAGAAGTGGTGTTTAAAATCTGTGTTTTAAAACGCTGTGGATTCCATAGGCTGCGGAGGATGAGGTGCTGCACGCTTTTGGGAAGGAGCAAATTTGAGTGGGAGATGGTGTGATGTGCCGTATTTCAACAAATGAGGATTCAAAGAAGAGGAAATGCATAGGGACAGCGTAGTCTGAGCACAACACAAGAAAATAAAAATCAAAGGATTACTGGTCATGGCAATATTGCCCAAGTAGAAACAAGAAATAATTATGGTGAGAGAGAGGTGCAGTCTCTCAGGCAACGTGTCAACCTGGAAAACTGACTAAGCCTGGGCAGGTTTTTTTTTTATCCCTAAAAATAGCAGACACTGTCCCTGAAGAACTCAAAACAATTAATTTCATGGAGTTTGTAACTTAATTTTTCTTTTTAGCACGTGCATTATTCACTAAGCCAGGCAACAGCTTCCGCAGTGGCTCAAGGGAGATCTCTGAGCCCTCTGCTGAGTTTGCATAGTTGCATAGAATTTGCAGTGCAGAAGGAGGCCATTCAGCCTATCAAGTCTGCACCGGCCCTTGGAAAGAAGACCCTACTCAAGCCCACACCCCTACACTCCCCGCAACCCAGTAACCCCACCCAACCTTTTTGAACACTAAGGGCAATTTAGCATGGCCAATCCACCTAACCTGCACATCTTTGGACTGTGGAAGGAAACCGGAGCACCCGGAGGAAACCCACGCCGACACTGGGAGAATGTGCAGACTCCGCACAGACAGTGACCCAAGCCAGAAATCGAACCTAGTACCCTGGAGCTGTGAAGCAACTGTGCTAACTGATGTGTTAGGCAGGTTGGTTCGATGTGGACTGCACTTGATGCAGGGAAGTTAGAAACAGATGTCTAACACAGGAGAAGATCCAACACTGTTTTATTCAACTAGATGAACTGCTGTACATATTCAGCTGTGGGTTGGCACTATACTGATCTGACTAGTGACCTTGTAGTAGCCTGACCAAACTTACTAGCTACCGCATGGTGTTTGTGCTTGCTAGCTCGTGGACTGTGACTGTCTCAGTAGCTGGGTCCCGAGAGAGTGGGAAACCTAGTGCCCTCTGGCTTTATAGTGATAGTGTCCTGTCTGGTGATTGGCTGTGCTATGTTGTATGCTTACTGGTCATCCTATGTGTCAATCACTGCCTGTCTGCATCTCATTATATCCATGAGTGGATATTATGACATCTCCCCTTTTTTTTTGTTGAGTTAAATAAATACTGAGGTGTGTATAGAACAAACATATATACATGGGAAGGTGTCGATGGTGCAGATACATGGCAAACTAAGCAATATTTACAAGAGTTAAGTCGATGGATTCAGTCACAAAAATTTACAAAAGTTAAGTCTACTGATTCAGTCTTTGTGGCAGGCGATGAATTCTTGTCAATCGCTGCAGAGTTGGATCAGGAGCCGCCTGCACGTGGAGAGGTGGGATCGCTGCCATTGTGGTGGTCGCGTGGGCCAGCAGGATCGCTGGCCGGAGGAAGCATGATAGCCGGCGGAGCACTGCGGCCAGGTGATGGGCGTGGAACTCTCCGCAATGCCTGTCTGTTGCGCCGTAGCAGGGAGCCATCAGCCATGCGAACAATGAAAGACCTCGGTACAACTTGTTTGACAACAACAGCTGTGGCTGACCAACCGCCCTCAGGCAACTGGACGCGAACATGATCGGCTGGAACCAGTTCAGGTAAATCCGTGGCATGAGCTTCATATGTGGCCTTCTGTTGGGCCCGGGACTGCTGCACTTTTTGTAGTACCGTGAGGTGGTCAAGGTCTGGAACATGGATGGCTGGAACTGTGGTCCTCAGAGTGCGATTCATGAGCATCTGCGCTGGAGACAACCCAGTGGACAGTGGGGTTGTCCTGTATGCCAGCATTGCCAGGTTGAAGTCGGAGCCTGAGTCTGCAGCTTTTCACAACAACCGCTTGACAATATGGACCCCTTTCTCAGCGTTCCCGTTTGATTGCGGGTAGTGGGGACTGGAGGTAATGTGACGGAAGTTGTAGGACTGTGCAAAATCAGACCATTCTTGGCTGTAAAAGCACGGTCCCTCATTACCGTGAGCGGTATCCCGTACCTGGCAAACATTTCTTTGCAGGCTTTGATGACCGCCTTCGACGTGAGGTCGGACAGTTTCACCACTTCTGGGTAACGGGAGAAGTAGTCGACCAGGAGTACGTAGACATGCCTCTTGGCGTGAAAAAGGTCTACACTTACTTTGGACCACGGAGAGGTCACGGTCTCGTGCTGTTGCAGTGTTACCTTGGATTGAGCCAGTTGAAACTTCTGACAGGTGGGGCAGTTGAGGATGTGTTGGCAATATCCTGGTTAATGTCCGACCAGTAAACCGCCTCCCAAGCTCTGCGTCGGCATTTCTCGACTCCAAGGTGAACCTCATGGAGTTGACCCAGCACCATAGCCTGCATGCTTTGAGGAATAATGATCCTGTCGAGTTTCAGAAAGATTCCCTCCACAACCGTCAGCTCGTCTTTAACATTAAAGAATTGGGGACATTGTCCCTTCTGCCAGCCATGGGTAAGGTGCTGCATCACACGCTGTAGTACAGGATCCTTGGCCGTTTCCTCACCAATTTGCACCACACGTTTGTCAGAGGCTGGGAGGTTGGTGGCACACAATTGCACTTGCGCTTCTATGTGGCAAATAAAATCACCTTGTTCACACCGTGTGGTGATGGACCGGGATAGGTCATCTGCAATGATCAGCTCTTTGCCTGGTGTGTAGACAAGTTTGAAGTCATAGCGGCGGAGTCGAAGAAGAATTCGCTGTAACCGAGGTGTCATGTCATTTAAATCCTTCTGGATTATGTGGACTAGAGGCCTGTGGTCTGTTTCCACTGTGAATTTCGGCAGGCCGTAAACGTAGTCATGAAACTTGACTATTCCTGTCAGGAGACCCAGACACTCCTTTTCGATCTGGGCATACCGTTGCTCAGTGGGCGTCATGGCCCTGGAGGCATATGCCACTGGAGCCCAAGACGAGGAGTCATGTCGCTGGAGGAGCACCGCCCCAATTCCGTCCTGGCTTGCATCAGTTGATATCTTGGTTTCCTTGGTTGGGTTGAAGAATGCTAGAACTGGGGCTGTGGTGAGCTTTGCCTTCAGCTCATGCCATTCCACTTCATGTGTGGGCAGCCACTGGAATTCCATTGACTTCTTGACAAGATGGCGGAGGGCCGTGGTGTGGGATGCCATATTGGGACTGAATTTCCTGAGCAAGTTGACCATCCCAAGGAAGCGGAGGACTGCCTTCTTGTCCTCCTTCATGGCGTTGATCGCCAAGACCTTGTCGGCGTCTGGCCGCACACCCTGCCGCGAGATGTGGTCGCCTAGAAACTTTATATCAGTTTGACCAAATGAGCACTTGGCACTGTTGAGCTGGAGACCATGTTCATGAATTTGTTGGAAGACCTGCTTGAGGCGAGCGATGTGTTCCTGGGGCATTGTGGACCAGATGATCACGTCGTCCACGTATACTCGTACACCCTCAATGCCCTCCATCATCTGCTCCATGATGCGATGAAACACTTCGGAGGCAGATATGATCCCAAAAGGCTTGCGGTTGTAACAGTAGCGGCCGAACGGGATGTTGAACATGCACAGCTTGCGACTGGACGCATCCAGCTGTATTTGCCAAAAACCCCGGGAAGCGTCCAGCTTAGTGAAGAATTTGGCATGAGCCATCTCACTGGTTAACTCTTCATGCTTGGGGATTGGGTGGTGCTCCCGCATGATGTTGCGGTTTAGATCCTTGGAATAAATGCAAATGTGGAGCTCCCCTGATGGCTTCTTTACGCAGACCATGGAGCTGACCCAGTCTGTTGGCTCCGTGACCATCAAGATGATGCCCTGGTCTTGGAGGTCCTGTAGTTGCTTTTTTAGACGATCCTTGAGGGGCGCCGGCACCCGGCGTGGTGCATGGATTACAGGGGTGGCAGTCAGCTTGAGCTGTATTTTGTATCGGTACGGGTGCATGCCCATTCCATCGAATACACTGTGGTACTGCGTGATAATGTCGTCTATGTCGGCTTGCAAATTTATTTCGGGCGAGGCCATCGCCGGTGACGATGACATGGTGTGGACTCGCTGAACCAGGTTCAGGAGCTTGCAGGCGCGAGCACCGAGCAGGGACACCCTGTCAGGCCTGACGATTTCAAATCGTAACGTTGCCTTGATCGCCTTGTTGGATACCCCTAGTTGTCACGAGCCACTGGCAACTATGGCATTGCCATTGTAGTGAAGGAGCTGGCAGGCCGGTGGAAGAATGCTTGGTCGGGCCCGGATGGTGTCGAGGTCGAATTGTGAGATGAGGTTCGCAGACGCGCCGGTGTCCAGTTTAAATCGGATGCGAGCCTTGTTAACTGTGAGGACAGCACACCACTCGTCGTCAGGATCCACACTGAGGATTGAGAGGCATTGCGCAGGTGTGGTGGAGGCCAGCTCATGTGTGGTTATGATGCCCATCCGATATGGAGACTTGAGGCAGTCAGCATCAGGGTCCGTTGGGCTGTCAGGATCAGAATCTGGCATTCCTTGTTGTATTGAGCGGATACTTCTGCGCCGCGGCTGGGATCGCTGGCTGCTGAGCGGTCGAGCAGATCTGCAGAGGGCTGCGTAGTGGCCAAGCTTGCCACACTGGAGACATCGGCGTCTTCTTGCTGGACATTGCCGCTTTAAGTGGGCGGAGCCACAATTCGGACACGTCATGGCGCTGACGTCAGCGCGATCCGTGCGCCATCGTGCATGCGCAGTACAGTCGACCGACGTACGCACCTGCGTTGTCGGGTTTTCGGTCTCGTTGTCCACTCGGTCGTGGCGCGCATGCGCAGGGATCCGAGAAAAGCGTGTGAAACGGCCACTCTCCTCGATGCTCAGGCCCTCCATCTGTGCGATGGCCTGCACCCTTTCTGCCTCGTGGGAGGCCAGCTTTGCAGTTTCTGCCACCCTGATGTGGGAGTAATGATTCTTGGGATGCTCATGGACAACGCACATCTCGATGGCGACAGAGAGGGTCAACTGTTTGATTTTAAAGAGCTGCTGCCGCAGGGAGTCGGAGTGGACCCTGAAAACGATCTGATTCTGGATCATGGAATCAGCCGTCAAGTCATAGTTACATGACTGCGCTAGGATGCAGAAATGGGTCAAGAAGGACTGAAAAGGTTCATCCTTACTCTGAAGCCTCTGCTGGAAGATGTACAGTTCAAAGCTCTCATTCACCTCAATGTTGCAGGGGCTGTCGAACTACAGCAGGACTGTTTTGAATTTTGTTTTGTCTTCGCCGTCGATGAACGTAAGCGAATTGTAAATATGGATGGCGTGGTCCCCCGCAGTGGAGAGAAATAGTGCAATCTTCCTGGCATCCGATGCTGCCTCGAGGTTTTGCTTTGCTTGAAGATTTTCCAGTTGGCACCGAGGTTGCCGGAGATGCGGAGTTGCGGAGGAGGCTGGATGTTTTCCATTTCGCTGGATGGCTGCTTGCTGGTCAATGCTGATTCACTCGAGGTAGGTCCGTCAAGATCAATATCACTCAGGTACCATGGTGTGTTAGGCAGGTTGGTTCGATGTGGACTGCACTCAATGCAGGGAAGTTAGAAACAGACGTCTAACACAGGAGAAGATCCAACACTGTTTTATTCAACTAGATGAACTGCTGTACATATTCAGCTGTGGGTCGACACTATACTGATCTGACTAGTAACCTTGTAGTAGCCTGACCAGACTTACTAGCTACCGCATGGTGTTTGTGCTTGCTAGCTCGTGAACTCTGACTGTCTCAGTAGCTGGGTCCCGAGAGAGCGGGAAACCTAGTGCCCTCTGGCTTTATTGTGTTAGTGTCCTGTTTGGTGATTGGCTCTGCTGTGTTGTGTGCTTACTGGTCATCCTATGTGTCAATCACTGCCTGCCTGCATCTGATTATATCCATGAGTAGATATAATGGCACTAACCACTATTCTACCAAGCTGCCAGGGGCCAGATTTCAATGATATGAGTCATTGATTGGAGTGCACCGCAGCTGCAGTCTGAGTTCCCCACAAGGACCCACTTGTGCCAATTTGCTTCACAAAGGCCTTGGTCAGTGTGGTAACGGTTGAGGAGTGCCCAATGTTTGCATGGCAGGTTGATGCTGGGTGGGTGGGTTGTGGAATTTGTGATGAGGAAATGGTTTTTCATGGTGGCGTTTTGGTTCCATTCCTGCTGCCACAGGGCCTCTGCTTAGCATAGTGGTCTTAGCCATTCAGGATGGCGTGATGGGAGGAGTGCAGCAGGTGGATTGATAAGATCCTTGTGTAGCGTCAGACTTGGGTTGATATAAACCTACTCCAGGGGCATTCTTGTTGCAATCACTCGCCTTAAGTGAGGAGGGTTGGGGGGCAGGGGGGGAGATTTATTGCTCAGGACTGGAGCTAGGGGCGTTCAGTTGATAGGGGGGAACCCGGGATGATATGAATTGTTGTGTTGAGCTGGGTTTCTACAAGACTGGTGTGGGATGAATTGTACCACACTGGTGCGCAATTGAGTAGATGATGGCAAATCCTTAACTGAATTAGGCTGCACTTAAAACCCGACAATTCATCACCTGTATTTGAGGAATAAAATAGGTAAGTACTTCATGCCATGAATGGAACTCCCAAATGTTGAAACTGGGGAGGTATTTCCGAGGACAACCGAGAAATGGGGAACTGTTCCCTTTAGTTTTACCGCCACTGTCCGGAAGTCATCAGTGGAGATTGGAACCCAGTAGTTAAAGCTGAGACTGGAGTATTTGATGGATAGTTTATGCATGCCTGCTAATAAAAAGTTGAGATGAACCTTCAGGAGATCTGAATAACTTCCTTTCTGATTTTTCAGGTTCTGCCCAAAGGGATTAATTGAAATATTTCACCAACAGCTGCACACTGAGCTAAGGTACACAATGCAGCACAGCCCAAATTTATCAGAAGTAATTGGCAAGATTAATGAGCATGTCCTCTAAATCTGTCAGGTACATTTTGGTGTGGTGACGAGGGGATTGTTTTGAGTTTAGCACAGGATACTGTTGTTAAATAGACACTCCAGTGTGACAGTGCTTCCGCCAAATCACATCACATTTGATTTTAACTTGTATAGCCCTGCATAAACAGGGAGGCAACAGTCTGAAAAATGTCACAGAGCCATTTATCACCCTGTTGCGCTGTGCTTGGGCTGCCACCCAAGGCCCTTCCAACGGGAAGGCAGAGTTCCCACTTGTTCAAAATAGTAAGTCCTTTTACCATGCGACATGTTAATGGGTCGTAGGCAGACAGCCACATGAAAAGGTCAAAATGACGCCATCAGTAATTTTCTGATAAATGATCTGTTATGGTATTAGAATGGACTTTAACTAAATGGCCTCTTGCAGAGGAGTCCCAGGAGTTAAAAATCACCCCCGCCCCTCACGTCGCAAAGGACTCGACATTTTGTGAGCTCCACTCTCCTACAATGGAGCATGGCAGAGTTGCCATCTGCTGACAGCCGAGAGTGTTTCTAGCTTCCGGCTTCAGTTCCCCTCCAGACGTAAGGAACATCCAGTGCGAGTTGACATTGCAACATTTATTGGCAGCCATTGAGAATTTTTATTTTGTGTTGATTACCCATCTAACAAAATATTGACTATATGTAAATGTGTTTGAAAGAACATTATATTTTCCCATTCGTCAACAAGATTTAATCAAAACGACAGAGAGTTCATTCAGAGGGATCATGCAAACAGGGTTATAAACTCATGAGGATTAACAAAATCAGTTTAATCAGAGGCTAATTATGTTGAATTTGAAGCTCATCTATGAAACGAGTTTGAAGCTGAATATGATGAGCACTAAATTGATAAGATTGATTTTGTAAGACGCGAAAAGTTTTTTACAATGAGAATATATTCCGTTCAGAGTACATAAATTAAGAATTGGATGGCTGAGTGGTTTATACACTTATCCTTTTACCACTGTGGCATGGACTTGACTATCTCAGACTTAAAGGATTTAATTTTCCCTCTACTAATCTTAATTTTAAATAGAGCTTCCATTTATCTTTTACATTCCATCCTGCCTTTATGTAATAAATTTACCAGTAGCTCGATTTCGGAAGAAAGCGCAGATGCTAAATCATCATGGTATAATTTGGAAACAAAAGCATGATCAGAAAGCTACCTGATTAGGGAGGTGTTATGGGCCAGAGTTTAGAGAATGCCAAAGTGTATCATGGAGTTCACTTGACCCACAACTTTTAATAGATTGTGGTATGGGGAGCACACGGCTCACTCTGCAGGTGTGGTACAGCAGAAATGAAGAGTATTTTTAAAAACAAAACAATGTTTATTCTATGAACTCAAGTTAACCTTTTTAAAACAAACAGTGAATATCTTAGCAACTATTAATTCAAAGACAACCCCTAAAGAATACAACACTAAGTAACCTGTATGCTGTTCTTTTAACACCCAAAAGACTTAACAACCTTTAAACAGAAGCACATCAGGGTTTACATTCAATACTGAAAACATTTAAATTTCTGAATTCACCAAATTATCAAGAGATAGTCCTTCATGGCAGAGAGCTCAACAATACAGCTGCTTTGGCTGACTTCAGCTGCAACACACTGAAAAAGGAAACCATAAAGACAGACACATCCAGGCTTTTCTCAAAGTGAAACTAAAAAGCAGAACCAGAGCTCAGGTCCACCCACACTCTGACATCACTGCAGTAACATGAGCAGCTAACCATTTCTTAAAGCGACATTCTCATGACAGAGGTTTGAAAGTGGAAACAGATGTAACCAGCTGAGAGAAATTCAGAATATAATATATCGATAGTTCATAAGTCTCCCGTCGAAGAATGGTGGGAGGGACAATTCTGGAAAACACCAAACAGATTGGAAATGTGACTTCACCATTCAAGAAAGGAGTGAAGCAGAAAGTAGGAAACTGCAGGCCAGTTTGCCTAACATCTGTCATTGGGAAAATGCTGGAATGTATTATTTAGGAAGCCACAGCGGAGCATTTAGAAAACCTCAATGCAATCAGGCAGAGCCAACATTGTTTTGGGAAAGGCAATTCATGTTTGACTAATTTATTAAAGTTCTTTCATGGACGTAACAAGAAACATGATTGAAGGGGAGCCTGTTTCTTTAGATTTCCAGAAGACATTTGACAAGATACCACATTGAAGGTTACTACACAAAATAGGATGTTATGGTGAGGGGGATAGCAGGAAACTGAGAGTAGGCATAAGTGGGTCATTTTCAGTTTGGCAGGATGTAACTTGTGGAGTCTCTGGAGCTCTCTTCCCTTGAGAGTGGTGGAAACAGGGTCATTGCATATTTTTAACACAGAGGTAGGTAAGTTGTAGACTAACATGGGAGCTAAAAGGTATTGAGGGGAGGTGAAAATGTGGAATGAGGCTACAATTAGGCCAAACAGCATAATTTTAATTACCAGCAGAGCAGGCTGTTTCCTTGATTTCTCAGAAGGCCTGATTTTAACAGCGGCTACCTGCTGAAAAATGGGCAGTGGGGCATGGTTAAAATAACAGGAGCCTGGTACCGCCACTGATCACACCTTCCTTCTCATCATGCTACCTTATGATCTTGATCTTCAGAGAGGAGACTTGCAGGGTGGAAATTATGTTTTGTTTTAAGTATGCAGATCAGGTCTGCTGATCTCATCAGTACCCGATCGCCGTATCAACCAGAGGCCTGAGAGGCGAGGCCCATGTTGGCAACCCCCACAAAGGTAATAACCTCTAAATTGCAACTTAAACCCGTACCGGCCTCCCCGAACAGGTGCCAAAATGTGGCGACTAGGGGCTTTTCACAGTAACTTCATTGCCGCCTACTTGTGACAATAAGCAATTATTATAATAATAATTATTATTATTATTAAACCATGAGCAAATTGGCAGAGGGGAATTAAGACCAGAGAGTTGAATGTGTAGCTCAAAGATCAGTGTGGAGGAAATGGGTTTTGATTCATGGGGCACTGGCACCAATACTGAGGATAAAGGGATCTGCATGGTTAGGCTGGTCTTCACCTGAACCACGTTGAGATCAATTACCTGATAGAGTTGTATAAAAGAGCAACTTGTAAACTCACTCCCAGTGAGTTCTCCCAGTGAGCCAGAGAAGACACAGCCTGAGTGAGACAGAACCAAGAGTGAGTTTGGGAATTTGAATCTAGATGGGAATTCAAAGCTGGGTGGGGAGAAGTGCTTTTTATCCCTGGTAAGTGACTGGTAAGTAGTGTTTCTGTTTTTCTGTTTCTTTTCATTGGTATATTTATTTATTTTTTTCTTCGTTGTTTATTAATTAAATTTTTTGGGGGAAATTGTAATTGTTGAAGTTAACCAAAGATTTAAGACATGGCAGGAGATCTCAGACCCGTGTCATGCTCCTCGTGTGCGATGTGGGAGCTCAGGGACACGTCCACTGTCCCTGGCCCCTTCACGTGCAAGAAGTGTGTCCAGTTGCAGCTCCTGTTAGACCACTTGACGGCTCTGGAGCTGCGGATGGACTCACTTTGGAGCATCCGCGATGCTGAGGACATCATGGATAGCACGTTTAGCGAGTTGGTCACACCGCAGGTGAAAGATACTGAGGGAGATAGAAAATGGGTGACCAAAAGACAGAGCAAGAGTAGGAAGGCAGTGCAGGTGTCCTATGCGGTTAGCTCGCTGCAAAACTGATATACCGCTTTGGATACTGATGAGGGAGATGGCTCATCAGGGGAAGGCAGCAGCAGCCAGGTTCATGGCACCGTGGCTGGCTCTGCTGCGCAGCTGGGCAGGAAGGAGAATGGCAGGGCTATCGTGATAGGGAACTCAATTGTAAGGGGAATAGACAGGCGGTTCTGCGGACGCAATCGAGACTCCAGGATGGTATGTTGCCTCCCTGGTGCAAGGGTCAAGGATGTCTCGAAGCGGCTGCAGGACATTCTGGGGAGGGGGGCGGTGAACAGCCAGCTGTCGTGGTGCACATAGGCACCAACAATATAGATAAAAAAACAGGACTAGGTCCTACAAGCTGAATTTAAGGAGTTAGGAGTTAAATTAAAAAGTAGAACCTCAAAGGTAGTAATCTCAGGATTGCTACCAGTGCCACGAGCTAGTCAGAGTTGGAATGTCAGGATAGAGAGGATGAATGCGTGGCTCGAGAGATGGTGCAAGAGGGAGGGATTCAAATTCCTGGGGCATTGGAAACGGTTCTGGGGGAGGTGGGACCAGTACAAACCGGACGGTCTGCACCTGAGCAGGACTGGAACCAATGTCCTGGGGGGGGGGGGGGGTTTGCTAGAGCGGTTGGGGAGAGTTTAAACTAATTTGGCAGGGGGATGGGAACCGATGCAGGAAGTTGGAAGGTAGTAAAACAGGGACAGAAACAAAAGGCAGTAAGGGGGAAAGTGTAAGGCAGAGAAGCCATAGTCAAAAATCAAAAAGGGCGACAGTACAAGGTACAGTGAATGAGGGGAGCTCAGGGAATAGGACCAGGAATACTAAAAGAAATAAAACGGGAAGTAAAAACATTAATGGTAAGCGACGCGGCAGGTTGTTACATGAAGATATGGGTTCAACGACAAGGAAAATTAGGAGAAAGGTTAAGAGGAAACATAACTTAGGCGAGGTTACTGATCGAGGTGTTAAGATTCAGAACAGAGGTAAAAAAAAACAACATAAGTGTACTTTACCTGAATGCTCGTAGTATTCGGAATAAGGTAAATGAGTTGATGGCGCAAATCATCGTAAATGACTATGATTTAGTGGCCGTTACTGAAACGTGGTTAAAGGATAGTCACGACTGGGAGTTAAATATCCAAGGGTATCAAACTATTCGGAAGGACAGAGTGGATGGTAAGGGAGGTGGTGTAGCTCTGTTATTTAAGGATGACATCCGGGCAACAGTAAGGGATGGCATCGGTGCTATGGAGGATAAGGTTGAATCCATTTGGGTGGAAATCAGAAATAGTAAGGCAAAAAAGTCACTGATAGGAGTAATCTATAGGCCACCAAATAGTAACATTATGGTGGGGCAGGCAATAAACAAAGAAATAACTGATGCATGTAGAAATGGTACAGCAGTTATCATGGGGGATTTTAATCTACATGTCGATTGGTTTAACCAGGTCGGTCAAGGCAGCCTTGAGGAGGAGTTTATAGAATGTATCCGCGATAGTTTCCTCGAACAGTATGTAATGGAACCTACGAGGGAACAAGCGGTCCTAGATCTGGTCCTGTGTAATGAGACAGGATTGATTCAGGATCTCACAGTTAGGGATCCTCTCGGAAGGAGCGATCACAATATGGTGGAATTTAAAATACAGATGGAGGGTGAGAAGGTAAAATCAAGCACTAGCGTTTTGTGCTTAAACAAAGGAGATTACAATGGGATGAGAGAAGAACTAGCTATGGTAGACTGGGAGCAAGGACGTTATGGTGAAACAGTTGAGGAACAGTGGAGAACCTTCCAAGTGATTTTTCACAGTGCTCAGCAAAGGTTTATACCAACAAAAAGGAAGGACGGTAAAAAGAGAGAAAATCGACCGTGGATATCTAAGGAAATAAGGGAGAGTATCAAATTAAAGGAAAAAACATACAAAGTAGCAAAGATCAGTGGGAGACTAGAGGACTGGGAAATCTTTAGGGGGCAACAGAAAGCTACTAAAAAAGCTATAAAGAAGAGTAAGATAGATTATGAGAGTAAACTTGCTCAGAATATAAAAACAGATAGTAAAAGTTTCTACAAATACATAAAACAAAAAAGAGTGTCTAAGGTAAACATTGGTCCTTTAGAGGATGAGAAGGGAGATTTAATAATGGGAGAGGAGGAAATGGCTGAAGAACTGAACAGGTTTTTTTGGGTCGGTCTTCACAGTGGAAGACACAAATAACATGCCAGTGACTGATGGAAATGAGGCTATGACAGGTAAGGCCTTGAGAGGATTGTTATCACCAAGGAGGTAGTGATGGGCAAGCTAATGGGGCTAAAGGTAGACAAGTCTCCTGGACCTGATGGACTGCATCCCAGTGTGCTAAAAGAGATGGCTAGGGAAATTGCAAATGCATTAGTGATAATTTACCAAAATTCACAAGACTCTGGGGTGGTCCCGGCGGATTGGAAATTAGCAAACGTGACACCACTATTTAAAAAAGGAGGTAGGCAGAAAGCGGGTAATTATAGGCAAGTGAGCTTAACTTCGATAGTAGGGAAGATGCTGGAATCTATCATCAAGGAAGAAATAGCGAGGCATCTGGATGGACATTGTCCCATTGGGCAGACGCAGCATGGGTTCATAAAGGGCAGGTCGTGCCTAACTAATTTTGTGGAATTTTTTGAGGACATTAACAGTGCGGTTGATAACAGGGAGCCAATGGATGTGGTATATCTGGATTTCCAGAAAGCCTTTGACAAGGTGCCACACAAAAGGTTGCTGCATAAGATAAAGATGCATGGCATTAAGGGGAAAGTAGTAGCATGGATAGAGGATTGGTTAATTAATAGAAAGCAAAGAGTGGGGATTAATGGGTGTTTTTCTGGTTGGCAATCAGTAGCTAGTGGTGTCCCTCAGGGATCAGTGTTGGGCCCACAACTGTTCACAATTTACATAGATGATTTGGAGTTGGGTACCAAGGGCAATGTGTCCAAGTTTGCAGACGACACTAAGATAAGTGGTAAAGCAAAAAGTGCAGAGGATACTGGAAGTCTGCAGAGGGATTTGGATAGGCTAAGTGAATGGGCTAGGGTCTGGCAGATGGAATACAATGTTGACATATGTGAGGTTATCCATTTTGGTAGGAATAACAGCAAAAGGGATTATTATTTAAATGATAAAATATTAAAACATGCTGCTGTGCAGAGAGACCTGGGTGTGCTAGTGCATGAGTCGCAAAAAGTTGGTTTACAGGTGCAACGGTGATTGAGAAGGCAAATGGAATTTTGTCCTTCATTGCTAGAGGGATGGAGTTTAAGACTAGGGAGGTTATGCTGCAATTGTATAAGGTGTTAGTGAGACCACACCTGTAGTATTGTGTTCAGTTTTGGTCTCCTTACTTGAGAATGGACATACTGGCACTGGAGGGTGTGCAGAGAAGATTCACTCGGTTAATCCCAGAGCTGAAGGGGTTGGATTACGAGGAGAGGTTGAGTAGACTGGGACTGTACTCGTTGGAATTTAGAAGGATGAGGGGGGATCTTATAGAAACATATAAGATTATGAAGAGAATAGATAGGATAGATGCGGGCAGGTTGTTTCCACTGCCGGGTGAAAGCAGAACTAGGGGGCATAGCCTCAAAATAAGGGGAAGTAGATTTAGGACTGAGTTTAGGAGGAACTTCTTCACCCAAAGGGTTGTGAATCTATGGAATTCCCTGCCCAGTGAAGCAGTAGAGGCTCCTTCATGAAATGTTTTTAAGATAAAGATAGATAGTTTTTTTAAGAATAAAGGCATTAAGGGTTGTGGTGTTCGGGCCGGAAAGTGGAGCTGAGTCCACAAAAGATCAGCCATGATCTCATTGAATGGTGGAGCAGGCTCGAGGGGCCTGATGGCCTACTCCTAGTTCTTATGTTCTTATGTTCTCATATATAGGGCTGGAGAGAGGCCTTTAAACTAAAGCATGAAGGGTGTGGTTCACGTGAGGGACAATTTTGAAAGTTAAAGAGAATTGAAAAGGCAATAATGCAGGGTTGCGATATGGTAATGGTTACCTGTTCAAACTCAATTTACCCTGGGAGTATAAGGTATCTCCAAAATTTGAGGAACAGGTGAATCTAGCTGGTGTTTTCCACTAATAAGATATTGTCATCAAGCCAAATGGCGTTCTGCCGACTAAACAGATGAGTAATGTAGTTTTTGATTCTCTGAACTGGGGCAGTCCAGGTATATAATCCATACATCCTAATGACTGATGGATTGTACTGTACAGTACATTCCCATCGACTGTTCTCAATAGGCAGAGTACTGACCATACTTAACCTACCCTGCTTGCAAAACTCTCGACATAATGAGAAGAATTTTCTGATATGTTTACAAATTGTCGGTTTTGGTGAGAAAACTCACTATGTTCAGCCTCTTTCAGGAAAACATTTTTTTTCACGGGTTTGATGCCACGCCTGTGGTTGTCTGCCTCTGATTCACTCGCCCCACTCCAACCTAATCTCTGCAATCAGTGGGATGCACCATTTAAACGCCTCCCCAGCACCTGTCACAAGTCCAGTCAGGAGTGTGACTGCCCGGAAGACAGCATCATGTTTTACGCATGGAGCCCTCAGCAAACTTCTCAAAGGGGTCGAGCAGAGGTGGGAAACCCACAATCAGGCAGATGTTCAGTCAGCAAAGTGACCAACCACATCTTGGAGGCTGCGGCTGTGATTGTCAGCATCAGATCACTCCAAAAGTGGACTGAGCTGCAGTGCCAGGTGAAGATGAATGACCTTCTTCATGCAGTCAGGGTAAGGCTGCCTCCTTTATTCCCTGATGGCCTGGTCCATACAATCAGTAGCTTTTCCGTTTCAGATAACTCATGCCCTGAGGATGCACTCTGCAGCATGAGGGTGGGTGTTCATTCTGAGTCACTCATCCTCCCCACTGTGTGAGGGTCTTCTGCCCTCAGGTATCTGCTCAGCCTCCCCAAACTGCCCATGCAGACTGGTATTTCTTGGCACCCCACACAAGGACCTCACAGTCTCCCCCTGTGCTGACCCCAGTGATTGCTCTTGCTCCCATGCACCTCCAACTGCCACTCTGGCAGGGAAATGACTGAGTGGAGAAATCCCTAATACAATTTCCATGGCAACGTGTTGACTAATCAGAGTCAATTGGCCAACCACTCCTTCTCCCTTGCAAAATAAATTGATGTTCCCCTTTATATTTGGTATTCTTGCATATGTCCTGAGGAGTGCAAGGTGAAAAACTTTGACAGTAGATCTCTTTTTTTCAGAAATTCTCAAGTTCTAGAACGAGAAGCCACGGATATAGTTTGAGAGGTGGTAGATTTAAAATTGAGATGAGGACGAACTACTTCTCGCAGAGGGTGGTGAATTTGTGGAACTCGCTGCCCCATAGTGCGGTGGAGGCTGAATCACTAAATGGTTTCAAGAAGGAGATAGGTGCATTTCTGTTTTTAAAAAATGGGTTCAAGGGATATGGGGAACAGGTGGGGAGGTGGATTTGAGACCAGGAGGAGATCAGCCATGATGGCGGAGCATCCTCGAAGGGCCTACTTCTCCTAATTGCAATGTTCCTGTGTTCTACACTACCTAGCGACTATCATGTGGGGCAGCACGGTAGCACAGTGGTTAGCACTGTTGCTTCACAGAGCCAGGGTCCCAGGTTCCATTCCCGGCTAGGGTAACTGTCTGTGCGGAGTCTGCATGTTCTCCTTGTGTCTGCGTGGGCTTCCTCTGGGTGCTCCAGTTTCCTCCCACAAGTCTCGAAAGACGTGCTGTTCGGTGAATTGAATATTCTGAATTCTCCCTCTGTGTTCCCGAACAGGCACCGGAATGTGGCGACTCAGGGCTTTTCACAGTAACTTCATTGCAGTGCTAATGTAAGCCTACTTGTGACACTAAAGATTATTATTATTACTTTAGAACGTTAAATTCCTTTCACTTGCTGCCAAACGTATTAGGTTTAATTTTCTGTTCTATTTATGGTGAAGAACTGAAATCCTTTGTGGGTTAAAGTGAATGGAACAGGTATGCAAACAGAGCCAGTGAGTCAACATTGAAAACAAAAACAGATTAACATTCTGGTGGGACCCTCGAGAACTCATTAGAAACTTCAAACTAGTTTTGTCTCCTGTAGTTGCTTAATTATCTGTTTTCACTCTCAATACATTGCTGATGATAAATGTCCGCTTGGCAGCCATTGGGCCACAGATCACGACTTGGACACCCCACGACTCAAATTATATTAAAACCATAGGCATCATTCATTCACCAGAATTATGGCGGGAATGGAAGACGACAGATATGAGACCATATGTACATTCCTATGTATGGTTTTGGTCACCCTTACCTCGAAAGGATAGAGTTCCCTTCGAGACGGTACAATAAACTAGATTAAAGCAAAAGCAGCGAGGAAATCAAATGCAGATTGGGTCACCGGTTTGTGGAACATCTCCGTTCAGTCACCTGTCATAACATGAGCCAACCGCCCCACGCCACCCCGAGGTAAGTGACTCCCGCTATAAGGTTACCTAATGCCCCCCCCCCAGTCCCCCCTTCATGGCAGTGCCAGCCTGGCGTGGTGTGGATATCAGAGTGCACTTGCTTTCATGTTGCTGATTTCTGTTAGTTTATAGGAAGTTCTCGACTTTGGCTGTTGGATTTTGAAAGTTATAGCTTAGGAAGTTATACCATCCAACTCGGGTTTTCTCAGGTTCATTCCCACAGGTAGGTTTCCCATGAGTGCTTCAAAAACATTACTTCGAAGGATGTTGGCTCCTGCCCCATCCAGGTGTGGTGGAGAATTTCAGTGCCCAAACCTAATAGCAGTCTTACCCCCACTGAAGGCAAACCTCAGAGGCACAAAAAGGAGGAACAAAGCTTTGGTCTTGCTGCGTTTGTTATCTCAGCTCCGGTATTGTGGGAAGAATTTTGCCTACAGAGGGGAATAAAATTTTGCAGGAAGACCTATTGCTGGGCAGCTGCTGCTGCATGCTACTAATTGAATTGAATTAATTGAAATACAGTTTTGCTGATGATGGCTGATGGTGCTGGTAAAAGAACAACTGAAGAAATGGTCAATGGATGGATTATATCCTCATAAAAGAAGAAAATCCCAAATTTTGCATCTTATATTTGATTTCAGATTCAACCTTTTTCCAATTGTAATAGGTAGATAAACAGTGTATTGCTGATACATCAATATTGCTGTTTCCAAGGAATTACATCCAAACATTCCTTGCCCAGTGAAGCAGTAGAGGCTCCTTCATTAAATGTTTTTAAGATAAAGATAGATAGTTTTTAGAAGAATAAAGGAATAAAGGGTTATGGTGTTCGGGCTGGAAAGTGGAGCTGAGTCCACAAAAGATCAGCCATGATCTCATTGAATAGCGGAGCAGGCTCTAACGGCCAGATAGCCTACTCCTGCTCCCAGTTCTTATGTTCTTACGTAAGTAAGGGTGAGTTCCTGTGAGAAGCCACCACTGGAGCTGATTTCCCTCTTCATCCATTGAGCATAGTTGTTGATGGTAACCTTCAGAAGTTGATACAAACTATGGCTCTGACGATTGTCACTGAAATTGATCAATGGGGTTCAAGATGGCCCTTCATAGGCCTGGCACGAGAATCCACAAACAACTGCTTTATACAGAACTCAGTCTTGGATTCCACTGAGGACAACGGAAATGCTTTCGGTGTGTTCTCAGAACAATTCTGAAGAGTGTAAATATCCCTGCCAACTTGACTGACCAAAATGGAGAATATTCATTCAGGAGGGCATTGAATCCATCGTGACACTTTGTTGGGAAGGTGCAGAGTTAAGTCAAGGCATTGGGGAATATGCTCAAACCTCCAAACATTCCCTTATCCTCCAAGCATAACCTGCCCCACGTTTGGCAGAATCAGGAGATCATGCTTTGGACTAATCAGCCATCTCAAAGCCATTGAACTGGACTAGAAGAAAAGCACCCAGTGTGTAAGAGGAAGATCAGCTCTTGCAGAGATTTAAAAAGAGCCGGAGCTGAGAGTCAGAGTAGAGATTTAAGAAGAGCGGGAAAAGAACCGGAGCTGAGATTCCGGGTGGAGTATTAAAGGTGCGATATTTAAATGCCCTCAGTGTACGGAACAAGGTAGATGAGCTTGTAGCCCAGATTGTGACTGGCAGGTATGATGTGGTAGGCATCACAGAGACATGGTTGCAGGGGGTTCAGGACTGGCATTTAAACATCCAGGGATTCACAACCTATTGAAAAGACAGGGAGGTGGGCAGAGGGGGCCGGGTTGCCTTGTTAATTAGGAATGAAATTAAATCAATAGCACTAAATGACATAGGGTCAGATGATGTGGAGTCTGTGTGGGTAGAGTTGAGGAACCACAAAGGCAAAAAAACCATAATGGGAGTTATGTACAGGCCTCCTAACAGTGGTCAGGACCAGGGGCACAAAATGCACCACAAAATAGAAAGTGCATGTGTGCAAGGTCACAGTGATCATGGGGGACTTCAATATGCAGGTGGACTGGGTGAATAATGCTGCCAGTGGACCCAAGGAAAGGGAATTCATTGAATGTTTACAGGAGGGCTTTTTGGAACAGCTTGTGATGGAGGCCACGAGGGAACAGGCCATTCTGGACTTCGTGTTATGTAATGAGCCAGACTTGATTAAAGAACTTAAAATAAGGGAGCACTTAGGAGGCAGAGATCATAATATGGTAGAATTCAATCTCCAATTTGAAAGAAAGAAGGTAGAATCAGATGTAAAGGTGTTACAGTTCAATAAAGGTAACTACAGGGACATGAGGGAGGAACTGACAAAAATCGACTGGGAGCAGAGCCTAGTGGGAAAGACAGTAGAACAGCAATGGCAGGAGTTTCTGGGAGTAATTGAGGACACAGTACAGAGGTTCATCCCAAAGAAAAGAAAGGTTATCAGAGGGGGGATTAGGCAGCCATGGCTGACAAAGGAAGTTAGGGAATGCATCAAAGCAAAAGTGAAAGCCGATAATGTGGCAAAGAGTAGTGGGAAGTCAGAAGATTGGGAAGGCTACAAAAACAAACAGAGGATAACAAAGAGAGAAATAAGGAAAGAGAGGATCAAATATGAAGGTAGGCTAGCCAGTAACATTAGGAATGATAGTAAAAGTTTCTTTAAATACATAAAAAACAAACGGGAGGCAAAAGTTGACATTGGGCCGCTCCAAAATGACGCTGGTAATCTAGTGATGGGAGACAAGGAAATAGCTGAGGAACTAAATAAGTACTTTGCGTCAGTCTTCACAGTAGAAGACATGAGTAATATCCCAACAATTCCGGAGAGTCAGGGGGCAGAGTTGAATATGGTAGCCATCACAAAGGAGAAAGTGCTAGAGAAACTAAGAGGTCTAAAAATTGATAAATCTCCGGGCCCAGATTTCTAAAGAGTTCTAAAGGAGATAGCTGAAGAAATAGTGGAGGCGTTAGTTATGATCTTTCAAAAGTCACTGGAGTCAGGGAAAGTCCCAGAGGATTGGAAAATCGCTGTTGTAACCTCCCTGTTCAAGAAGGGAGCAAGGAAAAAGATGGAAAATTATAGGCCAATTAGCCTAACCTCGGTTGTTGGCAAGATTCTAGAATCCATTGTTAAGGATGAGATTTCTAAATTCTTGGAAGTGCAGGGTTGGATTAGGACAAGTCAGCATGGATTTAGTAAGGGGAGGTCATGCCTGACAAACCTGTTAGAGTTCTTTGAAGAGATAACAAATACGTTAGACCAAGGAGAGCCAATGGATGGGGACTTCCAAAAGGCCTTTGATAAGGTGCATCACGGGAGACTGCTGAGTAAGGGCCCATGGTATTCGAGGCAAGGTACTAACATGGATTGACGATTGGCTGTCAGGCAGAAGGCAGAGAGTTGGGATAAAAGGTTCTTTTTCGGAATGGCAACCGGTGACGAGTGATGTCCCGCAGGGTTCAGTGTTGGGGCCACAGCTGTTCTCCTTATATATTAACGATCTAGATGATGGGACTGGGGGCATTCTGGCTAAGTTTGCCAATGATACAGAGATAGGTGGAGGGGCAGGTAGTATGGAGGAGGTGGGGAGGCTGCAGAAAGATTTAGACAGTTTAGGAGAGTGGTCCAAGAAATGGCTGATGAAATTCAACATGGGCAAGTGCGAGGTCTTGCACTTTGGAAAAAAGAATAGAGGCATGGACAATTTTCTAAACGGTGACAAAATTCATAATGCTGAAGTGCAAAGGGACTTGGGAGTCCTAGTCCAGGATTCTCTAAAGGTAAACTTGCAGGTTGAGTCCGTAATTAAGAAAGCAAATGCAATATTGTCATTCATCTCAAGAGGCTTGGAATATAAAAGCAGGGATGTACTTCTGAAGCTTTATAAAGCATTAGTTAGGCCCCATTTAGAATACTGTGAGCAATTTTGGGCCCCACACCTCAGGAAGGACATACTGGCACTGGAGCGGGTCCAGCAGAGATTCACACGGATGATCCCAGGAATGGTAGGCCTAACATACGATGAACATCTGAGGATCCTGGGATTATATTCATTGGAGTTTAGGAGGTTGAGGGGAGATCTAATAGAAACTTACAAGATAATGAATGGCTTAGATAGGGTGGATGTAGGGAAGTTGTTTCCATTAGCAGGGGAGACTAGAACCCGGGGGCACAGCCTTAGAATAAAAGGGAGTCACTTTAGAACAGAGATGAGGAGAAATTTCTTCAGCCAGAGAGTGGTGGGTCTGTGGAATTCATTGCCACAGAGGGCGGTGGAGGCCGGGACGTTGAGTGTCTTTAAGACAGAAGTTGATAAATTCTTGGTTTCCACAGGAATTAAGGGCTATGGAGAGAGAGCGGGTAAATGGAGTTGAAATCAGCCATGATTGAATGGTGGAGTGGACTCGATGGGCCGAATGGCCTTCCGCTCCTATGTCTTATGGTCTTAATTGGCTGGAAAGTAACTGTTAATTTGCATTACCTATTCCAAATTGCTTTCAGTTTAAAGCTATAAAGAAATATACTTCACAGATTAGAAAGACTAAAAACCAGCTGGAAATGTATAAAAACTAGTTAAATAAAATAGAGATGCAGGGCCAGGCGATGTGTTGTACCTGAATGATGTGGAAGCTGGTGGACCCCATATATTCCTATTGAACACGTCTGTAGCAAGTGTTGGTTGCTTGAGGAGCTTCGACTCAGAGATGATGAGCTGGAGTCTGAGCTTCGGGTGCTGTGACAAAACAGTGAGGGGGAAAGTTACCTGGACTCTGTGTTCAGCAAAGCTTTGGCAAACTGCTGGTCAACCAGATTTGAGAAAGAGTCATCGGACTCGAAATGTTCGCTCTTTTCTCTCCCGACAGAAACTGCCAGACTTGCTGAGATTTTCCAGCATTTTCTCTTTAGTTTCAGATTCCAGCATCTGCAGTAATTTGCTTTTAGGCTCTTTAGATTAACTACCTTGAATTTGACCAATGATCAGGGGCAGGAGGGTGTGACTATGAGTGAAGTAGGTAGAGGGATCCAGGAGGTGGGGTTGCAGGAGCCTCGTGTCCTTGTCCAGCAGGTTTGAGATTCTTGTTCCCTGTGTGGATGAAAGCGGGGACTGTGGGGAGCAAACTGACCACAGCACCATGGGACAGGGAACCATTCAAGTGGGGGGAGAGAAAAGAAATGTGGTCGTAATTGATGATTGTATAGTTAGGGGCATAGACATTGTTCTTTGTGACCAGTGTTGCCAATAATAATCTTGGTGTACCACAGGCCTTCCCTTACATTGATCAAATGACCACACAACCAGTTAGTTAGTTCAAAAGATGGTTTATTTACATGCACAAGAGTTATCTCAACATGCAAACACAATATCTACTACGAGTTAAATTACACCTATCAGCTACAATAACCAATACTTAACTTCAGGCGACCGGCACTGTGCAAATGGATAAGGCCTTTATCTGGATTTCATTTGGCTGGTTCGAAGAAAGTGGCTCTGTCTCTGCTGGGCTCATCCGTCAGGTAGCGATCCTTGGTCTTGCACTTGGCAGGCTGTTCCTGCCACGATTGGGTTGGCACAGGCCGGATCCAAAAGAGACAGAACACATGGCTGTGTCCTCTTATATCCCTCTGGGATTTTGCGCACTTTGGGGCGGTCCTTGACCTTGGACCCAATAGTTCGACAGGGCTCTGATCACTGTCTTCGATTTCGGCCAATAAAGGGGCGGGTGCCTTGGTGGCTGGGCGGGTACTTAGCGGTCATTGCCCTTGGCTGTTTGGGCTTCCTGGGTGAAGAGAGTGGCGCCGATGAGTCTGTACCTGTATCTGATACCTGAGTACAAGTCTTTTGTTCTGGGGAAATGGGCCATTAGAATGCAAATTGGCTGGGGGTTTCGATCGTGTCTGGTTATGTAGTGGCAACTATACACTTAAGCTCTGAGTTAGTCTGGATCCTGCATTGGCCATATTTACCCTGATTCTTTGCAAGTGGCCATATTTCCCTTTGTAAGTGCCCATCCCAGATGGCTACAGAGGAAACATGCTCAGGGGAGTACGAGACAACCATGGCTGACAAGGGAAGTTAGGGATAGCATACAAGCAAAAGAAAAAGCATACGATGTGGTGAGATTAGTGGGAAGCCAGAGGATTCGGAAGCCTTTAAAAGCAAGCTGAGGACAACTAAAAAAGCAATAAGGGGGAAAGATGAAATATGAGTGTAAGCTAGCTAGTAGTATAAATAGAAGATTGCAAGAGTTTATTTTTCCGATATATAAAAAGTAAGAGAGAGGCAAGAATGGACATTGAACCACTGGAAAATGAGGCTGAAGAAGTAGTAATGGAGAACAAAGAAATGGCAGAGGAACTGAATAGATACTTTGCATCAGTCTCACAGTGGAAGACACCAATGCGATGCCAGAACTTCAAGTGAATCAGGGACAGAGTTGAGTGTAGTGACCAACACTAAGGAGAAGGTCCTGGGGAAGCTGAAAGGTCTAAATGTAGATAAATCACCTGGACCGGATGTACTACACCCCAGGGTTCTGAAGGAGATAGCTGAGGGGATTGTTAATGCATTGATGGTGATGTTTCAGAGAGGGTCCCAGAGGACTGGAAAATGGCTATTGTAACACCCCTCTTTAAGAAGGGAGGGAGGCAGAAGATGGGAAATTATAGGCCGGTTAGGCTGACTTCGATCATTGGTCAGATTTTAGAGTCCCTTATTAAAGATGAGATTGTGGAGTACTTGGAAGTGCATGGTAAAATAGGGTTGATTCAGCACGGATTCATTGATGGGAGGTCATGCCTGACAAATCTGTTAGAATTCTTTGAGGAGTTAATGAGAAAGTTAGACAAAGGAGAGCCAGTATACGTTATCTATTTGGATTTCCAGAAGGCCTTTAACAAGGTGCTGTACAGGAGGCTTCTAAATAAAGTAAGAGCCCATAGTGTTGGGGGCAAGGCAGTGGCATGGATAGAGGATTGGCTGACTGGCAAAAGGCAGAGAGGGGGGATAAGGGATCTTTTTCAGGACGGCAACCGGTGACTAGTGGTGTTCCGCATGGGTCGTGTTGGGACCACAACTATTCACATTATACATTGGTGATCTATAAGAAGGAACTGAGGACATTGTTGTTAAGTTTGCAGGTGATACAGAGGTATGTAGTGGGGCAGGTAGTGTTCAGGAAGCGGGGAGGCTGCAGAAGTACATGGACAGGCAAGGAGTGGGCGAAGAAGTGGCAGATGGAATACAATGTGGAAAAATAAGAGGTTATGCACTTTTATGGGAATAATGGAGGCCTGGACTATTTTCTAAATGGGAAAAGGCTTCGGAAATCTGAAGCACAAAGGGACTTGGGAGTCCTAGTTCAGGATTCTCTTAAGGTTAACATGCAGGTTCCATTCGCAGTTGGGAAGGCAAATGCAATGTTAGCATTCATGTCAAGAGGGCTAGAATACAAGATCAGGAATGTACTGCTGAGGCTGTATAAGGCTTTGGTCACACTCCATTTGGAATATTATGTGCTGTTTTGAGCCCGGTACCTATGGAAGGATGTTGTTAGCCTTTGAAAGGGTCCAGAGGAGGTTCACAAGAATGATCCCTGGGAATAAAGGGCTTGTCATATGAGGAGCGGTTGAGGACTCTGGGTCTGTACTCAATTGAGTTTAGAAGGATGAGGGGGGATCTCATTGAATCTTACGGAATACTGAGAGGGCTAAGTAGAGTGTGTTGCCTTTTTACCCTTTATGTGAACCACAAGCTATTTCTTATATTGACCAAATGACCACACAACCAGTATGTTAGCTCAAAACACAGTTTATTAATAACACAAGACTTGTATCTCTATGCAATAATACATGCGGCTCCGTACTAAACTACACCTAACAACTAAGATGACCTTTACTTAACTTTGAGTAACCGGCACTGTGCGAGACGAGGCCTTTATCCGGGCCCACGTGGTCGGTTAGAAGTTGTTGGGTTCATCTCAGCTGGGCTCGTCCTTCAGGAATGGTCGCGGGTCCTTGAACTTGTTCTGCTACAGTTGGTCACCCACAGGCCAGTCCCAAAAGAGACCAATCTCTAGTGCGCAGGACTTTTTATCTTTTGTCTCTTTCGTGCCCTTTAGGGCAGTCCTTACTCCAGGTCCAATGGATCGATAGGGTTTTCGATCACCCTCATCGATCTTAGCCAATTAGGGGGTGGATACCTCGATGGCTGGGCGGGTCCTAGCTATCATTGTCCCAGGCACGTAGGCCTTTCCAAATAAAGGGGGTGGCGCCGGTTAGTCTGCTATCGTTAATGGTCCTTAGTGCGAATGCTATTGTCTTTGGGAAAATGGTAATTGATTCTCAATGGATGTAAGTTTCAGCCAAGTCTGGTTTCTTTGCACAATACACAGAGGCTGTGTACCTGTCTGTGTCCCAAATTGACCACAATTCCCATGGCCCTTTGCAGGTGTCCATTTTACATGGCTACAAGTGGACGCGGAGAATATGTTTCCACTAGTAAGGGAGACAGGAACAGCATCAGACTCGAAGGATGATCTGAGATGAGGAGGACTTTTTTCAGTCAGAAGTTGGTGAATCTGTGGAACATATTGCTACAGAAGGCTGTGGAGGCCAAATCACTGAGCGTCTTTCAGACAGAGATAGATAGGTTCTTGATTAATAAGGGGATCGGGGGTTAGAGGAAGAAGGCAGGAGAATGGCGATAAGACCATAAGGCATTGAAGCGGAATTAGGCCACTCGGCCCATCGAGTCTGCAAGACCATTCAATCATGATGATGAGAAACATATCAGCCATGACCGAATGGCGGAGCAGACTCGATGGACCGAATGGTCAATTCTACTCCTATATCTTTTGGATTGTCCCTTAATTATGATATCATCTGACCCACTTGATTGAGTTCACTGCAAGGGTACTCAAAATATAATTGAATGACTGGTACCTTCGACACTCCTGGCATTGCTATTTTCAACAGTGTATGATAAACAGGCTGGCGATCCCATTCACATTCTCCTGCAGTTTGATTCAGCGGCAGAGGAGAACAAAATCGAGAAGCCATGAATTACTCAAGACAATTCTAACAAACACAAACAAGTTTTAAAACTACCCGCCAGAGGATTTTCATTTAAACACTCCTTAAACATATTAAAATCATCATCCTTCTTTATTTAAGCAGAAGTCATCTGAAGCTTTCAATGCTGCAGCAAAATAAATTACAGCTCGACTATTCTATTCCCGACAAAGTAATGGATCTTGCTGTCTTTTTCCTGCCACTCAATATAGCCTAGAGACATAGTTATCAAAGTCACTGGACATTTTCCTCTGTGGCATCTGAGCCAAATTGTTCCTTCTGTTATCTCAAGTATGTAGTAATGGCCCCTGATTTCAGCATTGGCCACCATAAAACCCTATTAGTCTTCAGAACCCCGAGGGCAATATTTCTCCTTGAAAGGTCGGAAAAGTGGGGATTCATTATATTGAATAGATTGCTGTTTGGAAAACAAAATGAGCATTTATATGGGTGACAGCAGAAGTGTAAGGTTAATGTCGCAAGTGACAGTTGTCGCTTCATGTATTGCAATCCGTAAATTTATCAGGTTAGTTATAGTTTTACAAATTCAGAATGAATCTGATCTCTTTTCCATTTCAAAATATTCTTCACAAATGGACCATTATTCAAAAAGCCACTTATGCGATGCATCCAACTTGTCCATCAGCTGTTTGTCAATAGGTACGCTGTAACAACAGCTGCAGTCCTGACTGCACACACAAAATGTTCTCAATATTTGATAACACAACAAGCATTAACTTAATTTATTTTGTAAAAAACAATTTCCGCATTTTGTCGAAAATGCAGTTTGATTAATGCAAAATTAATAGCTTGGTATTGGCAAGAAAACTTGTCACTCCTGCCTATCCCATCTGCTAACCCTGTGTTTCAGTGCAAGGTTCAGTCGAGTAGAGACACGCAATTCCACTGATCTGCCCCATTCTTGCTCTATCTATCAGTGTCAAACCTGGGCATCTGGGCCCCAGCTACAGGATCTGCCTTTGCATTTATTTTTTGGATCAGTCTGTCAGATCTCCTAAACCATCTGAATTTGTCAGTTCTTTGCACAATGCCAAACACTGATCAATTTTTTTTTTAAATACTAAGGCGTGTTAGAAAAACACACTTGTCAAAATTTCCATTCAATTCTTCTGAATGCCAAAGCATTCAGTTTCTCATTGTACTTCAGTTGTGAGTTTGGGTGTATATGGGGTCTCTTTGGGGTCAAGTTGGCTCCAAGACGATAAACTTGGCATTGGAATATTGGAACTGAATCAATCTATCTGGCAGACTCTCTAATCAGATAACTGAGCTCGGCAGGTTTTTCATACTCTAAGTCGCTGTTTATAGTAGGCCATCCATCTTGGATTTAATCTATACTGGTAGACTGGTCTCTGGGAGTTGCAATAAACTGGAGATTAAATCACAAACCGTTCTGGGTAGGATGGCCCAACAAGACAAACAGCAGGATGTTTATCAGTACTCTCTGCTTGTATAAGTCAAATGTCCAAAGCTATCCTCTTTGGTTCTCATCGGTACTAAGTTATCTTCGGCATATTTCAACATCAAATTCGGGCTATGTTCACAATCACAACATCCGGTTCAAGGCTGAGGTTTTTCTTTGAAACAGATCCACCCTACCTCAGTCACCTCATCTCTGTAACATTGCTTCCTTACAACCCTACTCTTCCATCCCCGTTTGCTCAAACTTCAACCCTTTCACCACATTGTGAATTGGCTCTCATCTTCTCAACTGCTTCACTTTCACAAAATATTATCCCTCTTTTCTCTCTCTTTTTTAAAAAGCCTATCATTAGAGCAGCATGGTAGCACAGCGGTTAGCACTGTTGCTTCAGAGCGCCACGGACACTGGTTTGATTCCCGGCTTGGGTCACTGTCTGAGAGGTGTCTGCACCTTCTCCTCGTGTCTGCGTGGGTTTCCTCCGGGTGCTCTGGTTTCCTCCCACAGGTCCCGAAAGCTGTGCTGTTAGGTGAATTGTACATTTTGAATTCTCCCTCTGTGTACCTGAACAGACGCCGGAGCGTGGTGACTAGGGGATTTTCACAGTAACTTCATTGCAGTGTTAATGTAAGCCTACTTGTGACATGAATAGCGATTATTATTGTTTGTGATTTTGTGGCCATTAACCCATAAAAAAGACTTTGATATCCAATACTACTTTGGGCAACCGCTTACGTATGCAATGGCTCATTATTTTGAAAAGTTTCGAAGCAAATAGCTAACTTTTGAGCGGTATCGACTCATTTAGAAGCTACCTAGTTCCTTGGTGTTGACAAGATTGTTTTGGCTTCCTCCAGTCTTTGAATGATAGGCTGTGAATGGGTAGAGCAGCTCAAAAACCACAAAAGAAGCCTAGGGAGCACACCTCGGGTGAACGCCGTTCAGTATGGTCCCCACAAGTGGAAACCATATGGAATGGCACTTATGGAGATCTCCCAGAGGATCATAGTCCCCTGCGCGTTAGCCCTCTGGGCAGAGTGGCACCCTGGCACTGCTGGTGCCAGCCTGTCATTGCTGGCTGGCAGGGCCACTGCCAGGGTGCCAGGCTGGCACTGCCATGGTGCCAATGTGGCATTTTCTTGCGAGGCGGGCGGGGACCCCCCTATAGTGAGTTGGGGCTTGATGGGGTGGTTCGAGGGTCGCATCAGGGCTCGAGAGATCAGGATGCCATTTAAAAATGGTGACCCGATGTCTCGCTGCACTGAGGAGTTTCGGAGAGAGGAGCAGAAAACGGGGCTGAGTGTGGCCTCGGCGTGCATTCCCCGCTGAGGGCCCTGACCGACCCGGATCGTCATTAGATAGACAGAGGTTTCTCGCCACTCCGAACACTGGGAAACACCTGGCTAATCTCGTGCGCTATGGGACTCTGTCCCCATTCGGGTAGATCGCACCATTGCTGTAGATAGGAGAAATAGCAGAGTGTGCTGCAACTGAACATGCATATTGGCCAGTCGGGTGGCAGTGCAAAGGAGGTTATGGAGAATCGGATGGACTGAAAAGTTGTGCAGCCAATTTATCATCGCTAACCAAAACCAATTTCAACCCTGATTTAGAAAAAAAACAGGAGAGGAAATTAACAAGCAACTGATATTCACAGGAAGATAGAATTACAGATGTAAAGTGTTTCATTGTAAAAAGGATATGAAGAACCTGTTGATGGGGTCAGATTAAGGATATGAAATGGGAGGAGGTTTTCATGAAGCACAATTAATGGGCCAAATGGCCTTTTCCTTTGCTATTAATTTGATGTAATTCTATATCAAGGGGCAATAAGGGAAATAATAATAAAATGCTAAAATTAACAAACTCACTCAGAAGCCACAGGATAGTCAGATTGGGAAATTGAAACCTCAGATCTATACTACATTCATTGGTAAATCGCATTGCTTCACTTTTTTCCCTACTGCCTGAAAGTATTCAACTCCTCAAAGTGGTACAATAACAGAGAATAATGTACTTCATATATACTATAAAAATGGAAAATGCTGGAAAAGCTCACCGGGTCTGGCTGCATCAGTAGAGAACAGAGGGCGTGATCCACCACCCATGTTGCGCTCTTGCTCGAGCACGGTGCAGTTGGTGGATGCCAGGAGAGGGCACCCGCAGCCTTCACGCATTGCGGGATTTACCCAAGTCCCGCAAGGCGTCGGAGTCAGAATCACGCCCCAAAAAACGACTTCGCCGAGATTACTTGGGATCTACCGGCCTCCCCAGTGAGCCAAGCACCGTTCAGCACTGGTCCACACAAATGTGAACCAGGTGGAACAGCATCATGGGGGTCTCCTGGGTAATCGGAGATCCCTGGGTGGTCAGGATCAATGAAGGGTGGCTCCCTGGCTGCCCCCTTGGAATGTGGGCATCTTGGCACTGCCACCCTGGAACTGCCAAGATGCCCGGGTGGGCCTTCAAGATGGCAGGAGCACTGCCTGGGTGCCAAGGTGGCTGTCCAAGGGTGCCAGGGTGGCGCTGCCAAGGCTGAGGGGGCCATGCCCATGAAAGGAGGGTGGAGGTTTGAAGGGCAAAGCAGGTAAGTAGAGATCTCTGCGAGGGTGGGGTCCCTGGATGGAGAGGTCTCCAAAGAGGCATAGGGGGGGACCTGAAAAGGGAGGGGATGTGGGGTAGTGCTCATGTGTCTGGGGGTTACATTGCCCGTAAGAAATCGGGGCACCCTTTCAAAATGGTGGCCTGATCTCTGAGTTCAGCTTCCCAGCGCTGAAAAAAATTCTAAGTGTGGGATAAACTGCTGAGAAACTGCCCAGGGCCAAAAAAGTGACTAAGTGTCATTGGGGGGCACTCACCGACAGAGCCGGTGGGAAAATCCATGAAAAACCCACCACAAATGAGCTTAGAATTGCTTCCGGGCAGCACGGTGGCAGAGTGGTTAGCACTGCTTCCTATGGCGCTGACGACCTGGGTTAGAATCCCGGCCCTGGGTCACTGTCTGTCTGGAGTTTGCACATTCTCCCCATGATTGCGAGGATTTCACCCCCGCAACCCAAAGATGTGCAGAGTAGGTGGATTGGCCATGCTAAATTGCCCTTTAATTGGGAAAGAAACAATTGGGTACTCTAAATTTATTTTTAAAAAGAATTGCTTCCATTGAATTCCGCCGTTTCGAGTCCATGTGACTATTTTTCAGATTAGTATAATGTTTTCATGGTTAGTCAGCAACTAAAGCAAATTTCCTAAGCAAGTTTGCAATGTTAGGAAGGGAATGGGTTGAGCTGACCTGGTTAAATTTTTCACTGTGGTTTTGAAAGTAGCTGAAAGAAGTTAAGATGAGACAACTGAGAAGGGAAGCGAATGATGTTCCTGGAGAGAAAAGAGATACAGCGAAGAAGGGGCAGTTAGGCAAGATTGATCTCTTAAAAATACAACAGGGAGGTCGGGCCTTCATGAACTTTCTCTTGTCTCGAAAACACTTCTGTTTTTAGTGAGTTCCACAATATCATTTATAAACTGACCTTTCTCAAAAAGGCTTGTATTTGCATGGCACTCATTAATGGAAGGAAGTTGTCATAAAATTTATTTTGCTTCATGTAGTCATAACACTCTTTGCTGCATATATGCAGAATGTGTTGGGAAGTTCAGGAATTAAGTATTTTTTTCACAGAAGGTAGGTGTAATTTATGCTTGTTCAAAAGGTATGAATCTTTATAATGAATTCTAAATTCAAAGTAATTTTCATTTTGGCCTAATCTTATTTAAAACATAATGTGATATACAGTTAGGCTGTAAGAAAACCTTTGAATATTACACGTAGAAGTGAGCATCGATTTAATCATTAATTAGAACACATTCTATGAACATTAATCTTACTATTTCTTATTAATGCACAGAGCATAAGTTGATTATGATGAAACTGGAGTCATGAAGAGTCACAATATAAGCTTATAGCACATTAGAAACTTGTGGGTTTCATTTACTATTTAACATTGAGCATGAAAAATAACTTTCCTTTAAACTCAAGTCAAAGATTCTTTCAGATTATTCCCATCTGTTTAATTTAAGATATTTCTATCCTCTATGAAGAAATGTTCTGTTTTGTTTTGTAAACGTTTACCAAGGGTTGTGGGAAAATGTGTGTTCAAAATCTGTACCACTGCATTTTCCACAAAATATTGGATGGGCATGAAGCGTGGTAGTTCTCCTAATGGATGAGTAATTCAGAGGCCCGGACTAACTTGAGTTCAAATCATAAAACAATCAGGTTGTTGTTTTAAAAAAAAATGTCCTTTAGGGAAGGAAACCTGCCATCCTTACCCAATCTTCCCATCTTGTGACTCCAGACCATAGTAATGTGATGGATTCTTAACTGGCTTCTGAAATGGCCCAGAAAGCCATTCGGTTGAATCAAAATCGCTGTAAAGGATTGCAGAAGATTAAGAAGATGGCTCATCACCACCTTTTGAAGGCCAATTAGGGGTGGGCACTACATGCTAGTCTTGCCAGTAACTCAAAGCTGCTGTGCAGCAAAACCACCCAATCATCCCATGAATGAATCAAGAATAAAAAGTTGGATTAAGTGCACGTTTTAAATAATTATAGTGTACTGTATAGAATTACTAAACTACTAGCCACAATAATGTATGTGCATAACTTAATAGAAGGTCAATTGTGAGGGAGGTTATGCGACCTGTTCCCAGCCATTAACACCAGCCATTTGTTTGCTAAAAAGAATAGTTTATTTTGGGTTACATAAGATTTGTGGGCCTCGCTGCACTCGCTGCCTTGAGTTATCTTTTATACTTTTCACATTTCATGCTGCTTCAGGGAAGTAAGGCCAGTGTTGCTATGGCAACACCCCTCCATTCTCAAAGATGGAGAAAGATTTGTGTGTGATTATCAATCATTCCCTTCAAGTATCCAGACAACGTGAAGCTGTTATCAACAGTCCTAATCAAATGCTAAAGTGAATTTCAAGAACTTGGGATTATAACTCTGAACAGGTCATTTTAACTCTTCATACATCATTATAAAGATTGTGTTCAGAATAATGTGCCATTTTCAGTAGACTACTTTTAATGGGTGTTGCATCAAAGAGAAGACAGAAACAAAAGGGATGATTGAGTACCTGTAATTCTAAATTATGTTTCCCCGCATGGAAAATGTGCATGCGGAAAAGATCATTACAACAACGAGCATAGATCTAAAGATGATTGGTGAACTAGCAAATCATTGGTCAAGACTCAAGAGCAGTGGTTTGTATCCATTTTTTTTAGGTGGTATGTATTTCTGCCAAGTCAGCATTTATTGCTCATTCCTAGTTTCATTTGAGAAGATGGTGGTGAACCTGCCTGTGAGCAACTGCAATGTGTGTGGGTTAGAAGCTCTCAATATTCTGTCAGGTGAAAAGGAAAGCGAGATGGAGAGGCAGAGATGTTTAAGGAGGGAATTCCCAAGCTCAGGACCTTGGCAACTGAAGGTGTGGACATCAGGGGCGAAATTCTCTGGAAACGGCGCGATGTCCGCCGACTGGCGCCCAAAACGGCGCAAATCAGTCGGGCATCGCACCGCCCCAAAGGTCCGCATCTTTGGGGGCCGAGCCCCAACCTTAAGGGGCTAGGTCGGCGGCAGATGAATTTCTGCCCCGCCAGCTGGCGGAAAAGGCCTTTGGTGCCCCGCCAGCTGGCGCGGAAATTACATCTCCGGGCGGCGCATGCGCGGGAGCGTCAGCGGCCGCTGACGGCATTCCCACGCATTCGCAGTGGAGGGAGTCTCTTCTGCCTCCGCCATGGTGGAGACCGTGGCGGAGACGGAAGGGAAAGAGTGCCCCCACGGCACAGGCCCGCCCGCGGATCGGTGGGCCCCGATCGCGGGCCAGGCCACCGTTGGGGCACCCCCCCGGCGCCAGATCGTCCCGCGCCCCCCCCAGGACCCCGGAGCCCGCCCGCGCCGCCTTGTCCCGCCGGTAAGGTAGGTGGATTAATCTACGCCGGCGGGACAGGCATTTTAGTGGTGGGACTTCGGCCCATCCGGGCCGGAGAATCGCACAGGGGGGCCCGCCAACCGGCGCGGCGCGATTCCCGCCCCTGCCGAATCTCCGGTGCCGGAGACTTCGGCAACCGGCGGGGGTGGGATTCATGCCAGCCCCCGGCGATTCTCCGACCCGGCAGGGGGTCGGAGAATCTCGCCCCAGATGTGGAACAATTAAAGTTGGGAATACTTGAGGCTAGAACTGAAGGAACAAAGTTGGACGTATATAATCTCTATAATGCAGAAGGAGGCCATTTGGCTCATTGAGTCTGCACCGACCCTCTAAAAGAGCACTCTACCTATGTCCATTCCCCTGCCCTATCCCCGTAACACTGTAACCCCACCTGCACACCTGCGGAGAGAGGAAACCAGAGCAGCTTGAGGAAACCCACACAGACACAGGGAGAACATGCAAACTCTGCATCGTATTCCAAGGCCAGAATCAAACCTGGGTCTCTGACACTGTGAGGCAGCAGTGCTATCCACAGTGCCACTGTGTTGCCCATGGTAGGTAGAGCAATTAAAATTGGGAATGGTCAAGAGACAAGAATTAAATGAACTGAAAGCTTGGAGGGGTGTGGGGCTGGAAATAATTTCTGATTTAGGAAGAGGCGAGGGCATGAAGGGTTTTTGGAACAAAGATGGGAATTTTAAATTGATGGCGTTGCTTATCCAAGGGTCAACAGCAATCACAGTGTTAATTTGGTGCAATGAAGAAAGACACAGCAGGATTTTGTTTGACCTCAAGTTTACAGAAAATTGGACTATAGAAAGCCTGTGAGGTAACAGTCTCGAGATAACAAAGACATGGATGAAGGTTTGAGCAGATGAGTTGAATCAGGAGTGGAGTTGGATAATGTTCTGGAGTAACAAATGTGCAGTCTGAGAGGTGCACGGATATATGGTCATATGTCAAATAAGAAACCAAGTTTGTGAACGAGTCTGAATCAGCTGCAGACCATTACCAGGGAGTGAGATAGAGTCAATGGCTAGGGAGAAAAGTTTGCAGCAGTGATGGAAGACAATGGTTTTAATCCTCCCAACATTTCATTAGAGGAAAACTATGCTTATCTTAGTGCTGGATGTCAGACAGGCAGTTTGATTGTTTTGAGACGGTGGCTGAGTCGGGGGAGATGATGGCGAGACAGAGCTGGAGGTTGTCAGTGTACATATGAAAATTGACGGTCTGTTTATGGATGATCTCATTAAGGGGCTGAACGTAGATAAGAAATAAAAGACCATCGGGGTCACCAGAAGTAATTGTGGAGGACTGGGAAGAGAATGCATTGTCGGTTATTCTCTGGCAATAATTTGATAGATAAGAATGGAACTAGGCGAGTGCTGTGTCACCCAGCTGCTTAAACGTAGAAAGGCTTCAGAGGCAGATGCTGTGGTCAACATAGACTGTACACAGCTTGAGAAGCACAAAGAGGAAGTTTGTGTTCATCATGGTAACATATGATATAATTTGTGACTTTGATAAGATCCATTTCAGTACTGTGACTGGGACCGAGATCTGATTGGAAAATTTCAAACATGGAGTTCCAGGATGTATCCGCATACATTTGAGAGGTGGCAACATGTTCCAAGGACTTTGGAGAAGAAAGAAAGGTTAGGTTAGATCAAAGCAATACTTTGTATGGACAGAGGGGCTGAAGGTTGGTTTTTTTAAGCAGCGTGCCGATGTGCTGTACTCCGACCTCACACTGTGGACAAGATTCTTTGGCCTCCCTGTGGTGCGTTTCTCAATGGTGAGAGGCGGCCTGCCATAAGCCAGTGGCGGGATCATCTGGTCAATGGGATTTTCCACTGAATCCACCTATCGTCAGGAAACCAGTGGCGGGAGTGCACCATCGGTGGGACCGGAAGTTCACACCAGTGTAAACAGCCGGAAAATTTCACCCAGTACATTTTTATAAAATATCGGCAGATATCCTCATGGCTATTTCTAAAAGTTTTAAAACTGGACAAATATCTTTTAAATGTCTGAAATGCATGTCTGTGACTCCAGAATGAAAGTGGCCACTTTGCAGTTTGAGAAATCTCACACATCATTATCTCTGAGGAGCTGCTATCAATCAGCTGGGGACTGCACAGTCCAACTTCAAAAGAGAGCGACACAGTGGCTCTGGGTTTAATAACCCAGGCTGGCCAGAATGAGCTGGATCATCTCATTGAGGTTTACAGCATGGAAACAGGCCCTTCGGCCCAACTTGTCCAGCTGCTGAGACAAAGGCCCCACAACCCTTCTTTAAATTCCAGATGGCTAAGACTCTTTGAAATACAGTCGGTGAATACACATCCTTTGGCAAAGGTGGCAGTCATGTGACATGAGTCTCTGGCTTGTGGAACAAGTAATATTACCTTGCTGAATTGCATAGCTCAGCCTGTTGTTTACCATGGAACTGGCAACCTCACAGAAAAGGAGCTTTGTCCAAGGTTGGACACATGGCCCCACCTACTCTGCTTCTGCTGGAAGTTCTGTACCATCACCTATAAGATTAATTCATCTCTGTGTGCCTATCTGGTCATGTGAAGTCAACATCACCGGAGAAGTGAATTGTAACTGCATCAGTTTTCAGCCCAACAACTTTTATGAATACTTCATTGGACTTCGATTCTGGACTCCGGATCCCATGTGAAACAATATTTATTTCCTCAGTGGTCTCTGTACTGTCAATCCTTCTTTTCTCTAATATTCTCTTTACTGTCTGAGTGTGGAGGCAATGTTGTGTCTCTCCTCCTGCATTTTGAGTGTGTGAAAATAAACTAACCCTCTGAGTTCATCCGATCTCAAGTTTGCTGTGCTGTTATTTCTAGAAAATGGGAGCACGCAATAAACGAGGGATGGGGAAATCCGCCATTGCTAACAAAGCAGGAAATAAATCAAAACACCTTTCTATTCATGGATGGATGGTAAGAGGAGAAGTTAGTGCTGTTTAAATTAAATTAATTTCCTCCCCCACCACCACCATCAGCGCCTCCTAGTCTGTAACAGTTTTTTATTCTTTTTTTTTTTTTAATTTTAGAGTATCAAATTTTTTTTTCCAATTAAGGGGCAATTTAGCCTAGCCAATCTACCTACCCTGCACATATTTGGGTTGTGGGGGTGAAACCCACGCAGACACGGGGAGAATGTGCAAACTCCATGCGGTCAGTGACCCAAGGCCGGGATTCAAACCCGGGTCCTCAGCGCCACAGTCCCAGTGCTAACCACTGTGCCACATGCCGCCCTTGGTCTGTAACAGTTGATGATGGCAGATATTAAGAAGATTGGAACAATACCTGAAGAGAGAGAATGATTACCAATATTGGCTAACTTTGAGCCAGGAAGAGAAGTTGGTGGTCTGCAGTTTAGTGCAAACAGGATTGAGGGAAAGAAAGTGGTTCTCAAGGATTCAATCATCTTCGACAGGGCGGCACAGTGGTTAGCACTGCACCTCACAGCGACAGGGGCCTTGGTTCATTTCCCACCTTGGGTGACTGTCTGTGCACATTCTCCCCATGTCTGCTTGGGTTTCCTCTGGAAGCTCCACTTTCCTCCCACGGTCCAACTCTGTGCAGGTTAGGTGGATTGTCCATGGTAAATTGCCCCAGAGCGCAATCTATTGGCCACACTGTGCAAGAAAAGCAGCTCACCATGGCACAGCTTGGCCTCTGAAAGCAGGGAGACCCCGCTCTCAGGATCTACCCGGCACGCAATGCCTTGGGAGATCCAACGCGATCTCGCGAGACTTTGCGCTGTGAATCCTGCCCACAACAGGCGAGGTCAGTTTTTGGAAAATTTGAATATTAGAGCGAGGCAGAAAGCCTCACTTTAATGTGCAGATTCCCAGAATACCTGAGGTTTGGGGATTCAACCCCTTCACCTCAGAGACCTCGAGCGAGCGCCATTCAGCACTGGTCCCCACAAAAGGGAACCAGACAGAAGGGTACTCATGCGGGTCTCCCAGGGGATCAGAAGCACCAAGCTGCATGCTTTTTGGGCAGGGTGATGTCCTGACACTGCTGGTACCCTGGCAGTGCCACTTGGCTGCCAGCGTGGCACTGCCAAGGTGTCCAGGTGGCACTGCCAGCAGGCATGGATGGTGCCAGGTGGGAACTGCCAGTGTGCCGAGTTGTCATATTTTGCATGCGCATGATTGGGCCAGGGTTGCTTGGCATGGGTCCGGCAACCCTCCCATAGTGTGTTCAGGCTGGAGGTGTGAAGGACAGGGGCTGTTTCGGGGGCCTCGGTGATTGGCCCGATCCCTCGCGAGTGGAACTCCCCACTGGACAAAATGGAGCTATGTGTGGTCTCGGCATTGCGCTCCCAATTCAGGCCCCTCATCCAACGCGAGTCGTGTTGAATAGTCATATATTTCTCTGCACCGTGAGAGCCAGGAATCATGCAGCTAAATGCACGCGCTAGGGGGCTCTGTTTCCTTTTGGGAGAATCGCTCCCTTAGTGTGTAGGTTAGGTGGGGTGTATAGGTTAGGTGGTGTTATTAAGTTACGGGGAGGGCGGGGAGCGGGTAAGGTGACCTTTCAGAGAGTCAATGCAGACTCGATGGGCCAAATGGCCTCTTTCTGCACTATAGGAATTATATGATTCTTTGATGGAAAATTGGAGAGGAAGTAGAAAACAATGACAGTAGAAACGATGCAGGGCAAGGGAAGGAGGGACGAGGGGTACTTTTGAGGAAGTTTCATGCAGTGGGCTGGAGGAAGAGGAGAAATGTGCAGAGGCAGCTGATCAGATTGTCTCAGTCTTAGTGACAAAGAAATCCTCAAGCGTCTCATACTTGTTGGAGGTGACAGTGGCGAAGATAGAGTAGAGGAGTTTAAGTAGGCGGTGTGCAGTGGTGAAAAGAAGCTGGAGTCCAGGCTGATCCTGGAATAGTGAGCAGTTTAAATAGCGCCTGATGTGGTCCAGTCACGTCTGGTGGTGAATGCTTAAAACAGTTGTCCACCATACACATTCAAATCTGTGGCGGTGAGGGCCTCGCTGGGGAAGCAACCAGGGTGAGCGATGAGAACAATGGCTTTAGGCAGGATTAGGGCATCAGATGTGGAGGTGAGAATGCAGTTGACCACGACAGCAGCTGCAAAAATGTCTTGGTGAATGGAGGTTCTGAGTTTAGACAGTTGGAACATAAAACAAACGTCTGGTTCATACGCTTTTCCTTTCTTTTAAAAATATTTTTATTCTCCTTTTTCACATTTTCTCCCAAATGTGCACCCGCCAACATTAAACAATAATCAGTAACGAATATAATGTCAATCCCCATATCAACAACAACAATTCAATCCTCCCACCAATCCCCAAACAACTGCCCGCATGTTAACATAAACAAATAACAAAAAGGAATCAGGAATCACCCATAGTCACCATTAACACACACAGTCCCCCTCCCCCCAACCCTCCCAACACTTCCCCCACCACCACTAATGTTCGATGTAATCCAATTCTCGAAAGCGCATGATGAATAACGTCCATGAATTGTGGAACCCCTCCATCCTTCCCCTCAGTTCAAACTTAACCTTCTCAAGAGTCAAGAATTCCAACAGGGCCCCCGGCACACCAGGGCACAGGGTAGAGAGGTTGCTCTCCATCCCAACAGGATCCACCTTTGGGCGATCAATGAGGCGAAGGCTACAACATCTGCCTCCGCACCCGTTTCTAACCCCGGCTGGTCCGACACCCCGAATATGGCCTCCCGAGAGCCCGGGTCCAGTTTCACGTGCAGCATTTTAGAGATTACCCTAAAAACCTCCTTCCAATACTTTGGACAGGACCAAAAGATATGAATGTGATTTGCCATCCCCCATCTCGCAACGTTCACACACATCTTCTACCCCCTCAAAGAGCCGGCTCATCCTCGCCCTTGGTGAGGTGTGCTCGATATACCACCTACAGCCTTATCAGCCCCAACCTCGTGCATGAGGTGGAGGCGTTCACTCTCCGGAGCACCTCACACTAGAACCCCTCCTCCATACCCTCTCCCAACTCTCCCACTTTGCTATGATCCCTTCCAGTGGTGCCTTCTCCTCTTCCAAAATAGCCCCGTCAATCACCGACACTTCCCCCTTACACTTTTCCTTTCTGATGTCAAGCTGAAACAAGAGGAAAATGAAATAAATCTTTACAATGAAACAAAACTGTTGATCTTGAAATAGACAAACAAAACAGAGATCTCTCTCACAGAACTCTTGAGTTATTTGCAAAGGCTATGAATTGTAAATGTAAGTTAATATCAGCCCAGTCATCTCATTTATTTTCGCTGTCAACTGGGGGAGATCTTCTATCTTTTGTTAAGCGATGTGCTGTGCACGATCTTAAGTTACATCTGCTGAAATCTAGGTGTGCAGCGTATGGGTAATCTGCATAAACACGGATGAATTATTCTTGTGGTAAATTCTGACCACTAGTGTATTCCATAAAATTCCCATACCGATGAACATAATCAATAGCTCCAGAAGCTGTACGCTCTGGAGCATTGCAAAAAATTGTCGCAAACGAGACCACTACAAATTCTTTTAAAACATTTGTGTATATAAAGAGAAAAATTGTTTAAATCTATGCCAAGCCATTGAGTCTGTCAATTGTTTCATCAGGCATTTGAATGGGTCAGGAAGATTAGAATTAATAGCTGTCTGGATTCCAGCACAATTATTTTATTTTATTACCTTCTGCTGTAGCTCTTACATTATGTAAATTGTGGTACATCAGACATTGCCAAAGACCTATTGTTTAGGCAATGAATAAAGATATTGTACAATTGTTGCCTACCTGAGTATAAACCTGCCTCTTTAGTTGATTGTCTCAGAGTTAGAGATTCAGTGTCTGAGTAGCGACTACATGTTTCATACACATGGGACATACAAATTCAGAACAGGAGCAGGCCATTCGGCCCCTCGAGGCTGCTCCACAGTTCAATAAGATCATGGCTGATCTGAATTTTAAACTGTGTCCCCACATGCTAGTCTTTCCCAGAAGGGGAATCATCCATTCAGCATCCACCAAATCAAGAACCCTCAGAAACTTAGATGTTTCAATATGAGCATCATTCAATCTTCTAAACTCCAGTGGTACAGACCCAGCTTGTCCAACCTGCCCTCAAAAATATCACCCCACCACAGGTATCAGTCAAGTGAACCTTTCTTGAACTGCTTCTCGCGCATTTCTGTCCCTTCTCAATAAGGAGATCAAAACTGTACGCAGGACTCTAGATATGGTCTCACCAATGCCCTGTACAACTGATGCAAGCCATGCCTTTTATTTTCCATTCCCCTTGCAATAAACAACATTTCATTTGCTTTCCTAAACACTTGCTGTACCTGCGTACTCGCCTTTCCTGACTAACATACCAGGACCATTTCAATGGAGTACACAGGTTGCATTATCAGAGATGCCACCCTTGTGTCAGATGCCCCTCCTGCCTCAGTACCCCCCCCTTGTATTTTCCTGAGTATTATGATGGGGAAGCAGTAGTTTCTGGTATTAAGACTTCAACAGCTTTTCATCAACTGTAAAACAAATTTGCAAGCCACGAGTGTTAAGCAGCAGTGACCACAAGCCCACTTCCCAAACCTGTGCTCATCCTCAACACTATTGGTTCGTGAATTTGGGTCAAGATATTCTTGGATGTTTCTGGTTATAGAACTTGAAAATCAAACCTTTGCAAATGTTTCCTGCATTTATTCCTACTGCAGGTTAGCACAGTGGTTACCAATGTTGCTTTACAGTGCCAGGGACCCAGGTTCGACTCCCTCTTGCATACTTTCTGTGCGGAGACTGCACATTCTGTCGGTGCCTGCGTGGGTTTCCTCCGGGGGCTCCAATTTCCTCCCACAAGTCCCGAAAGACGTGCTTGCTGGGTGAATTGGACATTCTGAATTCTTCCTCTGTGTACCCGAACAGGCACCGGAGTGCGGCGACTAGGGGATTTTCACAGTAACTTCATTGCAGTGTAAGTGTACAGTGTCCAGTGTAAGCCTACTTGTTACAATAAAGATTATTATTTTTGCCAATTAAAGTGAACCTTGAATTGACTTGACTAACATAATTAATGAAACAGCTGTCTGAAAGAAAACCAAGCCGACAGTGAAAGCCAGAAAAAGCACCTGTTTTTGGCCAGTACTGATACCGAAGCAGTTTCTGCTCATTTGCTGATTTATTTTCTGTGGCATTCTTCTGATTGCTTCTGTGTTAGATTGGGGGGTGGCACAGTGGTTAGCCCTGCTGCCTCACAGTGCCAGGGACCCAGGTTCCAGTCAGGCCTCGGGTGCCTGTCTGTGTGGAGTTTGTACATTCTTGCCATGTCTCCGTAGGTTTCCTCTGAGTACTTCAGTTTCCTCCCACAGTTCAAGAATGTGCAGGTTAGTTGGATTGGTCATGCTAAAATTGCCCCTTAATGCCCTAAGATGTGCAGGTGGGGCTACATGAATAGGGCGGGATAGTGGGCCTAGGTTGGATGCTCTTTCAGAGGGTCAATGCAGACTCAATTGGCCGAATGGCCGCCTCCTGCACTATAGAGATTGCAAGGATTCTGTGGATAACATTGGCAATTGGTTTCAAATGATCTTAAAACCACTAAATGGGATCACAGTGGGAACGAGCTATGCCCAGCAAGCATACCAGTTATCTCGTACTTGACAAGAGAGCTCACACAGAAGAGCAAATCTTCCATTTACCTGGCCAAGGATCATGGCTTCCTGTGTGTATCACTCTCCACATTCCTCTGCTGGTATTCAAATGAAAGCAAACAAGCACTCACTGTAATAATGAATTCCACGATACAGTGGACTTAACTGAATGAAACAGTAAGCTGCATAGTTTTAGTCAAAGGCTTGCATAATCCCTGTGAATGTTAGTGCAATTCTGCCTCTGTTGGCGTCACTTGCATTATTTCACTGCCCAATGGGAAAAACAGCAGAAAAATTGGATTTTCAAATGGGATGAGGATTGATAAAGGAAATCTCAGAAAAATGAGGCTGCGGAAAGAGTGAAGGAAATCAGGAGGGGCAGGGAGTAGAATGCTTGTCATGGGAACAGGCATTGTCCATTTAGCCTCTTGCTTGATCTGCCGAATGAATGAGATCATGGCTGATCAGTAACCTTACTCCACATACTTGTATTTGCTCTCAACACCTTTGGTTAACTAAATCCAGCATGTTCCAGACTTAAAGTTAACAATTTATCTTGCATCAACTTCCATTTGCATTAGAGAGTCCCAAACTGTACCACCCTTTGGGTGAACACATGTTTCCGAACTTCAACTTAGAAAGGCATGGCTCCAATTTTAGGCCAACTTCCCTTAAACTTCCCAATCGACTATGGTTTTGATCACCCTATCAATTTGTCTTAAATGTCTTGAAACTCCAATTTCCTCTCCTCTTAAGCTTTTAAATTCAAGGCAATACCACTATAGTTTGTATAACCTTGTGTAATTTAACACATGGGACATGGTTTAACAGCGTCATCGCTCCCGATTTGGTGTCAGGATGAGAACGTTGACTTCTCTCGCGAAATTTGCGACACTAGAAATGCCTTGCTCGCGAGATGTTGCTGGGCGTAATCCATATCTGCATATTTAAAAGAGCCATTAGACTCATTTAAATATGCATTTGTGGGATTCTACCGGTACCTAATGGCCATGCTTGGGAAACCTCGCCAGTGATCGTTTAGTGCTAGCTTCCTCAAACGCGCACTAGTCATAATGGCACCTGGGGTGTCTTCCAGGTATTTAGAAACCCAGGGTGGTCAGGGACAGGGCAGGGTGGCATCCTGGCACCTGGGAAATTTGAAACGGCCAACTTGGCACCCTGGCAGTTCCACCTGAGTTTGGCAGGGATGATGCAAGGGTGGCAGTGTCATGGTGCCCGAGTGTCAGGTTGACACTGTCAGGGATCTGTACCAGGGAGGGGTCTTTTGAGGTGGAGCGAGGGAGAGGGTGTGTTCCCAGGGGCTTCCCCAAGGTTGGCAGGGATACAGGGGGGGTTAAGTAACAGGGATGGGGGGGGGGGGGGGGGGGGGGGAGGGGAGCGGTCTGGAGACCAGGTTAGCTGGTCAAAATGGTGCCCAGTCTGCTCATCAGAAGGAAATGATTCTAAGTATGGCCTTGGCGGAGAGAAACTCCCCAAGGCCAGAAAAACAGCAACGTGCCGTTGGGGGTGGTGGCTAAAAGGCGGGGCGGGGGAGGGGTCTGGAGACCAGGTTAGCTGGATAAAATGGTGCCCAGTCTGCTCATCAGAAGGAAATGATTCTAAGTATGGCCTTGACAGAGAGAAATTCCCCAAGGCCACAAAAACAGCAACGTGCCGTTGAATCGCTGCAGGTGCCAAGGGACACCATGCCAAATGCACCGAAAACCGGATGTATATATATTTTTTTCCGGTTGAATCACACCAATGGTCTCTCAAAGAAGAAGAAGAAAACCATTTGAGAGTTGCAGCTGGTGTCATGTTTTTAATGTGAGTGGGTCTTCAGGTATTTGACATACAATGGTAATAGTAGACCCAGTATTTGTTCAGTATTGACAATGTTGATCAGTTCTGGTGGATTCCTCTTTCTCCTGCCACAGTGGTCATGTACACAGTTCAGAGAACTGGGAACTGACTGCAATGTGAATGTGCAGCTCAGTTCCTGCGAATCATTGCAGTCAGTGAACAATTCCCAAGCGAATGTGGAAGGTTAAGCAAACATCAAGAAACATTTCTTTTGTTTTGTCTTCAGAACCTTACCTGCTGGCAAAATATGTGTGAATTGCGAGCAGTCAGCTCCAACCATCAATTATATACAGCTAGGTCAAAGCAAAATGATCTTGGGTTCAGTTTGCAGACTAAAACAATAAGCTGCTCAATTGCTTACCTGTGGTGCAGCCTTAAGCAGTTGTAAGAAAATGGTTCACTCTGGTAACGTTGTGATAAAACCTGCTTGTTTGTATTTGCTATTGCACCTCACACTAGACCAGTAAAAAGTGGGAGATTATAGACAACTTTATTTTTTCTGTGACATTTTGAAGATTTCAATTCTACCTAAATTGAAATTTGGAGGTTTAATTTTGGAAATGCACTGGTAATGCATCAAATCAAGCTGGGAACAAGACAGCAGAAGGTGGGAGCGGCGTGGAGATGCGGGGGAGTGAGTTTATTATAGGTGGTAGAATTGGGGAAGCGGTAGTAGGTTGGACCCATGACCAAGTGCATCTATTTTACCGATAGTGGGTAAGGGAGTGGATCCAACCGCAAGGAGATGGAAAGCCAATTTAAATATGTCACGGTAATATTGAAGGGTGTTCACATTTTACAGCTTCTGTCGGCTTCAGGACCCCTTCCTCAGCAGCGGCCGTCTTTCCCGGTAATCCAGCTGAAGCTCTGGATCTGCTGGTTGATGATATTGGAGTGTTAAATGGCTGCGGAGCTGTTGACATTGGCAGGCGTGGGCTTTCCAAGGACTTTATAGTGGGCTGCTATTCAGATTATTTGAATAGAAACAATGTGGAATGCTGTGGGGGAAAAGGCAGGAGAATGACACTTAAGGGCACAATCCAGTGCCCACGCTGCGCCCGAAAAACAGCTCACCATGGCACAGGGAGGCCCCACCTTCGGGATCTACCCGGGTCGCAATGCCTCGCGAGATTTAACTCGATCTCATGAGATGTCACAATGTAATTCCCGCCCATTGTCAATGGGATCACTTTTTAGCAAATCTGCATATGAATAAATATAATAATAATCTTTATTGTGACAAGTGGGCTTACATTAACACTGCAGTGAGGTTACTGTGAAAAGCCCCTAGTCGCCACATTCCGGCGCCTTTTCGGGTACACGGAGAATTCAGAATTCTCAGCTGGTATGGGAATTGAACCCGTGCTGCTGGCCTTGTTCTGCATCACAAACCCGCTGTCTAGCCCACTGAGCTAAACCAGCCCTATTGAGCTGAAGTGAGACAGCTAGTCTCACTTTAATGTGCAGATTCCTGAGGTACCTGAGGCTTTGGGATTCACCCCTTCGCCTCGGAGACCTCGGGCGAGCGCCATTTCGTACTAGTCTCCACAAACAGGGACCAGACGGAATGGCACTCTTGGGGGTCCCCCAGGGTTTGCAGGCCCCCAACTGCATGCCCTTTAGGCAGGGTGGTGCCCTGGATTGGTGCTACCTGGGCACCCTGACTGCCACCTGGGTTCCAGACTGGCACTGCAAAGGTGCCCAGGTGGCACTTCCAACTGCCAAGGGCACTGCCAATTGAGTCTTCCACCCTGGGGAAAAAGCTTCTGACTAGTCACCTCTCGAAATTTTGTTCTAGAAAGTCCGAGTTTATACAACCTCTCCTCATAGCTAACACCCTCTAGACTCAGCAACATCCTGGTAAAGCTTCTTTGCACTTTCACCAAAGCATCCACATCCTTCTGTGGGCAGCACGGTAGCATAGTGGTTAGCACTGTGGCTTCACAGCGCCAGGGTCCCAGGTTCGATTCCCAACTGGGTCACTGTCTGTGCGGAGTCTACACGTTCTCTCTGTGTCTGCGTGGGTTTCCTCCGGGTGCTTCGGTTTCCTCCCACAGTCCAAAGATGTGTAGGGGTAGGTGGATTGGCTATGCTAAATTGCCCTTAGTGTCCAAAAAAGGTAAAGTGGGGTTACTGGGACAGGATAGAAGTGTGGCAATAGGGTGAAAGTGTGGGCATAGGGTGGAGGTGTGGGCTTAAGTAGGGTGCTCTTTCCAAGGGTCGGTGCAGGCTCGATGGGCCGAATGGCCTCCTTCTCTGGAAATTCTGTGATTCTGGTAGTGTGACGACCAGAACTGCAGTCTTCAAAATGTGGCCCAACTAAAGTTTTATACAACTGTAACATGACCTGCCAACGCTTGTACGCAATACCCCGGCTGATGAAGGCAAGCATGCCGTATGCCTTCTTGACCATCTTATCCATCTGCATTGCCACTTACTGGAGGGGGGTATAGATCGCATTAACCTGTGTAAGGGCTTTTCTGCAGTTCGAAGATCATGAACGTTTCATCTACGTGTTGGAATTAGGTACGGGGTAAGAGGCTAGGTTAATTCCATCCAAAATACATTTCTCATGGAAACCCACAAAAATATTATCGAGTGTTGCACCTAGAGGGGATTCCATGGTTACACCATCTATTTGGGCACATATATTCCATTTAAACTCAACTCCACTGCACGAGTCACTAGGTTCATAAGTTCAATTATTACAGTTTTAGAAAATAGTGGTACATCATAGGATTATCATAATATAGTGATGTGTTGCAACTGTTAATGGCTTCTTTTGGCGGCAAATTTGTCAATAAGCTAACAATGCTGTATGAAGGCAAGGCATTGCTATCGATGTGTGGGCAGTGTAGAGTCTTAGCAAAGTTCGGAAATCCTTCACTATATCTGTGGCAAACAATGGATGTTAGTTTGAATCTGATTGAATCACCATGTCACAGAAGAGTGTGGAAAGAAACCTTTGGGCCACTCACATCTGTACTGGCTCTCTGAAAGAGCATTCTACATAGTTCAATTTCCTTGCCTTATTTTGTTTTCTGATAGCAATCCAATTCCCTTTTGAATACCTTGACTGAACCTGCCTCCGTCACCATCTCAGGAAGTTTGTTCCAGACCCCAACCACCCTTTGAGTGAAAGACTTTTTCTCTCATCATTTTGCTCCTTTTGCCAATTATTTTGAATCTGTGCTCTAATTCTTGATGCTCCCTTGATTGGGAACACTTTCTCACTATTTATCCTGCCCATAACCCTTAGGATCTTCAATACCTCTATCAAGTCTCCTCCAGCCTTACTATCTCCAAGGAAAACAGTCCTAACCTCTCCAATCTATCTTCATAGCTACAGTTCCCTGGAATCATTTCTGTGAACCTCCTCTGGACTCTTCCCAATCCCTTCACATCCTTCCTCAAGTATGGTGCCCAGAACTGGATGCCGTAATCTAGATGAGGCCTAACTAGTGTTTATAGAATTTCAATATTACTTCCTTATTCTTGTATTCAATGCTCCTATTAATAAAGCCCAAGATATGTTCGCTCTCTTGCTCTCTCGCTTTCCCGCTCTCTCTCGCTCGCACTCTCTCGCTTGCACTCTCCCGCTTGCACTCTCTCGCTCGCACTCTCTCGCTCGCACTCTCTCTCTTGCTCTCTCTCGCTCTTCTATCTCAACAGGACCACACCACCACACCAATATAGTATGTAGGAGGAGATACAATCTTCTTGTGGTCCTCACAATGGTGACCCCGACCTCAGAAGAAGAGTGTGTGCTTTGCACACCAGGCCTTCCCGAAACCCAAATACACCACATGAAAATAATCAGGAAGGCAGAGGAAAATCGTTTTTTCTTCAAAAAATGAAGGAGAGTGTTTTGCACCTGAATTCCCATCTCCATTTGGAAACAGAAATCCGGCCACTTCATACTACATGTACTAATAATAATCTTTATTAGTGTCACTATAGGCTTGCATTAATACTGCAATGAAGTTACTATGAAAATCCCCGGGTAGCCACACGATGGCACATGTTCGGGTACACTGAGGGAGAATTCAAAATGTCCAATTCACCCAACAAGCACGCCTTTTGTGACCTGTGGGAGGAAACTGGAGCACCCGGAGGAAACCCACGCGAACACAGGGAGAACATGCAGACTCCGCACAGACAGTGACCCAAGCGGGAATCGAATCTGGGACCCTGGAGCTGTGAACCAACAGTGCTAACCAATGAGCATGCAGCTGCTATTTGCCACTCCTTGTTCTGTCTGCATACTTGCAACATTCTGTCCAGTTCTGTCACCAGGGGCAAAATTCTCCGTTATCGGCGGAAAGTCGATCGGCGCAAAAAACGGGGCAAATCCGACTTGCGTCACGTCGGAAAAATGGGTCGAAAGTCTCCGGCCCGAAATGGGCGAGCAGCGACATAACGGGATCGACGCTTGCGCAGTGGTTCACGCCGTGCAGCGTCATACGCACCGCACGGCGTGACGGCTCATAAGGCCGCGCTGCTCCCCCCACCCGACCGGAACACCCGACCGCAACACCCGACTGGATGGCTGGCCGCCGCTCAGCCCCAAGGTTCGAGTCACGGGATGTGGAGGCGCTCCTGGACGCGGTGGAGCAGAGGAGGGTCGCCCTGTATCCCGGGCACGGCCGCAGAGTTGCCCCACGCCACAGCCGGCGCCTGTGGAGGGAAGTGGCAGAGGCCGTCACCGCTGCGGCCCTGACACCACGGACAGGCACCCAGTGCCACAAGAAGGTGAACGAGCTCGTCAGAGCAGGCAGGGTGAGCCTCCCCATATCTCCCCCTCCCCCATATCCCCCCTCCCCCATTTCCCCCCTCCCCCATTTCCCCCCTCCCCCATATCCCCCCTCCCCATATCCCCCCTCCCCCATATCCCCCCTCCCCATATCCCCCCTCCCCATATCCCCCCTCCCCATATCCCCTCTCCCCCATATCCCCCCTCCCCCATATCCCCCTCCCCCATATCCCCCCTCCCCATATCCCCCATATCCCCCCTCCCCCACATCCCCATATCCCCATACCCCCCTCCCCCATATCCCCCCTCCCCCATATCCCCCTCCCCCATATCCCCCATATCCCCCTCCCCATATCCCCCTCCCCCATATCCCCCCTCCCCCATATCCCCCATATACCCCTCCCCCATATCCCCCTCCCCCATATCCCCCTCCCCATATCCCCCCTCCCCATATCCCCCCTCCCCATATCCCCCCTTCCCCCATATCCCCCTCCCCCATATCCCCCCTTCCCCCATATCCCCCCTCCCCCATATCCCCCTCCCCCATATCCCCCTCCCCCATATCCCCCTCCCCCATATCCCCCCTCCCCCATATCCCCCCTCCCCCATATCCCCTCTTCCCCCATATCCCCCCTCCCCATATCCCCCCTTCCCCCATATCCCCCCTGCCCCATATCCCCCCTGCCCCATATCCCCCATATCCCCCCTTCCCCCATATCCCCCCTCCCCCATATCCCCCTTCCCCATATCCCCCTCCCCATATCCCCCTCCCCATATCCCCCCTCCACCATATCCCCCCTCCACCATATCCCCCCTCCCCCATATCCCCCCTACCCATATCCCCCCTCCCCCATATCCCCCATAATCCCCCCTCCCCATATCCCCCCTCCCCCATATCCCCCTCCCCATATCCCCCTCCCCCATATCCCCCCTCCCCCAGATCCCCCCTCCCCCAGATCCCCCCTCCCCCAGATCCCCCCTCCCCCAGATCCCCCCTCCCCCAGATACCCCCCTCCCCCATATTCCCCCATATCCCCCCTCCCCCATATCCCCCCTCCCCCATATCCCCCCTCCCCCATATCCCCCCTCCCCCATATCCCCCCCCATATCCCCCATATCCCCAAGTGAATCCAGCCCTAACCTTAACCTCTGCAATACACGCGCAACCGATGGCGTGCATTCATATACCTGCCTAACAGTGTTGCCTTTTACCCCTGCCACCCCCCCCCCCACAGGATAAGCACGCACACAACAATAGGGAGCATGTGAGGACTGGAGGAGGCCCCGCTGATGAGAGGCCACTGACCGAACACGAGAAAAGGGCCCTGTAACTGGCTGGCGGACCTGACGACCGGGAGGTTGCTGATGCAGAGGTCGGGGGCGAAGTAGCAAGTGAGCCACCGACAACCCGTCCCCATATTCCCCCTCCCCTATATCCCCCTCCCCCATATCACCTGATCTCTGCCTGATGTCTAACCATGCATGCTTCATTGTGTATCGCAGGACCAAACGTCCAGGCACCCATCCCCGCAGATGCAGACCGCCCGCAGGATGCCCCTCGGAGACCACAGGAGACGGAGAGACACGAACCCTCCAACATGCGACGCCCGCAGGATGCCCCTCGGAGGCCACGGGAGACGGAGAGACACGAACCCTCCAACATGCGACGCCCGCAGGATGCCCCTCGGAGGCCACGGGAGACGGAGAGACCCGGACCCTCCAGCATGCGGCGCCCGCAGGATGCCCCTCGGAGGCCACGGGAGACGGAGAGACCCGGACCCTCCAGCATGCGATGCCCGCAGGATGCCCCTCGCACACCACGGGAGACGGAGAGACCCGGACCCTCCAGCATGCGGCGCCCGCAGGATGCCCCTCGGAGGCCACGGGAGACGGAGAGACCCGGACCCTCCAGCATGCGACGCCCGCAGGATGCCCCTCGCACACCACGGGAGACGGAGAGACCCGCACCCTCCAGCATGCGACGCCCGCAGGATGCCCCTCGCACACCACGGGAGACGGAGAGACCCGCACCCTCCAGCATGCGACGCCCGCAGGATGCCGCTCGCACACCACGGGAGACGGAGAGACCTGGAGCAACAGGGAGACGACACCCCCGTCACGTGCGGGAGCGACCACCCAGCGACGAGGGGGGCAGCCACAGGCCCCCGTCACATCCGAGCCAGGACACCACTACCCAGGACACCACTACCCAGGACACCACTACCCGGGACACCACTACCCGGGACAGCACTGCCCAGGACACCCCTACCCGGGACAGCACTACCCAGGAAGACGAAATACCGGACAGTGACTCAGAGTGGATGGGTGGAGACGAACCCCCACCCCAAAGTGCCATGGACTCAGAGTGGGACGAAGAGCACGACCCAACGCCACTGCTGTCACCAACACCCTCCACCATCGCGGAAACACTCACCTCGGTTGGGCACTTTAGTGATGAGGCGTCTGGTACACTCACTGGTGCGCACAACACAGCCGTCCCGGTACAGCAGGTGGAGGTAGGAGCAGCAGAGGGGCCGGGCGGTCGGAGGGCAGCCCAGCCCACGTGAACATCTGCCGCCCAGATGGATCCCAGATTCCTGGAGTTACCACACCCACACATAGATCCGATGCAACCACCGACCCGGAGACGAGCGAAGAGGGTGACGGGCGGCTTGCGGCGGCTGCAGTCGCAGGTGGAGGAGTCCACCCGCGTCCAGGAGCTGGGAGTGGTGCCGGTCATGCGTGCCACCCAAGCTGACACCGCACGGGTGGCATCCGCGGTGGAGGCAATGGGTGCGACGGTGTCAGACATGGGGAACGGTTTGCGAGGCCTGGGGCTTTCCGTGCAGGCGGCGTCTGTGGCCCAGGAAATGGCTGCCCTCTCACAGGAGGCCATGAGCCAGTGCCAGCGCCAGACGACAGAGGCGCTCAACGCCATAGCCCAGTCTCTGCAGGCCATGGCCCAGTCTCAGCAGGCCATGGTCCAGTCTCAGCAGGCCATGGCCCAGTCTCTGCAGGCCATCGCTGAGGGCATCGGCGCCAGTGGCCATGTGCGAGCCGGCGTCGCACTGTCACAGATAGGGTTTGCCAACCCCCTGGGCTCCATGGCTGCAAACCTGCAGACCCCTGTCGCTACCAGCACGGGCCTCCAGGACTGGCAGCGCCAGATGTCGGAGGGGCGTTGGATGGCCAGTCCATTCGCATCTCCCACCCATTTCGAGGCCTGGGGGCCATCGGGCACCCCGAGGGAGGAGGAGGTGGTGTGGTCCGTCCTGGCTCCCCCTGTAGCGGAGGTCCCGGTACACCGCGACACCTCGGACTCCCCCCCCCCCCCCCCCCTTCTGTCCCAGGTGCATCAGGTGGGCAACGGGCAGGACAGGCTGGCAGCTCGCCATCCCAGTCGCCCGGGCCTCAGCCTGGCCCATCTAGGCCAGGACGCCCCAGGAAACGGCCGCCAAAGGGATCCAGTGTCAGAGGGCAGGAATCACAGGAGTCCACCTCCAGCTCTGCTGTACCGTCTGGGGAACCACGTAGACGTAGTCAAAGGGCCCGTAAGGCCAAACAATTAGACTCTGAGTAAGTTGGCACGGGTGCAGGGCACAGATGAGTTTTAGGGGCTAGGGCACGTGCATGAACTCCTTTGGTTATTAAAGTCAATGTTACACCTACAGAAGCTGCCTTTGTGCTCTGTCCAAAGCGTGCGGGGGTGTCATGTACGTTGAGCGCAAGTGTGTGTGTGAGGGGTGGTCTTACCTCAGCCCCAGGTGAGTCTGCCCCCTTCCCCCTGGGCCGCCATCAACATCCCCCGGGCAGAGGACGGGACCGTGCGCTGCAGTGTCACAGCCGCATGCAGGGATTTTCCGGGTGGATGGTGGTACTGTGGCCATGGGTCAGACATAGTCCAACGATGTAGAACCAGGAGCTCACCGCAGGGCGGGTTAGAACAAAGAACAAAGAAATGTACAGCACAGGAACAGGCCCTTCGGCCCTCCAAGCCCGTGCCGACCATGCTGCCCGACTAAACTACAATCTTCTACACTTCCTGGGTCCGTATCCCTCTATTCCCATCCTATTCATGTATTTGTCAAGATGCCCCTTAAATGTCACTATTGTCCCTGCTTCCACCACCTCCTCCGGTAGCGAGTTCCAGGCACCCACTACCCTCTGCGTAAAAAACTTGCCTCGTACATCTACTCTAAACCTTGCCCCTCTCACCTTAAACCTATGCCCCCTAGTAATTGACCCCTCTACCCTGGGGAAAAGCCTCTGACTATCCACTCTGTCTATGCCCCTCATAATTTTGTATACCTCTATCAGGTCTCCCCTCAACCTCCTTCGTTCCAGTGAGAACAAACCGAGTTTATTCAACCGCTCCTCATAGCTAATGCCCTCCATACCAGGCAACATTCTGGTAAATCTCTTCTGCACCCTCTCTGAAGCCTCCACATCCTTCTGGTAGTGTGGCGACCAGAATTGAACACTATACTCCAAGTGTGGCCTAACTAAGGTTCTGTACAGCTGCAACATGACTTGCCAATTCTTATACTCAGTGCCCCGGCCAATGAAGGCAAGCATGCCGTATGCCTTCTTGACTACCTTCTCCACCTGTGTTGCCCCTTTCAATGACCTGTGGACCTGTACTCCTAGATCTCTTTGACTTTCAATACTCTTGAGGGTTCTACCATTCACTGTATATTCCCTACCTGCATTAGACCTTCCAAAATGCATTACCTCACATTTGTCCGGATTAAACTCCATCTGCCATCTCTCCGCCCAAGTCTCCAAACAATCTAAATCCCGCTGTATCCTCCGACAGTCCTCATCGCTATCCGCAATTCCACCAACCTTTGTGTCGTCTGCAAACTTACTAATCAGACCAGTTACATTTTCCTCCAAATCATTTATACATACTACAAAGAGCAAAGGCCCCAGCACTGATTCCTGTGGAACACCACTGGTCACAGCCCTCCAATTAGAAAAGCATCCTTCCATTGCTACTCTCTGCCTTCTATGGCCTAGCCAGTTCTGTATCCACCTTGCCAGCTCACCCCTGATCCCGTGTGACTTCACCTTTTGTACTAGTCTACCATGAGGGACTTTGTCAAAGGCCTTACTGAAGTCCATATAGACAACATCCACTGCCCTACCTGCATCAATCATCTTAGTGACCTCCTCGAAAAACTCTATCAAGTTAGTGAGACACGTCCTCCCCTTCACAAAACCGTGCTGCCTCTCACTAATACGTCCATTTGCTTCCAAATGGGAGTAGATCCTGTCTCGAAGAATTCTCTCCAGTAATTTCCCTACCACTGAAGTAAGGCTCACCGGCCTGTAGTTCCCGGGATTATCCTTGCTAACCTTCTTAAACCGAGAAACAACATTGGCTATTCTCCAGTCCTCCGGGACATCCCCCGAAGACAGCGAGGATCCAAAGATTTCCGTCAAGGCCTCAGCAATTTCCTCTCCAGCCTCCTTCAGTATTCTGGAGTAGATCCCATCAGGTCCTGGGGACTTATCTACCTTAATATTTTTTAAGACACCCAACACCTCTTCTTTTTGGATCTCAATGTGACCCAGGCTATCTACACACCCTTCTCCAGACTCAACATCTACCAATTCCTTCTCTTTGGTGAATCCTGATGCAAAGTATTCATTTAGTACCTCGCCCATTTCCTCTGGCTCCACACATAGATTCCCTTGCCTATCCTTCAGTGGGCCAACCCTTTCCCTGGCTACCCTTTTGCTTTTTATGTATGTGTAAAAAGCCTTGGGATTTTCCTTAACCCTATTTGCCAATGACTTTTCATGACCCCTTCTAGCCCTCCTGACTCCTTGCTTAAGTTCCTTCCTACTTTCCTTATATTCCACGCAGGCTTCGTCTGTTCCCAGCCTTTTAGCCCTGAAATGCCTCCTTTTTCTTTTTGACGAGGCCTACAATATCTCTCGTCATCCAAGGTTCCCGAAAATTGCCGTATTTATCCTTCTTCCTCACAGGAACATGCCGGTCCTGAATCCCTTTCAACTGCCACCTGAAAGCCTCCCACATGTCAGATGTTGATTTGCTCTCAAACATCCGCCCCCAATCTATGTTCTTCAGTTCCCGCCTAATATTGTTACAATTAGCCTTCCCCCAATTTAGCACATTCATCCTAGGACCACTCTTATCCTTGTCCACCGGTACTTTAAAACTTACTGAATTGTGGTCACTGTTACCGAAATGCTCCCCTACTGAAACATCTACCACCTGGCCGGGCTCATTCCCCAATACCAGGTCCAGTACCGCCCCTTCCCTAGTTGGACTGTCTACATATTGTTTTAAGAAGCCCTCCTGGATGCTCCTTACAAACTCCGCCCCGTCTAAGCCCCTGGCACTAAGTGAGTCCCAGTCAATATTGGGGAAGTTGAAATCTCCCATCACCACAACCCTGTTGTTTTTACTCTTTTCCAAAATCTGTCCACCTATCTGCTCCTCTATCTCCCGCTGGCTGTTGGGAGGCCTGTAGTAAACCCCCAACATTGTGACTGCACCCTTCTTATTCCTGATCTCTACCCATATAGCCTCACTGCCCTCTGAGGTGTCCTCTCGCAGTACAGCTGTGATATTCTCCCGAACCAGTAGCGCAACTCCGCCTCCCCTTTTACATCCCCCTCTATCCCGCCTGAAACATCTAAATCCTGGAACGTTTAGCTGCCAATCCTGCCCTTCCCTCAACCAGGTCTCTGTAATGGCAACAATATCATAGTTCCAAGTACTAATCCAAGCTCTAAGTTCATCTGCCTTACCCGTAATACCTCTTGCATTAAAACATATGCACTTCAGGCCACCAGACCCGCTGTGTTCAGCAACTTCTCCCTGTCTGCTCTGCCTCAGAGCCACACTGTCCCTATTCCCTAGTTCTCCCTCAATGCTCTCAACTTCTGACCTATTGCTCCCGTGCCCACCCCCCTGCCATACTAGTTTAAACCCTCCCGTGTGACTCTAGAAAACCTCGCGGCCAGGATATTTTGCCTCTCCGGTTTAGATGCAACCCGTCCTTCTTATACAGGTCACACCTGCCCCGGAAGAGCTCCCAGTGGTCCAGATAATGGAAACCCTCCCTCCTGCACCAGCTGTTTAGCCACGTGTTTAGCTGCTCTATCTTCCTATTTCTAGCCTCACTGGCACGTGGCACAGGGAGTAATCCCGAGATTACAACCCTCGAGGTCCTGTCTTTTAACTTTCTGCCTAGCTCCCTGAACTCCTGCTGCAGGACCTCATGCCCCTTCCTGCCGATGTCGTTAGTACCAATATGTACAACGACCTCTGCCTGTTTGCCCTCCCCCTTCAGGATGCCCTCTACCCGTTCGGAGACATCCTGGACCCTGGCACCAGGAAGGCAACATACCATCCTGGAGTCTCTTTCACGTCCACTGAAGCGCCTATCTGTGCCCCTGACTATAGAGTCCCCTATTACTATTACTCTTCTGAGCTTTGACCCTCCCTTCTGAACATCAGAGCCAGCCGTGGTGCCACTGCTCTGGCTGCTGCTGTTTTCCCCTGATAGGCTATCCCCCCCGACAGTATCCAAAGGGGTATATCTGTTCGAGAGGGGGACGTACCACAGGGGATTCCTGCACTGACTGCCTGCCCTTTCTGGTGGTCACCCATTTCTCTGCCTGCACCTTGGGTGTGACCACATCTACATAACTGCGATCTATGACGCTTTCCGCCACCTGCATGCTCCTAAGGGCATCCAATTGCCGCTCCAACCGAACCATGCGGTCTGTGAGGAGCTCCAGTTGGGTGCACTTTCTGCAGATGAAGCCATCCGGGACGCTGGAAGTCTCCCGGAAGCCTCTCACAGTCAGAGCACAGCACCCCTCTAACTGACATTGCGTCAATTAATTAAAATTTAAATTAAAAAAAATTTTTTTTTTTGAACATTTTTTTTTAAATTTCAATGTTACTGTTGACTATCTGTTTCCTAGCACTAGATTTCTAATAGAAATGCGAAAGCAAAATATAGTACTCTCCGATCTCTGGCTTAGATATCCCTCTAAATTATAATTAAGTAATTATGTTTAATTAGTTACCAATGCTCAGTTTTTTTAATTTAGTGTAGATTCCCAACCAGCCACTCAGGCCACAGCTTTTCTGTGATTTCACTTCAGTTTCCCCCCCGACACACACACAATTTGAAAAAGGTACAAAAGTAAAAATGCGTAAAAATCACTTACTTACCTTCTGAGTGTTAATAATAAAATATGGTACTTACCTCACACCAATGGGTTTTATTATTAGGTTAGAGGAGGAGGGCGGGTGGGAGACACTACACGTGTAGTGTCTCGGGTTTCCTCTCCATCAGAATTTATTGGTGAGGGTCTTCCCAGAGGTCCGCGGGTCGAACTTCCTGTTCCCGCCTTAAATACTAAAATATAAAAAAAAACAGAAAAGAGGGACTGAAAACGGGACCAGGTTAGTGTTTTTAAAGCACAGACTTACCTCCCAGCAATCACTTCCGCACTGCCCCCGCTGAAATTGACAAACCAGCTGTTCTCCCACCGAAATCGACTGGCCTGCCCCTGCAAAGACAAGTGTTTTTAAAGCAAAGACTTACCTCCCAGCAATCACTTCCGCACTGCCCCCGCTGAAATTGACAAACCAGCTGTTCTCCCGCCGAAATCGACTGGCCTGCCCCTGCAAAGACTCCCTGAACTCCTGCTGCAGGACCTCATGCCCCTTCCTGCCTATGTCATTAGTACCAATATGTACATCATCCTCCATGACCTGCAATAGACACGCGTCCACCCGCAACTGTGTGAGCCCGGCCCGTTGTGCCGCAGGTGGATTGGCAATGGGGGGGGGTGGTGTGCATGTGGGTGGGGTGGGTGGGGTTGGGGAGGGGGGTGAGGGTGCTGGGTGGGGGGTGTGGGTGGCCGGCTGTTGCCATGGTGTGCGGTCTGTGGCCATACTATCCGATTCCCACGCCCATCTAGTCAGTGAAGCGGGCGGCTATCAGTCTGTCCCGTGCCCGCTGGGCCAGCCGGTAACAGTGGACAGCCACCCGCCTGTGTCTACCCCGTCTGCCCTGACCATTACCCCCATCCCCCTCTTCTGGGGAGGACTGCGCCTCTTCCTGCTGCTCCTCCACTCTGCCCTCCTCTGCCTGCGGCACATCGCCCCTCCGCTGGGCTATGTTGTGCAGGACGCAGCACACCACAATGATGCGGCCGACCCTATCTGACCGATACTGGAGGGCGCCTCCAGAGAGGTCCAGGCACCTGAAACGCATCTTCAGCACGCCAAAGCACCTCTCTATCACTCCCCTTGTCGCTACATGGGCATCATTGTAGCGGTTCTCCGCCTCATTGCGTGGCCTCCGTATAGGCGTCATCAGCCACGATCGCAATGGGTAGCCCCTGTCGCCCAGCAACCAGCCCCTCAGCCGGGGATGGCGTCCCTCGTACATGCCGGGGATGGATGACCGCGACAACACGTATGAGTCGTGTACACTGCCTGGGTAACGGGCGCAGACGTGCAGGATCATCATGCGGTGGTCGCAGACCACCTGTATGTTCATCGAATAGGTCCCCTTCCTATTGGTGAACACGGCCCTGTTATCTGCAGGTGGCCGCACGGCGACGTGCATCCCATCAATCGTGCCCTGGACCATGGGAAACCCGGCCACGGCAGAGAAGCCCACGGCCCGGGCATCTTGGCTGGCCCGGTCCACGGGGAAGCGGATGTAGCGGAGCGTCATGGCATATAGGGCATCTGTCACTGCCCGGATGCACCGGTGCACCGATGTCTGCGATATGTCGGACAGGTCCCCACTCGGTTCCTGGAATGACCCCGTTGCATAAAAGTTCAGGGCCACCGTAACCTTGACGGACACGGGGAGAGGGTGTCCCCCGCCAGTGCCACGCGGTGACAGGTGTGCCAGCAGGTGGCAGATGTGTGCCACGGTTTCCCGCCTCATCCGGAGTCTCCTCCTGCATTCCCGGTCCATGAGGTCCTGGTATGACTGCCGGGGCCGGTACACACGGGGCGCCCTCGGGTGCCTCTGTTGCCGTGGGGCCGCGACGTCCACCTCCCTCTCCTCGTCCTGTCGGTCAGGTGTCCCTCCAGCCTGGGCGGCTGCCGCCTGTCCCTCTGCGGCAGCCTGCGCCGCCTCTCTGGCACGCTCCTCCTCCTCCTCCTCCATCATCATCCAGGGCAACATAGACATGAGCGGCTGCTGCCACGGCGGCCAACATCGCTGGATGAACGGAAAACATGACAGCCTGGTGGGGGGGAGGGGAACGACGACATGTCATCATTGCCCATATCCCCTCCTCCCCCCAGCCAGGTGGCATGGACCGCATGGGTCCAACTGTTGGAGGCTGGCACCTGGCCAGGTGGACCAACACACTTGCCCTCGCATCCCCCTCCCCGGCACGGACCCCCCCCAACCTCCACCCCGGCACGGACCCCCCATCCCCCTCCACGGCACGGACCCCCCCCCCCCCAACTTCCACCCCGGCACGGACCCCCCCCCCAACCTCCACCCCAGCACGGACCCCCCCAAACCTCCACCCCGGCACGGACCCCCCCCCCAACCTCCACCCCGGCAGGGACCCCCCATCCCCCTCCCCGGCACGGACCCCCCCCATCCCCCTCCCCGGCACGGACCCCCCCCCATACCCCTCCCCGGCACGGACACCCCCCCCATCCCCCTCCCTGGCACGGACCCGCCCCATCCCCCTCCCCGGCACGGACCCCCCATCCCCCTCCCCGGCACGGACCCCCCCCCCAACCTCCACCCCGGCACGGACCCCCCCCCCCCAACCTCCACCCCGGCACGGACCCCCCCAAACCTCCACCCCGGCACGGACCCCCCCCCCCAACCTCCACCCAGGCAGGGACCCTCCATCCCCCTCCCCGGCACGGACCCCCCCCCCCAACCTCCACCCCGGCACGGACCCCCCCCCCCAACCTCCACCCCGGCACGGACCCCCCCCCCAAGCTCCACCCCGGCACGGACCCCCCATCCCCGTCCCCGGCACGGACCCCCCCCCCAACCTCCACCCCGGCACGGACCCCCCATCCCCCTCCCCGGCACGGACGCCCCCCCATCCCCCTCCCCGGCACGGACCCCCCCCATCCCCCTCCCCGGCACGGACCCACCCCATCCCCCTCCCCGGCACGGACCCCCCCCAGCCCCCTCCCCGGCACGGACCCCCCCCAGCCCCCTCCCCGGCACGGACACCCCCCACCCCCTCCCCGGCACGGGCCCCCCCCATCCCCCTCCCCGGCACGGACCCCCCATCCCCGTCCCCGGCACGGAACCCCCCCCCAACCTCCACCCCGGCACGGACCCCCCATCCCCCTCCCCGGCACGGACCCCCCCATCCCCCTCCCCGGCACGGACCCCCCCCATCCCCCTCCCCGGCACGGACCCACCCCATCCCCCTCCCCGGCACGGACCCCCCCCAGCCCCCTCCCCGGCACGGACACCCCCCACCCCCTCCCCGGCACGGGCCCCCCCCATCCCCCTCCCTGGCACGGACCCCCCTCATCCCCCTCCCCGGCACGAAACCCCCCCCATCCCCCTCCCCGGTACGGACCCCCCATCCCCCTCCCCGGCATGGACCCCCCCCCAACCTCCACCCCGGCACGGACCCCCCCCATCCCCCTCCCCGGCACGGACCCCCCCATCCCCCTCCCCGGCACGGACCCCCCCATCCCCCTCCCCGGCACGGACCCCCCCCATCCACCTCCCCGGCACGGACCCCCCCCCAACCTCCACCCCGGCACGGACCCCCCCCCAACCTCCACCCCGGCACGGACCCCCCCCCCCAACCTCCACCCCGGCACGGACCCCCCCCCCCAACCTCCACCCCGGCACGGACCCCCCATCCCCCTCCCCGGCACGGACCCCCCCCCATCCCCCTCCCTGGCACGGACCCCCCATCCCCCTCCCCGGCACGGACCCCCTCCCGGCACTCCCCCGGAGCCCAGCCTACTCTAACCACCACCCCCCCCTCCCCCCCCGCCGCACGCACACACACACAACCCGAGACACAGCTCTCCTCACGCATTCAGACTGTGGCCACGCCATCGCCTGCCCAGAGCCAACCCCCCAGGCCGTCACTCACCTCCACGCTGGTAGGCGTGACCCTGGAGCACAGGGTCACACCGATGAAAAGGAGGTTTAATTTACGTCGACGTGAACGGTCATCACGTCGACGGAACTTTGGCCCATCCGGAAGGGAGAATATCGGCAGGCCGAAAATCGGCTGCCTTGCGCAGACCCGTGACATTCTCCGACGGCAGCGGCGACATTAACGCCCCGCCGACTTTTCTCCCTTTGGAGACTTCGGCAACCGGCGGGGGCGGGATTCACGGCGGCCAACGTCCATTCTCCGACCTTCTGGGGGGTCGGAGAATGACGCCCCATGTCCTTGGATGACTGTCAATTCTCCCAGTAACTCTGTGGGGATTCTATCAAGCTATCTTTCTAGTTGCTGCCAGTGGTCCCATCACTTAAAAGAAAATGCCTATTCTTGAATTCTCCATTCCTCTGAATCAGGTCCCTTGTGCTTTAGTCCCCCTTTCAGCACAGGGTTGGTCTCCCTCTCTGGAATTTCCATTCTCAACCTTTGTGTTCTTTCATATTACTCTTCCCCCTTCCTGACCATCACTACAATTATCCTCTTTAATAAAGTTCTTGTCATTCATCCGAATGTCTGATTCATTGGCACAGCATCCATTGTCCTCACAGCACTGTGAGTGAATAGTTTGCTGAATGATGTGTGAATATATAAGGTTGGTGTTAGCCAGTTTTAATTCTACCATTGTTAGAAATCAGTAAATTGTCAACTATTTATCTTTCTCTCCATATCCCAGTGATATTCATGGATTAACATGGCAGTGCAACATTTTATTGATTAGTTAACAAAGTTGTTAATGTTGATACGCTGTTATTAACCAGGGCTGGTTTAGCACAGTGGGCTAAACAGCTGGCGTGGAACGCTGAACAAGGCAGCAGCACAGGTTCAATTCCCGTACCGGCTCCCCGAACAGGCGTCGGAATGTGGTGGGTAGGGGCTTTTCACAGTAACTTCACTAAAGCCTACTTGTGACAATAAGCGATTATTATTATTATCTTTTCACACTCAACAATCTGAGTAATAACAACAATAACATGTATTTATCCAGTGCCATTATCAAAATAAAATTCCCTAGGATACAAGAAGCAATCATCAGAGACAATATGAAGCTAAGGATATATTAGTACAGGTGACAAAAAACTTGGTCATGTTGGTTTAAAGAAGTGTAAAGAGTTGAAGAACTTTAGGGAGGGAATTTCATAGCTTAGACCGTAGACAGCAGAAAGCATGGTCACTGATGTTGAGGTGCAATAAATTGAGAATTACCTCAATGCTGGGATTGGAGAAATGAAGGGCCTATCGCTGAAGGGTGTTGCCAAGATAGGGAGGGTAGAGATAGTGGAACGACGATGAGAATTTTAACTCGCAAATGTGCTGGACTACGAACCAATGTAGATCAACAAGGAGAGGGGTGATGCATGAAAGGCGTTTGCTGCAAGTTAAGAAATGGCATTTGGGTGAACTGAAGTTTGAAGATAATATTCAATGTTTATTTATCCAGGTAAGTTAATTGAGAACCAATTCTGATTTACAGTAATGACTTGGAAAATACAAAGCTTGGCAAAGTAGCAGATAGTGAAGGGATAGTTATCCGCCTCAGGATAACTCGGAAAGGATGGTGAATTGAGAAGAAGCATGACAGGTGGAGGAGATCAACGCAATGGAGAGATGTGCTTTTGGAGAACGAACATGGAAAAATACTGTGCTGCAACTGGCCAATTATGAGATGTGTAGGTGATCAGGGATACCTCAGTGTCCATGTACTCAAATCCTTAAAGGTAGCAGGTTGACTTAAAGTAAGGTGGTTACAAAAACTTATGGGCTACTTTCATTTATGAATGGAATATGAAAGGAAAAGAAATCACTTTAGAACTTCATAAGTCACTGATTAGGCCTCAGCGAGAGTATCGTGGACAATTTTCAGGAAGGCCTTGGGGTACATTGGAGGTACGTTAGCAGGGCTGCGGGACTTGTCGTGAGGAAAGGTTGGAAAAGTAAAAATTATTCTCCGTTGAACATAGACGGTTAAGAGGTGACATAACAGAGATTTACAAGACAATGCCAAGTTTTTGATAGAGTTGACAGAGAAACATTATTCCCTCTGATGAGTGGGTCAACAGCCGAAGGATGGAGGTTCAACATGTTGAATGAAATCTGGAGGGAGGATGAGGAGAAATGTTTTCACTCAGAGAATGGTTGGGATCTGGAACACCTTACCTGTGAAGTTGGTGGAAGTTAATTCCATTCGTAGTTTTACAAGGCATAAACGGGTGAGGAGTGTATGGTGGCACAGTGGTTCGCACTGCTGCCTCACAGTGCCATGGACAGCGTCAAGGACCCTGGTTCAATTCCGACCCTGAGCGACTGTCTGTGAGCAGTTTGCACATTCTCCCCGTGTCTACATGGGTTTCCTCCAGGTCATCCGGTTTCCTCCCACAGTCCAAAGATGTGCAGGTTAGATGGATTTGCCATGCTAATATGCCTCTTAGTGTCCAAAGGTTAGATGGGGTCATGGGGTTACGGGGATAGGGTGGGGGAGTGGGCCTAAGTAGGGTGCTTTTTCGGATGGTCAGTGCAAATTTGATGGACTGAATGGCCTCCTTCTGCACTGTAGGAATTCAATGGGTATCAGGAATTAAGATTGAGGGAGCAGGAGGTGAGTCTCATGAACGGGCATCACAACAACACAGTTGCTTCACAGCTCCAGGGTCCCAGGTTTGATTCCCGGCTGGGTCACTGTCTGTGTGGAGTCTGCATGTTCCCCCTGTGTCTGCATGGGTTTCCTCCGGATGCTCCGGTTTCCTCCCACAGTCCAAAGATGTGCAGGTTAGGTGGATTGGCCATACTAAATTGCCCTGAGTGTCCACAAAATGTTAAATGGGGGGTTACTGGGTTACGAGGGTAGGGTAGATATGTGGGCTTTAGCAGGGTGCTCTTTGTAAGGGCCGGTGCAGACTCGATGGGCCGAATGCCCTACTTCTGCACTGTAAATTCTATGATTCTATGAACAAGATTATCTCAGAAAGGCATGAAGGAAGATGGAGCTACTATCCTGTTGTTACATCAGTCTTCACGGTGGAAGACATCAGTGGGATGCCAGAGCTCCAGGAGAATCAGGGGGCAGCGGTGAATGCAGTGACCATCACTAAGGAGAAGGCTCTGGGAAAATTGAAAGGTGTGAAGGTGGATAAATCACCTGGACCAGATGGACGACACGTCAAGAGTTCTAAAAGAGATAGCTGAGGAGATTGTGGAGGCATTGGTGGTGATCTTTCAGGAATCACTGGAGACAGGAAGGGTCCCAGGGGACTGAAAAGTGGCTAATGTAACACCTGCTTAAGAAGGGAGGGAGGCAGAAGATGGGAAATTATAGGCCGGTTAGCCTGACTTCAGGCATTGGTAAGATTTTAGAGTCCATTAGACCATAAGACCATAAGACATAGGAGCAGAAGTAAGGCCATTCAGCCCATCGAGTCCACTCCACCATTCAATCATGGCTGATTTCAACTCCATTTAGCCGCTCTCTCTCCATAGCCCTTAATTCCTCGAGAAATCAAGAATTTATCAACTTCTGTCTTAAAGACACTTAACGTCCCGGCCTCCACCGCCCTCTGTGGCAATGAATTCCACAGACCCACCACTCTCTGGCTGAAGAAATTTCTCCTCATCTCTGTTCCTGTACCAGCCTCCCCGAACAGGTGCCGGAATGTGGCGACCAGGGGCTTTTCACAGTAACTTCATTTGAAGCCTACTTGTGACAATAAGCGATTTTCATTTCATTTCATAAAGTGACTCCCTTTTATTCAAAGGCTGTGCCCCCGGGCTCTAGTCTCCCATGCTAATGGAAACAACCTCCCTACGTCCACCCTATCTAAGCCATTCATTATCTTGTAAGTTTCTATTAGATCTCCCCTCAACCTCCTAAACTCCAATGAATATAATCCCAGGATCCTCAGACGTTCATCGTATGTTAGGCCTACCATTCCTGGGATCATCCGTGTGAATCTCCGCTGGACCCGCTCCAGTGCCAGTATGTCCTTCCTGAGGTGTGGGGCCCAAAATTGCTCACAGTATTCTAAATGGGGCCTAACTAATGCTTTTCAAAGCTTCAGAAGTACATCCCTGCTTTTATATTCCAAGCCTCTTGAGATAAAGAACAACAAAGAACAAAGGAATGTACTGCACAGGAACAGGCCCTTCGGCCCTCCAAGCCCGTGCCGACCATGCTGCCCGACTAAACTACAATCTTCTACATTTCCTGGGTCCGTATCCCTCTATTCCCATCCTATTCATGTATTTGTCAAGATACCCCTTAAATGTCTCTATCGTCCCTGCTTCCACCAGCTCCTCCGGTAGCAGGTTCCAGGCACCCACTACCCTCTGTGTAAAAAAAAAAACTTGCCTCGTACATCTACTCTAAACCTTGCTCCTCTCACCTTAAACCTATGCCCCCTAGTAATTGACCCCTCTACCCTGGGGAAAAGCCTCTGACTATCCACTCTGTCTATGCCCCTCATAATTTTGTAGACCTCTATCAGGTTGCCCCTCAACCTCCGTCGTTCCAGTGAGAACAAACCGAGTTTATTCAACCGCTCCTCATAGCTAATGCCCTCCATACCAGGCAACATTCTGGTAAATCTCTTCTGCACCCTCTCGAAAGCCTCCACATCCTTCTGGTAGTGTGGTGACCAGAATTGAACACGACACTCCAAGTATGGCCTAACTAAGGTTCTATACAGCTGCAACATGACTTGCCAATTCTTATACTCAATGCCCCGGCCAATGAAGGCAAGCATGCCGTATGCCTTCTTGACTACCTTCTCCACCTGTGTTGCCCCTTTCAGTGACCTGTGTACCTGTGCTCCTAGATCTCTCTGACTGTCAATACTCTTGAGGGTTCTACCATTCACTGTATATTCCCTACCTGCATTAGACCTTCCAAAATGCATTACCTCACATTTGTCTGGATTAAACTCCATCTGCCATCTCTCCGCCCAAGTCTCCAAACAATCTAAATCCTGCTGTATCCTCTGACAGTCCTCATCGCTATCCGCAATTCCACTAACCTTTGTGTTGTCTGCAAACTTACTAATCAGACCAGTTACATTTTCCTCCAAATCATTTATATATACTACAAACAGCAAAGGTCCCAGCACTGATCTTTGCGGAACACCACTGGTCACAGCCCTCCAATTAGAAAAGCATCCTTCCATTGCTACTCTCTGCCTTCTATGACCTAGCCAGTTCTGTATCCACCTTGCCAGCTCACCCCTGATCCCGTGTGACTTCACCTTTTGTACTAGTCTACCATGAGAGACCTTGTCAAAGGCCTTACTGAAGTCCATATAGACAACATCGACTGCCCTACCTGCATCAATCATCTTTGTGACCGCCTCGAAAAACTCTATCAAGTTAGTGAGACACAACCTCCCCTTCACAAAACCATGCTGCCTCTCACTAATACATCCATTTGCTTCCAAATGGGAGTAGATCCTGTCTCGAAGAATTCTCTCCAGTAATTTCCCTACCACTGAAGTAAGGCTCACCGGCCTGTAGTTCCCGGGATTATCCTTGCTACTTTCTTAAACAGAGGAACAACATTGGCTATTCTCCAGTCCTCCGGGACATCACCTGAAGACAGTGAGGATCCAAAGATTTCTGTCAAGGCCTCAGCAATTTCCTCTCCAGCCTCCTTCAGTATTCTGGGGTAGATCCCATCAGGCCCTGGGGACTTATCTACCTTAATATTTTTTTTAAAGACGCCCAACACCTCGTCTTTTTGGATCTCAATGTGACCCAGGCTATCTACATACCCTTCTCCAGACTCAACATCTACCAATTCCTTCTCTTTGGTGAATACTGATGAAAAGTATTCATTTAGTACCTCGCCCATTTCCTCTGGCTCCACACATAGATTCCCTTGCCTATCCTTCAGTGGGCCAACCCTTTCCCTGGCTGCCCTCTTGCTTTTTATGTACGTGTAAAAAGCCTTGGGATTTTCCTTAACCCTATTTGCCAATGACTTTTCGTGACCCCTTCTAGCCCTCCTGACTCCTTGCTTAAGTTCCTTCCTACTTTCCTTATATTCCACACAGGCTTCGTCTGTTCCCAGCCTTTTAGCCCTGACAAATGCCTCCTTTTTCTTTTTGACGAGGCCTACAATATCTCTCGTTATCCAAGGTTCCCGAAAATTGCCGTATTTATCCTTCTTCCTCACAGGAACATGCCGGTCCTGAATTCCTTTCAACTGACACTTGAAAGCCTCCCACATGTCAGATGTTGATTTGCCCTCAAACATCCGCCCCCAATCTAGGTTCTTCAGTTCCCGCCTAATATTGTTATAATTAGCCTTCCCCCAATTTAGCACATTCACCCGAGGACCACTCTTATCCTTGTCCACCAGCACTTTAAAACTTACTGAATTGTAGTCACTGTTCCCGAAATGCTCCCCTACTGAAACTTCTAACACCTGGCCGGCTCATTCCCCAATACCAGGTCCAGTACCGCCCCTTCCCTAGTTGGACTGTCTACATATTGTTTTAAGAAGCCCTCCTGGATGCTCCTTACAAACTCTGCCCCGTCTAAACCCCTGGCACTAAGTGAGTCCCAGTCAATATTGGGGAAGTTGAAGTCTCCCATCACCACAACCCTGTTGGTTTTACTCTTTTCCAAAATCTGTCCACCTATCTGCTCCTCTATCTCCCGCTGGCTGTTGGGAGGCCTGTAGTAAACCCCCAACATTGTGACTGCACCCTTCTTATTCCTGATCTCTACCCATATAGCCTCACTGCCCTCTGAGGTGTCCTCCCGTAGTACAGCTGTGATATCCTCCCTAACCAGTAGCGCAACTCCGCCACCGCTTTTACATCCCCCTCTATCCCGCCTGAAACATCTAAATCCTGGAACGTTTAGCTGCCAATCCTGCCCTTCCCTCAACCAGGTCTCTGTAATGGCAACAACATCATAGTTCCAAGTACTAATCCAAACTCTAAGTTCATCTGCCTTACCCGTAATACTTCTTGCATTAAAACATATGCACTTCAGGCCACCAGACCCGCTGTGTTCAGCAACTTCTCCCTGTCTGTTCTGCCTCAGAGCCACACTGTCCCTATTCCCTAGTTCTCCCTCAATGCTCTTACCTTCTGACCTATTGTTCGCGTGACCGTCCCCCGCCATACTAGTTTAAACCCTCCCGTGTGACACTAGCAAACCTCGCGGCCACGATATTTATGCCTCTCCAGTTTAGATGCAACCCGTCCTTCTTATATAGGTCACACCTGCCCCGGAAGAGCTCCCAGTGGTCCAGATAAGGGAAACCCTCCCTCCTACACCAGCTGTTTAGCCACGTGTTTAGCTTTCTTTATCTTCCTCTTTCTAGCCTCACTGGCATGTGGCACAGAGTAATCCCGAGATTACCACCCTAGAGGTCCTGTCTTTTAACTTTCTGCCTAGCTCCCTGAACTCCTGCTGCAGGACCTCATGCCCCTTCCTGCCTATGTCGTTAGTACCAATATGTACAACGACTTCTGCTTGTTGCCCTCTACCAGTTCGGAGACATCCTGGACCCTGGCACCAGGGAGGCAACATACCATCCTGGAGTCTCTTTCACGTCCACAGAAGCACATATCTGTGCCCCGGTCTATAGAGTCCCCTATTGCTATTGCTCTTCTGCGCTTTGACCCTCCCTTCTGAACATCAGAGCCAGCCGTGGTGCCAGTGCTCTGGCTGCTGCTGTTTTCCCCTGATAGGCTATCCCCCCCGACAGTATCCAAAGGGGTATATCTGTTCGAGAGGGGGACGTACCACAGGGGATTCCTGCACTGACTGCTTGCCCTTTCTGGTGGTCACCCATTTCTCTGCCGACACCTTGGATGTGATCACATTTATATAACTGCTATCTATGACGCTTTCCGCCACCTGCATGCTCCTAAGTGCATCCAATTGCCGCTCCAACCGAACCATGCTGTCTGTGAGGAGCTCCAGTTGGGTGCACTTTCTGCAGATGAAGCCATCCGGGACGCTGGAAGTCTCCCGGACCTGCCACATCTCACAGTCAGAGCAATGCACCCCTCTAACTGACATTGCGTCAATTAATTAGTAATTTAAAGTTAAAAGTTTTTTAAAAAAGAAGTTACTGTTAACTATCTGTTTCCTAGCACTAGATTTCTACTATACATGAGAAAGCTAAATATAGTACTCTCCAATCTCTGGCTTAGATACCCCCCTGAATTATAATTAAGTAATTATGTTTAATTAGTTACCAATGCTTAATTTTTAAAAATTTAGTGTAGATTCCCACCCAGCCACTCGGGTCACAGCTTTTCTGTGATGTCACTTCAGTTCCCCCCCCCCCCCCCCCCCCACACACACACGCAATTTGAAAAGGTAATAAAAGTAAAAATGAGTAAAAATCACTTACTTACCTTCTGAGTGTCTCAGATGTTCTCAGGTTCTCTCCCTGCTGATTAAAAGTTACAGGCCAGAAGAAAGAGAGAGAACAAAACTGTAAGGAAAAAGCACCTTCTCCCACTCTTCACCGAATTACCTCACTGCACCAAATTACCAAGTTTCAAATTCTCACTCTGTCTGTGTCTCACTCACTCGGGCTGTGTCTCCTTGACCAACGCAACACTTACGTTGACAACATTGCATTTGCTTTTTTAATTACGGACTCAACCTGCAAGTTTACCTTTAGAGAATCCTGGACTAGGACTCCCAAGTCCCTTTGCACTTCAGCATTATGAATTTTGTTACCGTTTAGAAACTAGTCCATGTCTCTATTCTTTTTTCCAAAGTGCAAGACCTCGCACTTGCCCACGTTGAATTTCATCAGCCATTTCTTGGACCACTCTCCTAAACTGTCTAAATCTTTCTGCAGCCTCCCCACCTCCTCCATACTACCTGCCCCTCCACCGATCTTTGTATCATCGGCAAACTTAGCCAGAGTGCCCTCAGTCCCGTCATCTAGATCGTTAATATATAAAGAGAACATCTGTGGCCCCAACACTGAACCCTGCGGGACACCACTCATCACCGGTTGCCATTCCGAAAAAGAACCTTTTATCCCAACTCTCTGCCTTCTGCCTGACAGCCAATCGTCAATCCATGTTAGTACTTTACCTCGAATACCATGGGCCCTTCTTTTATTCAGCAGTCTCCCATGAGGCACCTTATCAAAGGCCTTTTGGAAGTCCAGATAGATAACATCCGTTGGCTCTCCTTGGTCTAACCTATTTGTTATCTCTTCAAAGAACTCTAACAGGTTTGTCAGGCACGACCTCCCCTTTCTAAATCCATGCTGACTTGTCCTAATCCGACCCTGCACTTCCAAGAATTTAGAAATCTCATCCTTAACGATGGATTCTAGAATCTTGCCAACAACCGCGATTTGGCTAATTGGCCTATAATTTTCCATCTTTTTTCCTGTTCCCTTCTTGAACAGGGGGGTTACAACAGCGATTTTCCAATCCTCTGGGACTTTCCCTGACTCCAGTGACTTTTGAAAGATCATAACTAACGCCTCCACTATTTCTTCATCTATCTCCTTTAGAACTCTAGGATGTAGCCCATCTGGGCCCAGAGATTTATCAATTTTTAGACCTCTTAGTTTCTCTAGCACTTTCTCCTTTGTGATGGCTACCATATTCAACTCTGCCCCTTGACTCTCCGGAATTGTTGGGATATTACTCATGTCTTCTACTGTGAAGACTGACGCAAAGTACTTATTTAGTTCCTCAGCTATTTCCTTGTCTCCCATCACTAGATTACCAGCGTCATTTTGGAGCGGCCCAATGTCTACTTTTGCCTCCCGTTTGTTTTTAATATATTTTTTAAAACTTTTACGATCATTCCTAATGTTACTGGCTAGCCTATCTTCATATTTGATCCTCTCTTTCCTTATTTCTCTCTTTATTATCCTCTGTTTGTTTTTGTAGCCTTCCCAATCTTCTGACTTCCCACTACTCTTTGCCATATTATAGGCTTTCTCTTTTGCTTTGATGCATTCCCTGACTTCCTTTGTCAGCCATGGCTGCCTAATCCCCCCTCTGATAACCTTTCTTTTCTTTGGGATGAACCTCTGCACTGTGTCCTCAATTACTCCCAGAAACTCCTGCCATTGCTGTTCTACTGTCTTTCCCACTAGGCTCTGCTCCCAGTCGATCTTCGTCAGTTCCTCCCTCATGCCCCTGTAGTTACCTTTATTTAACTGTAACACCTTTACATCTGATTCTACCTTCTTTCTTTCAAATTGCAGATTGAATTCTACCATATTATGATCACTGCCATTATTAAAGGTGAAGACAAAAATTAAAGATGAAATCGCAGAGTACTTGGAAGTGCATGATAACATAGGACTGAGTCAGCATGGCTTCATCAAGGGAGGGTTATGTCTGACAAATCTGTTAGAGTTCTTTGAGGAGGTAGCAAGGAAGTTAGACAAAGAAGAACCAGTGGACGTGATTTATTTAGATTTCCAGAAGGCCTTTGACAAGGTGCCGCACAGGAGACAGTTAAGAGCCCAAGATCCTGGCATGGGTAGAGGATTGGCTGACTGGCAGAAGGCAGAGAGTGGGGAATAAAGGGGTCTTTTTCAGGAAGGCAGCCGGTGACTAGTGGTGTGCTTTAGGGGTCGGTGCGGGGTCCACAACTTTTCACAATATTCTGGAAGAAGGAACTGAAGGCACTGTTGCCATGTTTGCAGATGATACAAAGATCTGTAGAGAGACAGGTAGTATTGAGGAAGCAGGCCGGCTGCAGAAGAACTTGGACAGGCGGGGAGAGTGGGCAACCAAATGCCAGATGGAAACAATGTGGAAAAGTGTGAGGTTATGCACTTTGGAATGAGAAATGGCGGCATAGACTATTTTCTAAATGGGGAGGTGCTGAGGAAATCAGATGCGCAAATGGTCTAGGGAGTCCTTGTTCACGATTCTCTTTAGGTTAACGTGCAGGTTCAGTCGGCAGTTAAGAAGGCAAATGTCATGTCAGCATTCATGTCGAGAGGGCTAGAATACAAGACCAGGGATGTACTTTTGAGGCTAAATAAGGCCCTGGTCAGATCCCATTTGGAGTATTGTGAGCAGTTTTGGGCCCTGTATCAGTGCTGGCCTTGGAAAGGGTCCAGAGAAGGTTCAGAAGAATGATCCCTGAAATGAACAGCTTGCAATATGAGGAGTGGTTGAGGACTCTGGTTCTGACTCAATGGAGTTTAGAAGGATGAAGGGGGATCTTATTGAAACTTGCAGGATACTGCGAGGCCTGGATAGAGTGGACATGGGGCGGATGTTTCCACTTGTAGGAAAAACTAGAAGCCGAGGTCACAATCTCAGACTAAAGAGATGATCCTTTAAAACAAAGATGAGGAGGTATTTCTTCAGCCAGAGGGTGGTGAATCTGTGGAACTCTTTACTGCAGATGGCTGTGGAGACCAAATCACTTTGTGTCTTTAAGACAGAGATAGATAGGTTCTTGATTAATAAGGGGATCAGGGATTATGGGGAGAAGGCAGGAGAATGAGGATGAGAAAAATATCAGCCATGATTGGATGGCAGAGCAGACTCGATGGGCCGAGTGGCCTAATTATGCCCCTATGTCTTATGATTAGCACTTGACTTTTTAATTTAGTTTAAATTCCATTCTCTTGTATGGTCCCTTTCAGCAATCTATTATGACTGTTGAGAAGCAATGCTGTCTAAAATCCATATTGCCATCACTTTCGCCACAGCAAAATAAGGTATTCTTCCTTTTCCTGCTTCCTGTTCGATGTGAGTATCTGATTGCTCTGACATAAATGCCCTTGACAGAAAATGCCCTCTATTTGTTGGTGTTGCTCTAAAATGGAACTTCAGCTCAAATTTCACAGGAAATGAGTAGACTACTAGTCTGGCACGATGGATGGTTTGTTCCTTTCAACTTTCAGCTGCATACAAGGACATTGCTTTACACATTGCAAATGCTGCAGGTACCTCAGGAATGTGACATACTTTGGCATAATTCCTTGAATTATTTGCTTTAAGCATTGAAGTCAATGTTATGTCTGAATTGTCACTTGATTGTGACTTCTCTTTTTTGCAGACAGTTTCGCTTTTTGGCAGTGTTTTCCAGGGATCTTGTCCGTTACACTCACATTGTCAAACAATGGGGGTCAGTGGTGAGAGCCCCAAATTGAGTACTATTGCATTTTCTTGGCTGAAACAAGTATTGGGAGATGCACAGGACTATTTTGTTGTCCTGAAATACAGGATGTGATCCAACAGCCACGCTGTCCAAGGAAAGCAGCTCACCGTGGCACAGCCTGTCCGTTCGCCCGGCTCGCTGGGTCTTGGGAGGTATTGCGATGTGAATCCCACCCATCACTTTCTGGCAACTCTGCATATTAGAGTGAGGCAGTAAGCCTCGCACTAATGTGCAGATTCCCGAGGTACCTGAAGCTTTGGGTTCATTCCCTTCACTTCCGAGACCTCGGGCGAGTGCCGTTCAGCCAGCAGCGGTGCTCACAAATGGGGACCAGAACAGCACTTGTGGGGGTCTCCCAGGGGATTGGGCCCCCCCAGCTGCATGCCCTTTGGGCAGGATAGTGTCCTGGCACTGCTGGTGCCATTGGATACCCTGGCAGTGCCAGCCTGGCACCTTGGCAGTGCCCCCTGGGTGCCACCCTGGCACTGCTAAGGTGCCCAGGTGGAACGGCCAGCTGGCAGCGGCACTGCCAAGGTGTCAAGCTGGCATTTTGTGCGTGCGCGGTCGGGCTGGGGATGCCCAGCATGGGTGGGCAGGGGGGGGGATGCATGAGGGGCGGAGCACCCTCCCATAGTGCTGGTGGGAGGGGAGAGCGGGGAGTGTTTTGGTGGCCGAGGAGATCGGGATGCTACTTAAAAATAACGTCCCAATCTGTCACTACATAGGGGCATTGAGTGGAGTTCTAATGAGTGGAGTTCCCCACTGTGCAGAGCAGGGCTAGGTGCGGCCTCGGCCGCATGTCGGGTTGAATAGCCATGTATTTCTTGGCACTGCGAGCGCCGGGAAATAGACGGCTAATTGTGCTAACTAGGGGACTCTGTTCCCTTTTGGGCTACTCGCGCCCAGTTTGTGAGGTTTCTGCCATTTCAAAATGCCAGTTATATCTTTGATAAATCTCTTCTGAAATTGATTTGACTGAAGAAGTTGGTGACAAGTAAGTCAAAATGATAATATTTTATTTTGATACTTTTAACATCAAATTGGCTGGTGTGGCCTATTTTGTTCAGCTTAAGAGGAATATTACAGGAAGCAATGCTATCAGGACAACTAGAAGTATCCAGAGAGACAGAGGGCCAGAGTAATTCAAAACCAGGCAAGCTGTCAAATCAGAACCATGCACCAATCAAGTTAAATAATACTTTGTTCGACAGGGACAGATACTCAGCGTCATGAGTAGGAGTTTCCAAAGTGAGTGACTGGAAAATTCACAAAATAAGCAGGGAATTTACTGGTACTCCTTACTGGCATGGTTTTAGCTGGTTAATCTCCAGTACTTTTCCTGTCAGCACTCGGAAGTCACTTTGATGGTTACACTATCTAGTCCAAGTTTTCCTCCAAGTCTCACAAAATCCTGACATGGAAATATACGGCTGTTCCTTTGCTGCCACCCTGTTAAAATCCTGAAACTTGAGCAGTAGGTCTACCTACTCCACACACACTGCAGAGGTTTAAGACTGCCGCTTACCGCAAATCTCTCAAGGACATTAAGGGTTGGGCTATAAGTGTTGCTGTTGCCAGTAAAGTTCATACCCCGTAAACAAATAAAGTCCTTAAGGCTTGACGCTTACTAAGGTCACGGTAACAGCACGGTAGCATAGTGGTTAGCACTATGATTTCAAAGCGCCAGGGTCCCATGTTCGATTCCCGGCTTGGGTCACTGTCTGTGCGGAGTTTGCACGTTCTCCCCGTGGCTGCGTGGATTTCCTCCGGTGCTCCAGTTTCCTCCCACAAGTCCCAAAAGACGTGCTGTTAGGTAATTTGGATATTCTGAATTCTCCCTCTGTGTACCCGAACAGGCCCCGGAATGTGGTGACGAGGGGCTTTTCACAGTAACTTCATTGCAGTGCTAATGTAAGCCTACTTGTGGCCATAAGAACTAGGAACAGGAGTAGGCCATCTGGCCCCTCGAGCCTGCTCCGCCATTTAATGAGATAATGGCTGATGTTTGTGTACTCAGCTCCACTCTCCGGCCTGTACACCATATCCCCAAATCCCTTTATTCTTTAGAAAGGTATCTATCTTTTTCTTAAAAACGTTTAAAGAAGGAGCCTCAACTGCTTCACTGGGCAAGGAATTCCAGAGATTCACAACCCTTTGGGTGAAGAAGTTCCTCCTATACTCCATCCTAAATCTACTTCCCCTTATTTTGAGGCTATGCCTCCTAGTTCTGCTTTCCCCGACCAGTGGAAACAACCTGCCCGCATCTATCCTATCTATTCCCTTCATAATTTTATATGTTTCAATAAGATCCCCCGCATCCTTCTAAACTCCAATGAGTACAGTCCCAGTCTACTCAACCTCTCGTCATAATCTAATCCCCTCAACTCTGGGACCAACCTAGTGACTCTCCTCTGCACTCCCTCCAGTGCCAATATGTCTTTTCTCAGGTAAGGAGACCAAAACTGAACACAATACTCCAGATGCGGCCTCACCAACACCCTATACAATTGCAGCATAACCTCCCTAGTCTTGAACTCCATCCCTCTAGCAACGAAAGACAAAACTCGATTAGCCTTCTTAATCACCTGTTGCACCTGCACACCAACTTTTTGCGACTCGTGCACTAGCACACCCAGGTCCCTCTGCACAGCAGCATGTTTTAACATCTTACCGTTTAAATAATAATCCATTTTGCTGTTATTCCTCCCAAAATGGATAGCCTCGCACTTAGAACATAGAACATAGAACAATACAGCGCAGTACAGGCCCTTCGGCCCACGATGTTGCACCGAAACAAAAGCCATCTAACCTACACTATACCATTATCATCCATATGTTTATCCAATAAACTTTTAAATGCCCTTAATGTTGGCGAGTTCACTACTGTAGCAGGTAGGGCATTCCACGGCCTCACTACTCTTTGCGTAAAGAACCTACCCCTGACCTCTGTCCTATATCTATTACCCCTCAGTTTAAGGCTATGTCCCCTCGTGCTAGCCATTTCCATCCGCGGGAGAAGGCTCTCACTGTCCACCCTATCTAACCCTCTGATCATTTTGTATGCCTCTATTAAGTCTCCTCTTAACCTTCTCTCTAACGAAAACAACCTCAAGTCCATCAGCCTTTCCTCATAAGATTTTCCCTCCATACCAGGCAACATCCTGGTAAATCTCCTCTGTACCCGTTCCAAAGCCTCCACGTCCTTCCTATAATGCGGTGACCAGAACTGTACGCAATACTCCAAATGCGGCCGTACCAGAGTTCTGTACAGCTGCAACATGACCTCCTGACTCCGGAACTCAATCCCTCTACCAATAAAGGCCAACACTCCATAGGCCTTCTTCACCACCCTATCAACCTGGGTGGCAACTTTCAGGGATCTATGTACATGGACACCTAGATCCCTCTGCTCATCCACACTTTCAAGAACTTTTCCATTAGCCACATATTCCACATTCCTGTTTTTCCTTCCAAAGTGAATCACCTCACACTTCTCTACATTAAACTCCATTTGCCACCTCTCAGCCCAGCACTGCAGCTTACCTATATCCCTCTGTAACCTGCTACTTCCTTCCTCACTATCGACAACACCACCGACTTTAGTATCGTCTGCAAATTTACTCACCCACCCTTCTGCGCCTTCCTCTAGGTCATTGATAAAAATGACAAACAGCAACGGCCCCAGAACAGATCCTTGTGGTACTCCACTTGTGACAGAACTCCATTCTGAACATTTCCCATCAACCACCACCCTCTGTCTTCTTTCAGCTAGCCAATTTCTGATCCACATCTCTAAATCACCCTCAATCCCCAGCCTCCGTATTTTCTGCAATAGCCTACCGTGGGGAACCTTATCAAACGCTTTGCTGAAATCCATATACACCACATCAACTGCTCTACCCTCGTCTACCTGTTCAGTCACCTTCTCAAAGAACTCGATAAGGTTTGTGAGGCATGACCTACCCTTCACAAAGCCATGCTGACTATCCCTGATCATATTATTCCTATCTAGATGATTATAAATCTTGTCTCTTATAATGCCCTCCAAGACTTTACCCACTACAGACGTGAGGCTCACCGGTCTATAGTTGCCGGGGTTGTCTCTGCTCCCCTTTTTGAACAAAGGGACCACATTTGCTATCCTCCAGTCCTCTGGCACTATTCCTGTATCCAATGATGACATAAAAATCAAAGCCAATGGTCCAGCAATCTCTTCCCTGGCCTCCCAGAGAATCCTAGGATAAATCCCATCAGGCCCCGGGGACTTATCTATTTTCAGCCTGTCCAGAATTGCCAACACCTCTTCCCTACTTACCTCAATGCCATCTAATCTATTTACCTGGAGCTCAGCATTCTCCTCCACAACATTATCTTTTTCCTGAGTGAATACTGACGAAAAATATTCATTTAGTATCTCGCCTATCTCTTCAGACTCTACACACAACTTCCCATCCCTGTCCTTGACTGGTCCTGCTCTGTCCCTAGTCATTCGCTTATTCCTGACATACCTATAGAAAGCTTTTGGGTTTTCCTTGATCCTTCCTGCCAAATACTTCTCATGTCCCCTCCTTGCTCGTCTTAGCTCTCTCTTTAGATCCTTCCTCGCTACCTTGTAACTATCCATCGCCCCAACTGAAACTTCACACCTCATCTTCACATAGGCCTCCTTCTTCCTCTTAACAAGAGATTCCACTTCTTTGGTAAACCACGGTTCCCTCGCTCGGCACCTTCCTCCCTGCCTGACCGGTACATACTTATCAAGAACACGCAATAGCTGATCCTTGAACAAGCTCCACTTATCCAGTGTGTCCAAAACTTGCAGCCTACTTCTCCACCTTATCCCCCCCAAGTCACGTCTAATGGCATCATAATTTCCCTTCCCCCAGCTATAACTCTTGCCCTGCGGTGTATACTTATCCCTTTCCATCCTTAACGTAAACGTCACCGAATTGTGGTCACTGTCCCCAAAGTGCTCACCTACCTCCAAATCCAACACCTGGCCTGGTTCATTACCCAAAACCAAATCCAATGTGGCCTCACCTCTTGTTGGCCTGTCAACAAACTGTGTCAGGAAACCCTCCTGCACACACTGAACAAAAAACGACCCATCTAATGTACTCGAACTATATCTTTTCCAGTCAATATTTGGAAAGTTAAAGTCTCCCATAATAACTACCCTGTTACTTTCGCTCATATCCAGGATCATCTTCGCCATCCTTTCCTCTACATCCCTAGAACTATTTGGAGGCCTATAGAAAACTCCCAACAGGGTGACCTCTCCTTTCCTGTTTCTAACCTCAGCCCATACTACCTCGGAAGATGAGTCCCCATCTAGCATCCTCTCCGCCACCGTAATACTGCTCTTGACTAGCAGCGCCACACCTCCCCCTCTTTTGCCTCCTTCCCTGAGCTTACTAAAACACCTAAACCCCGGAACCTGCAACATCCATTCCTGTCCCTGCTCTATCCACGTCTCCGAAATGGCCACAACATCGAAGTCCCAGGTACCAACCCATGCTGCCAGTTCCCCTACCTTATTTCGTATACTCCTGGCATTGAAGTAGACACACTTCAAACCACCTACCTGAACACTGGCCCCCTCCTCCGACGTCAAATCTGAGCTCCTGACCTCTATACTCTCATTCTCCCTTACCCTAAAACTACAATCCAGGTTCCCATGCCCCTGCTGCATTAGTTTAAACCCCCCCAAAGAGCACTAACAAATCTCCCCCCCAGGATATTTGTGCCCCGCAGGTTCAGATGTAGACCATCCTGTCTGTAGAGGTCCCACCTTCCCCAGAAAGCGCCCCAGTTATCCAGAAATTTGAATCCCTCCCGCCTGCACCATCCCTGTAGCCACGTGTTTAATTGCTCTCTCTCCCTATTCCTCATCTCACTATCACGTGGCACGGGCAACAACCCAGAGATAACAACTCTGTTTGTTCTAGTTCTGAGCTTCCATCCTAGCTCCCTGAAAGCCTGCCTGACATCCTTATCCCCTTTCCTACCTATGTCGTTAGTGCCAATGTGGACCACGACTTGGGGCTGCTCCCCCTCCCCCTTAAGGACCCGGAAAACACGATCCGAGACATCACGTACCCTTGCACCTGGGAGGCAACATACCAAACGTGAGTCTCTCACGCTCCCACAAAATCTCCTATCTGTGCCCCTGACTATAGAGTCCCCAATTACTAATGCTCTGCTCCTCTCCCCCCTTCCCTTCTGAGCAACAGGGACAGACTCTGTGCCAGAGGTCTGTACCCCATGGCTTACCCCTGGTAAGTCGTCCCCCCCACAAGTATCCAAAGCGGTATACTTGTTTCTCAGGGGAACGACCGCAGGGGATCCCTGCACTGACTGTTTTTTCCCCGTCCCTCTTACAGTTACCCATCTATCTCCAATCTTTGGTGTAACTAATTCCCTGAAGCTGCTATCTATGACCCCCTCTGCCTCCCGAATGATCCGAAGTTCTTCCAACTCCAGCTCCAGTTCCCTAACTCGGTCTTGGAGGAGCTGGAGATGGCAGCACTTCCTGCAGGTAAAATCAGCAGGGACACAAACGGCATCCCTCACCTCAAACATCCTGCAGGAGGAACATTGCACTCCCTTCCCTGCCATTCCTCTAACTTTCTACCAAGATCTGGCTAACAACTAAATTTAAAAAAAATTTTATTTATAAAAAAAAAAATAAAGAATAAAAATTATTAATAACAATAATAAAATATCGTACTTACCTCACACCAAAGGGTTTTATTATTAGGTTAGAGGAGGAGGGCGGGTGGGAGACACTACACGTGTAGTGTCTCGGGTTTCCTCTCCACCAGAATTTATTGGTGAGGGTCTTCCCAGACGTCCGCGGGTCGACTTCCTGTTCCCACCTTAAACACTAGAATTTTTTTAAAAAAATTTATTTAAAGGAGAAACTTACCTCCCAGAAATCACTTCCGCACTGCCCCCGCAGAAATGGACTAACCTGCTCCGCTCCTGCTGAAATCGACTTGGCCTGCAAGGTAAGCAAGTTGTTAATCTGTACTCACCTCACCACAGACAGCGACCTTTTAAATGGTCCCCTCTGTCTCGCAGCCCCCGCGCTTTTCAAAATTCCCGCGCTGATTCTAAGGTCCCAGCTCTCACTCCCGAACTCAACAGCTGACCTGCAAGGCAAGTAAGTTAATCTTTACTCACCTCACCACAGACAGCGACCTTTTAAATGGTCCCCTCTGTCTCGCAGCCCCCGCGCTTTTCAAAATTCCCGCGCTGATTCTAAGGTCCCAGCTCTCACTCCCGAACTCAACAGCTGACCTGCAAGGCAAGTAAGTTAATCTGTACTCACCTCACCACAGACAGCAACCTTTTAAATGGTCCCCTCTGTCTCGCAGCCCCCGCGCTTTTCAAAATTCCCGCGCTGATTCTAAGGTCCCAGCTCTCACTCCCGAACTCAACAGCTGACCTGCAAGGCAAGTAAGTTAATCTGTACTCACCTCACCACAGACAGCAACCTTTTAAATGGTCCCCTCTGTCTCGCAGCCCCCGCGCTTTTCAAAATTCCCGCGCTGATTCTAAGGTCCCAGCTCTCACTCCCGAACTCAACAGCTGACCTGCAAGGCAAGTAAGTTAATCTGTACTCACCTCACCACAGACAGCAACCTTTTAAATGGTCCCCTCTGTCTCGCAGCCCCCGCGCTTTTCAAAATTCCCGCGCTGATTCTAAGGTCCCAGCTCTCACTCCCGAACTCAACAGCTGACCTGCAAGGCAAGTAAGTTAATCTGTACTCACCTCACCACAGACAGCAACCTCTTAAATGGTCCCCTCTGTCTCGCAGCCCCCGCGCTTTTCAAAATTCCCGCGCTGATTCTAAGGTCCCAGCTCTCACTCCCGAACTCAACAGCTGACCTGCAAGGCAAGTAAGTTAATCTGTACTCACCTCACCACAGACAGCGACCTGGCAACATTGAATTCCATCTGCCAGACCCTAGCCCATTCACCTAACCTATCCAAATCCTTCTGCAGACTTCCGGTATCCTCTGCACTTTTTGCTTCACCACTCATCTTAATGTCGTCTCCAAACCTTGACACATTGCACTTGGTCCCCAACTCCAAATCGTCTATGTAAATTGTGAACAACTGCGGGCCCAACACTGATCCTTGAGGGACCCCACTAGTTCCAGGTTGCCAACCAGAGAAACACCCATTTATCCCCACTCTCTGCTTTCTGTTAGTTAACCAATCCTCTACCCATGCTACCACTTTACCCTCAATGCCATGCATCTTTAGTTTATGCAGCTACCTTTTGTGTGGCACCTTGTCAAAAGCTTTCTGGAAATCCAGATGTACCACATCCATTGGCTCCCTGTTATCTACTGCACTGGTAACGTCCTCAAAAAATTCTACCAAATTAGTCAGACACGACCTACCCTTTGTGAACCCATGCTGCGTCTGCCCAATAGGACAATTTCCCTCTAGGTGCCCCGCTATTTCCTCCTTAATGATAGATTCCAGCATTTTCCCTACAACCGAATTAAGCTTACCGGCCTATAATTACCCGCTTTCTACCAACCTCCTTTTTTAAACAGTGGTGTCACATTTGCTACTTTCCAATCCTCTGGGAATAAAGAGTATTATTATTATTATTTATTATTAACCTGCACTAAGGTAACTGGCGTTATGTGGTTGTTAGAAAATTTACAATTCCATCCCATGTTCTTTGTATTGAGGAGTTAACTTTTGCTGCTTAATATTTAGTCATAAATATTAAGCAGCAATAAAACTCTTTGAGGGACATGGTTAAAAAAAGGTGGGATTATCTTTGAGTCTGTTGGGTGTAGTGGCCATTTTCTGTCCCTGGAAATTCATATAGGGCTTGTTTCTGTAACATCACAGATTGTGGGAACCCTCTTTTCATGTGCCCATTTAGTGATGGATCAAGCTTGTTCATGGAATACTTCAAAACCTTATGCTGTGTCGAAGTCACACGAAACATTGTATGAATACAAAACTCTGTTCCATCGCTTACTCACCCCTCTTTTTTTTTTTGGTCCCTAGCGAGTTGTTGTCAAACATTAATCTTCATCCAAACTGTTCGAATGACAGTAGCCTAAACAAAATTAGCTTTTATATTTACAATACAATTTATGGTAACCATGTACTGGAAATGTGGAAGATTGCCCTGTCCACTAAAAGCAGGACAAATCAAACAAGGCCAATTACTGCCCCATCAGTCCACTCTCAATCATCAGTAAAGTGATGGAAGCTGCCTCTGACAGTGCTATGAAGCAGCACTTACTCAGCAAAAGCCTGCTCACTGATGTTCAGTTTGGTTGCTGCAAGGGTCATTCAGCTCCTGACATCATCACAGCATTAATCCATGGACAAAAGAGCTGACCCCCAGGTGTGAGGTGAGAGTGACAGCCCTTGATACCAAGTTCGCATTTGGCCAAGTGTGGCATCAAGGAGCCTTAGCAAAGCTGAAGTCAATGGGAATCAGAGGGAAAGCTGTACATTGATTGGAGCCAGACCCAGCACAAAGGAAGATGTTTGTCATTTTTGGAGGTTAGTCATCTGAGTTGCAGGACATCTCTGCTGGAGTTCCCCAGCCTCGTGTCATAGGTCCAACCATCTTCACCTGCTTCCTCAATGACCATCCTTCCATCTTAAAGTCAGAAGTGGGTATATTCGTGGATGATTGCACAATGTTCAATAACATTTCCAACTCCCCAGATACTGAAGCAGTCCATGTCAAAGTGCTGCAAGAACTGTACAATATCCAGCCTTGGGCTGATAAGTGGCTAGTAACATTTTCACCACACGTGTGTCAGGCAACTACTGTTACCAACATAACAACAGAATCTAACCATCGCTCTGTGACAATCCATCACAGAATTCCCCACTATCAACATCCTGGTGTGGCCACTAAAGAAAAGCCTAACTGTATCAGTTATATAAATAAATGACAGCAAGTGAAGATCAGGGGTTGTAAACTCTGCAGAGAGTAACTCATCTCCTGAGTCCCCAGATCCTGTCCACCATTTACAAGTCACAAATCAGGAGTGTGATGGAATGCTCTCCACTTGCCTGGATGAGTGCAGCTCTGGCAACAATTAAGTGTGGGAACATCCAAGGCAAAGCAGTCGCTTGATTGGCTATTCATTTCCTTCACTTCCTCCACCACCAACGCACAGTGACAGTGTTGTATGTACCATCTACAAGATGCATTGCAGAAACTCACCAATGCTGCTTGAACAGCACCTGCCAAGCGTGTGATCTCTACCACCTAGAAGGACAAGAGCATCAGATACTTGGGTAGACCACCACATTCAAATTTCCCTCCGAGCTACATACCATCCTGAGTTGGAATTACATCGATGTTCCTTCAATGCCGTTGTGTCAAAATTTTGGAATACCCTTCCTAACAACCCCGTGGGTTTACCTCCACCACGTAGACTGCACAGTTTCACAAAGCCAGATAAGCACCACCTTCTCAAAGGCAATTAATGATGGGCAATAAATGATGACCTAACCAGCAGCGCCCACATCCAATTAATAAATATATTTTTTTAAATATGCCTGGAATATAGAATTGGCTATAGGTAAGATTCAATTGGCCATAATTTGAATTCAAAAGGTCAAGAACATGAATTTGTATATTTGTGTAAAAGGAATGGCCAAGATCCTCTGATTGATTGGTTTATTGTCACGTACCAAAGTACAGTGAAAAGTATTTTTCTGCGGCTAAGGGAACGTACACAGTACGTACATAGTAGACAGAAGAATAATCAACAGAGTACATCGACAAATAGTACATCGACAAATAGTCATTGGTTCCAGTGCAGAGCAAGGGCCAAACACAGCAAATACATGAGAAAGAGCAGCATAGGGTGTTGTGAATAGTGTTCTTACAGGGAACAGATCAGCCCGAGGCAGAGTCATTGAGGAGTCTTGTAGCTGTGGGGGAGAAGCTGTTCCGATGTCTGTATGTGCAGATCTTCAGACTTCTGTATCTTCTGCCCGATGGAAGAGTCTGGAAGAAGGCAAAGCCTGGGTGGGAGGGGCCTCTGACAATGCATCTGCCTTCCTGAGGCAGCGGGTGGTGTATACAGAATCAATGAGAGGGTGGCAAGCTTGTGTGATGCGTTGGGCTAAGTTCACCACACTCTGCAGTTTCTTGCGATCTTGGGCCGAACAGTTGCCATACCAGGCTGCGATGCAGCCGGATAGGATGCTCTCTGTGGCACATCTGTAGAATTTAGTGAGAGTCGATGAGCCAGATGATCAGAGACCACACATACCCTCAAAGGATGTGTGACAAAACCCCATGCAAGGATTCCACAGTAAGTGCCCTGGAAGTTTCAACTTCCAACGGACAATTCACCAGCTCCCTAGGACTATGCAAAAGTGCTCAGCGGAGAGAACGCAGTCCCTGGATAGTACAAGAGTAGTGCCAGTTTGATGCCAGTGGTACACAGTGCCAAGGGGGCCGGGAAATGTCAGGAGGTTCAGCTGGGTGAAAATTGTTTCTAGTTTGCTAGCTGTATGCTGACAGCATTTAAAAATGGCGCCGAGTGTCTGATGGAGAGGCGGGCGAATCAGAGGCTGCCTGTCAGGAAACCGTCATGGAACCTATGACTTCAAGTTAGTTCTAAGTGCTACACAATATGGCGGAGAAAGCCACATTCCCATCTGCAACTTCAATGCTGTTTTTCCCACCCAACATTGGCCTTTACCAATATCAGCGAAAATCCCAGCCGTAGATTTCAGAGGGTTCTGATTTACTTACCTGAATGGTCACCAGGAATGGCATCTACATGATTGACCCCACACCCCAACTACCCAGTGATCTCATCCACCCTGACCCTCCAACCACCCCCAACTTTCCCACGACCCTCTAAGTGCCCCAGCTCTCTGATTCCCCTGACCTTCTGACCCTCTGCCTTCCCCTGACCCATCCTGTCCAATCTCACCACCTTACCCTGCCACCCTACAAATCTGGCACCCGATCCACCTTGCCATCTATCCATCTTGCCATCTATCCATCTTGCCATCTATCCACCTTGCCATCTATCCACCTGACCACTCGACCCACCCTGCCACCCTACCCAGCTAACACCTGACCCACCCTCCCGACCTGCCACTATTGTACCCACTGGCACATCTACCACACATATCCATGCCCTAACTCGCTGAAAAGCTATTGAAAAGTCCCAAAGTGTTTTAGTGCATAAGTGAACGAACGCTTAGCTGTTAAAAGGGGGTGGGGAGGATGCCCCAATTCTATGGTAACTCCGAGAACAAATATGCTCCCTATTTATGAAGAGTCCCGATTTTAAAGTCCAGTTCAGAAAGGTGGAGCTCCACCTTAATGTGAACAAATTGGAGTGCAGTGTCAATCCAATGGCAATGGTGATTGTTGCACTTTGAAAGATTCAGCCCATTAACTCTTTTGAGATCTGCGAGGATTATTCTGCCTCAAAACCTGAGCTGAAAGTGGTGAATAGTGATGGCAGGTGCGAAAACAGAGGGGGAAAAGCCCATTCCCCGGCATTGGCATTCCTCCACTTGGTAAAATGTTGACTCTTCCATTAAAGCGATGGGAAGTGAGAACAACTTGATATGAATTGAAATAAGTACTAGGGTCATGGCAATAGCTAAGAAAACAGTGAATCAAGTATAACATTAAAACGAATCACATTCACTGAGGAGAGAATTTAATTTCTATGACATCTTTCTTGAGCTCTGGAAACCACAAAGTGATCCCAACCAGAGAAGAGTTATGAACTGTTGATTTGATAAATGTGTGACAGTCAATTTGGACTTAAGCATTTATAAAGCAACAGGCAGATTTGTGAAACAACAGGGGCCATTAGAGGAATTTACTTTCTTTAAAATAGATATGGATCTTGAAGATTAAACTTCAAAATTTGCACAAGAGAATTGTTTTTGTTCATTCCCAAATTGAAGCCTGGGCCTATCCTACGTTAGTACATATCACCAGTGTGTGCATCTTCAGTTTGCAGGTTGGAACCAAAATTAACGCATTAGAAGTTGGAAAGATACTGTAACTTTTAATAGCACTCCCTTGCAGGATGAAAGTCAGTTGAGCCATAAGTGAGATGAGGAGGTGGATGTATCTGAAATTATGACCTTATAAAACTAATTATATAGTTCAGATGTGTAATATTTTAAACAAAAAATGTGACCTTTAATTTAATCATTAATTTTGAACACTTGTTTAACACGCAGTCCAGCAGATTTTATATGGACAATGTCTGGTGCTGTACTCTGTGAATACTTACACATTGTAACCATTTTATTCTGTTGATAATTCCAAATGTATCATTAACAAAGAACAAAGAAATGTACAGCACAGGAACAGGCCCTTCGGCCCTCCAAGCCCGTGCCGACCATGTTGCCCGACTAAACTACAATCTTCTACACTTCCTGGGTCCATATCCTTCTATTCCCATCCTATTCATATATTTGTCAAGATGCCCCTTAAATGTCCCTATCGTCCCTGCTTCCACTACCTCCTCCGGTAGCGTGTTCCAGGCACCCACTACCCTCTGCGTAAAAAACTTGCCTCGTACATCTACTCTAAACCTTGCCCCTCTCACCTTAAACCTATGCCCCCTAGTAATTGACCCCTCTACCCTGGGGAAAAGCCTCTGACTATCCACTCTGTCTATGCCCCTCATAATTTTATATACCTCTATCAGGTCTCCCCTCAATCTCCTTCGTTCCAGTGAGAACAAACCGAGTTTATTCAATCGCTCCTCATAGCTAATGCCCTCCATACCAGGCAACATTCTGGTAAATCTCTTCTGCACCCTCTATAAAGCCTCCACATCCTTCTGGTAGTGTGGCGACCAGAATTGAACACTATACTCCAAGTGTGGCCTAACTAAGGCTCTATACAGCTGCAACATGACTTGCCAATTCTTATACTCAATGCCCCGGCCAATGAAGGCAAGCATGCCGTATGCCTTCTTGACTACCTTCTCCACCTGTGTTGCCCCTTTCAATGACCTCTGGACCTGTACTCCTAGATCTCTTTGACTTTCAATACTCTTGAGGGTTCTACCGTTCACTGTATATTCCCTACCTGCATTAGACCTTCCAAAATGCATTACCTCACATTTGTCCGGATTAAACTCCATCTGCCATCTCTCCGCCCAAGTCTCCAGACAATCTAAATCCTGCTGTATCCTCCGACAGTCCTCATCGCTATCCGCAATTCCACCAACCTTTGTGTCGTCTGCAAACTTACTAATCAGACCAGTTACATTTTCCTCCAAATCATTTATATATACTTCAAAGAGCAAAGGTCCCAGCACTGATCCCTGTGGAACACCACTGGTCACAGCCCTCCAATTAGAAAAGCATCCCTCCATTGCTACTCTCTGCCTTCTATGGCCTAGCCAGTTCTGTATCCACCTTGCCAGCTCACCCCTGATCCCGTGTGACTTCACCTGTTGTACTAGTCTACCATGAGGGACCTTGTCAAAGGCCTTACTGAAGTCCATATAGACAACATCTACTGCCCTACCTGCATCAATCATCTTCGTGACCTCCCCGAAAAACTCTATCAAGTTAGTGAGACACGACCTCCCCTACACAAAACCGTGCTGCCTCTCACTAATACGTCCATTTGCTTCCAAATGTGAGTAGATCCTGTCTCGAAGAATTCTCTCCAGTAATTTCCCTACCACTGAAGTAAGGCTCACCGGCCTGTAGTTCCCGGGATTATCCTTGCTACCCTTCTTAAACAGAGGAACAACATTGGCTATTCTCCAGTCCTCCGGGACATCCCCTGAAGAAAGCGGGGATCCAAAGATTTCTGTCAAAGGCTCAGCAATTTCCTCTCCAGCCTCCTTCAGTATTCTGGGGAAGATCCCATCAGGCCCTGGGGACTTATCTACCTTAATATTTTTTAAGACACCCAACACCTCGTCTTTTTGGATCACAATGTGACCCAGGCTATCTACACCCCCTTCTCCAGACTCAACATCTACCAATTCCTTCTCTTTGGTGAATACTGATGCAAAGTATTCATTTAGTACCTCGCCCATTTCCTCTGGCTCCACACATAGATTCCCTTGCCTATCCTTCAGTGGGCCAACCCTTTCTCTGGCTACCCTCTTGCTTTTTATGTACGTGTAAAAAGCCTTGGGATTTTCCTTAACCCTATTTGCCAATGACTTTTCGTGACCCCTTCTAGCCCTCCTGACTCCTTGCTTAAGTTCCTTCCTACTTTCCTTATATTCCACGCAGGCTTCGTCTGTTCCCAGCCTTTTAGCCCTGACAAATGCCTCCTTTTTCTTTTTGACGAGGAGTCCATAATAGGAGTACATATTTCAGAGGGAACCGTTTCTTGTTTAAGAAAAAAATCCAATCTCTGCCCCAGTTTTTACCCTGATATTCTCCTGAAGGCACTCAGTTGCCCACATTGTTCATAGAATCCTTACAGTGAAGAAGAAAGCCACTCAGCCCATTGAGTCTGCACTGACCCTCTGAAAGAGCACCCTACCTAGGCTCATTCCCTGCCCGATCCCCATAACCCTAGACCTCCCGCTGTCTTGGGAAAGCGGGAGCATAATCAAAGACCCCGGCTTACTCGCTCTTCTAACTTCTTCCATCAGGCAGGTGATACAAAGGTCTGAGAGCACGCACGAACAGATTAAAAAACAGCTTCTTACCCGCTGTTACCAGACTCCTAAATGACCCTATTATGGACTGACCTGATTAATACTACACTACTGTATGCTCCACCCAATGCCAGTTATTTATGTATTTACATTGTGTACCTTGTGTTGCCCTATTATGTAGTTTCTTTTCTTTTCGTGAACTAAATAATCTGTTTGAGCTGCACACACAAAAATACTTTTCACTGTACCTCGGTACACGTGACAATTGTTGTGTTTTCTTCTTTTCTTCTTTTACTCTGTCCTTTCTGTGGCTCTGTTCCAATTATGGCAATAAGTGGATTGCCCTTCTTTCTATGTTATCTATATTCTGATGCTTAGAGTCGCCAGGTATCAAATGATACCACCACAAGGTTCAACCGGCTATCCGTCAAAGAGCCAAACACCAGTTAGTTAGTTCAAAGTCAAGGGTACTTTATTTCCACACAATTAGTCATGCAACATAAACACTACTAGTTAACTACACCTATCGACAAAGACATCCTGTACTTAACTTCGGGCACCTGGCTTAGGTCAGAGAAACAGTGGCCGCTGTTTGATTCTGGATTTATCGAGTCCGAAGGAGTAACTGCTGCTCAGCGAGGCTCATCCGTCTGGTAGCGAGCGTTGAACTTGGACTTGCTTCTGGTGTTGCTGCAATTGGAGATGGACGTGACCAGGGGACCAGGTCCAAGAGAGGTTGAACATGTGGCAAATTCTTCTTCTTATCCTTGGGGGTTTTCGCGCTCTTTTGGGCGGTCCTTCAGTTTGGGCCCCACTAATTGGGTGATCCCTGATCACTCCGTTCAATTCCTAACCAATAAGTGGGCGGGGACCTGGATGGCTGGGCGTGTCCCAAGCGGTCTCTGACCCTGTTGTTTACCCTTCCCTTGAACAGGGAGTGGCACCGAAATGTCTGGGGCTGTACCAGTCGCTCGTGTACCAGTCCTTTGTTTTGGTAAAGATGGGCCATTAAATGCTAATCGACCCCATTAAAATGCTAATTGGTCGGAGTTTCGATACTGTCTGGGCTTCTTGCTTGCAAATATGCATTTCAGGCTCTGAGCCTGCCTGAGTCTTGGCTTGTCCATTTTACCCGCTAGGCTTTGCGAGTTTCTCCGTACCTAGTTGTAAATGGCCATCCCAGATGGCTACACTCCGTCCTCTTGATCCTCAATGCGAAGCGTGAATGATTACAATACTGGGTGGTCTTTGTTCTCTGAAATGCTGGGTACCCTCAACCAAGGACAGGCTCTACCTTGCTCTGTCCTATGGGCCAAAAACATTTACCTAATTTCCTTAATACAGCACATATCTAAAAATTCCGAAGGAGCCATTTAACATTCAATAAAAAAAAGTGGAACCTCTAACTGTCTCTAACTAGACTACACTCATGCTGCTATTTAACAATCAAAGAACTTATCTTACAGTACAAAAACCCAATAGCAGCTTTCTTATCACTAACATTCATACACAGAAAAATAAGCTTTATTAACGAAACAACAACCACGGAATTTATTAAAGAGAAAGGTTCAGAAAGAGTCTGGAGTTTGCTGGAGTCCGAGGAAAGGGGCTCTAAAGGTGTCTACTGGAGAGCGGGAGGCTCTCCTTCTCCATTTCCGCAAATAATTGTCTGGATGACACTGCACAATATGGCTATCACTAGTAAGGCTTCCACTGTGTAGGATAGGGAATACACTTAACGAGATTCTCACACCATGTGGGGGTATCGGTGGCTGGGGCTATGTGTTGTGTAGTGTCTTGGCGGGGGGTGTTGTGTTGGGTAGTCGTGTTCGGGGCTTGTGTGGTGAGGGAGGTGGAGGTAGGTAACGCGCGCAACTGGACTGTTCCAGCGACGATCATGACGTAGATTATCAGGGTCATCTTCATCTTGTTCAGGCTTTCCTTCGTCGTTGAGTATCTTCATATCTTTCTAGGGGAACAAGCATAATATTTGTTATAATCTTGTTGTTTAACATCTCGTTTGTCTGTCTGCTTCTCCTTAACATCAATTTCTCATTAGAATCATCATCATATGTGATTCTCTCATTTTTTTTTAAACAACCATTTGCGGAGACAAGACATCCGAAAAAAAATTCTGTCACAGTGCGAGCGCTCTCGCAGCCTGTGTTTGGGCTGAGTTGGCAGACAATTTCTCCGTCCTCTGCAAACTCGTTTTTCCAACCAAGTGATTCTGACATGTAAATAGTATATGGGGGATAGCAACCGAAGTGTTGCCGGAAAGGGCAAAAGTTGTGGCAAAGTGCATTCTTTAAACCACGGGAAATAAAAAGAACAGCAAAAGAGTTTTGAAAACAATTCTCCGAATGGGGTGCGTATGATCCGCGGCAGGGCAAGAATGGGTGGAATCCCTGGGTAGGGCGTTGACCAGTGTCTTTACTCCGCTACGCAAGCTTGGCTGACCAAATGTATAGGGGTTCTCAGGCAGGGCGGGGATAAGTGCCGTTACTCCACTGCCTGAGTGACCTTTCAAGAGCGGTAAGAATGTGTAAATATTTGGGCTCCAACAAACCTGCTTCAAAACTGCCATGTGGCGTCAGAAGAGTAGTTATGACTGTATCAATAAAGTGTCTGTAAGGCCGACACATAAAAGCGTACAAGAGAGAACGTATAACATTTAAAAACAAACTAAACATAAAAGCGGGCAGGTTCCATCAGAGTATAGGACACCGTAAATCTCAATCGGTTCCCGACTCTCGTCATCTGGACACCTCAAGGTTCCATTCCGAAAAGGGTTTCAAAGGGGTTACCATGGTGGGAGTCAGACTCTCAGACTCTGAGTTGTCACCGTCTCCCGGGTGCCAAACTCCTTCATGGAGTTTGCGTGCTAACGCGGCATGTGCCGATGTGGGGTCCATTTCATCATTCCTTGTCAGACAACAGGAATTATCACGGTGCCAGTGTTTCATGTTCGGTAGGGCGGTCGCAAGGGGGGTGTCGCTATCGTCGGGTGGTGGGTCAAGTTCCGGTGTGGGCAAATAAATCGTCTCAAAGGGGCTAAACATATCCTGGTTGGTGTTTCTGGGGCTGTAGTGACTGGGGCCTGGCCTGCGAGTCCATTGTTCGCAGGGGCTTCAGTTGTGCTGTCGCTGTCGCTAGCAGCCGAATCAAGCGTCAGGGTGAAATTTGATTCTGGGGGCGGGGTCAAGGTCGTGTCTGTGGACGTGCTGCTGGGGGAGGGGGAACTCGGGTTGTCAGTGGGCGGGTCCTCACTGTCTGCCATCGCCAATGAGAGATGGTGCGAGTGGCTGCACTGCATTCCATAAACCTTAAGCTGATTTACATGGAACCATCCTGATTTCCGTTCGGATTCGTGATTTTATAAACTGTGAGGGGCTGACTATGTCCGAGATTGAATAGGGTCCTGCAAAGTTAGGGGAGAGGAATGAGCTAGGGTTGAATATGGTGATCATTACTTGCTGTCCGACTGTATACTCCGTCGGGTGCACTATCTTATCAAAGCAGGCCTTACTCTGCTTTCGTTTAGCACCTAGTCGAACAGCTGCAGCGAGCTGTGCTGCTTTAATATGTTCTACCATGTGCTGGGCTACTTTCTTATGGGTCAAGGCAGTGACTGCGGGGCTGGCCACATCAAGTCTGAATAAGTATTCTGTACCCTTCATGGGCCGTCCGGTCATGAGGGTATGGGGGGGTATGTCCTGTTGAGCTCGACACTGTGTTCCTAATAAACATTAGTGCGAATGGGAGCACTGTGTCCCATGTCGTGTTGTGCTGCTACACCATTTTTCTAAGTGTGGCCTTTAGTGTCCGATTCATGCGCTCCACAATGCCGCTGTACTGCGGGTGATAGGCAATGTGGAACTTTTGCTTAATACCAAAAATTGTCATAACATTCTTCATAACCCTGCCTGTAAAGTGGGAACCTTGGTCCGACTCAATACTACGGGGGAGTCCCCATCTCGTAAAAATTTGCTTGGTTAAGATCTTTGCTGTGGCCTTGGCTGTATTTGTCCTTGAGGGGAAAGCTTCGAACCATTTCGGAAATGTGTCGATTACTACCTACACATACTTGTATCCATTTCTGCAGGGGGGGAGGGGACCGATGTAATCTAATTGAAGGTTTGTCCACAGGCCATTTACAGGGTGGGTGTGGTGTAGCTGGGCTTTTTTCGCATACCTATCTGGGTTGGTATGTGCACAAATAAAGCAGTTTTCAACGTAATGAGATACGTTGGCTTTCAACTCAGGCCACCAGCAGAGGGGTCTGAGGTGGGCAAGGGTGGATTCAATCCCTTGGTGTCCATGTCCATCATGGAACTTACAAATTATCTCATTCCTGTCCTGGGTGGGGACAACATAAATGCCGTCTTTTAAAACGATTCCCTCATGGATTGTTAAGGAATTTATAAACTTTTCATAGGGAGCTGGGAAGTTTCCTTTCAAAATTTCCTTCACTGCCTCGTCTTCCTTCTGTGCCTGGGCTAAGTCTTGGATGTTGGTCTGTGAGAGCTGAACTGCGTGTACTGGGGCACTCTCGGGGGTTGCCAAAAGTGGCCATGTTGTGAGCCTGCCTTTGTGAGAGCATCAGCTTTCATGTTACTAGGGGGGGGGAGGAACGATGGTGACTTCTTACTTTGACTATGCCATATTTCCTGCCTTTCGCTGTCTGAAGGATATGTTTGAGCGGTGGGGCTGAGGGTAGAGGTTTTTCATCGGCGGAAATAAATCCTCTAGATTCCCACAGGGGTAGGAATTCTGTTAGGCTCTTGCAGATGTACAAACTGTCTGGATATATGTCTGCAGGCAGGGGTCGAGAACGAATTGGGGTGCTGGACAACGTAAGCGATGGCAGCTAACTCGGCTGCCTGCGAACCTAAGTGTCCAGGCGACTTGAAAGCAATTTCTTCTAAAGCGCGTCCCTGCACGTCCTCTACATAAATCCCACATCCTGTTATCCTTTTTCCATCAAGGACTGTGGAGGAGCCATCTACGTAAATCCTCAGTGCTTTGCCTGTGGGCTGGGTCGTCTGTGGTTGGATGCCTGTCTGTTTTGGTACTGACTTGGCAACAAAGGGGCCTGTACTGTGTTTGGGGGCTATGATCTCGCACTCATGTGGGGTTCCTGCATAGTGCAAATTATCGGCCAGAAACGTGTGAATTTTTGTCCGTTTTGCAGTAATGTCGCGTCCTTGTAGGAATAGGGTCCATCGCACTGCTCGAATGTGGCTTACTGGGCCATCTTTTAGTCTGCCGTCCAATAAAAGCTGCGTCGGGATGTGCTCGGTCAAAATGGTCACTGGGTTGAGTCCAGTTATGTACGAAAAGTACTGTACCGCCCAGAAAACTGCTAACAGGTGCCTTTCGCAGGCTGAAAATCCCTGTTCCACTGAATCCAAGACTCGCGAGGCATAGGCTATAGGTCCTAGATGATCGTGCCTTTCCTGCAGGGATACAGCCGAAAGGGTTCGGTCGGTGGTCGCTACCTCCATCGCGTATGGGGAGTGTGGATCTGGGGCTTGCAAAGCGGGGGCTGTGCTCAGGGCGCATTTCAATGCATCCACGGCGTCCGTGTGCTGTGGAAGCCATTTCCATGGGGCCTGTTTCTTTAGGAGCTCGGAAAGTGGGGCTGCTTTTGTGGCGAATCTGTCTATGTGGTTTCTACAATATCCAACCAGTCCTAAAAATGACCGGAGTGCTGTAACGTTTTGGGGCAAGGGCAATTTGACAATGGAATCTATGCGTTTGTGTTCTATTTCACGCTTCCCATGCATGATGACCGTACCTAAATATGTGACTTTTTCATGGAGGATTTGGGCTTTCTTGGGGTCAATTTTGCATCCAATTGTTGTGAGTAGTTCTAATAATTTTGAAAGAAGCGGAACGTGCTCTTCCTTGGTGTCAATTTGTAGGAGCAAGTCGTCCACATACTGAACAAGGCATTCAGGGTGGGAAAATTTAGATAAGCCGTTTGTCTGTGAAAGATAGAGGGGGAGTTGTGGAAGCCTTGTGGGAGGCACGTCCACGTGTACTGCTGTCCCTGGAAAGTGAACGTAAATTTATACTGGCATGCCTTGTCCAGTGGTATGGACCAAAAGCCATTGCTGATGTCGAGTACTGTAAAAAACTTCGACTGGAGTCCCTGTCTCAACATTGTTTTGGGGCTCGTGGTAACAGTGGGGGCTGCTAGGGGAGTCACTTTGTTCAACTCTCTGTAGTTGATGGTCAATCGCCAAGAACCATCAGGTTTTCTTACTGGCCAAATCGGGGCATTGTTCGTCGATGCTGCGGGTCGAATCACTCCTTGATTCAATAAACTTTGGATTACCTTGGCTATCTCTCCCTCGGCTTGCTGGGGGAAACTGTACATGTTTCTGGGGTTTAGGATCAGGACCTGTGATGTTTACTACTCCTGGGATTTTGCCGCAGTCGTGCTTGTGCTGGGCAAACGCTGCTTTATGTCTTTTCAAGACCTCTCTAACAGCTTTGGCTGTGGTAATGGTTTGAACCAGTACTCTCCTACTGAGCTGATTCTATGGGCATAATCTCCTTCTGTGAGCGTAGCGAGGGCTCGCGCTGCTCTAGCCATTTTCCATATGCATCCGTTGACTGGGTCGAATGAAAGGTTGTGTGTACTCATGAAATCTATGCCTAGCATGTGTTCTGCTGCCTGGGGTAAATCTACTAAAATGACCCAGTGTTTTGTTTTAATATTACCAATCTGTACGTCCACAGGGACTGTGATGAGTCCCTGCTGGAGGTGACCTGTAAAGCCACTAAGGGTAATGGTATCTGTACTGGGCCATATCTCTTTCTGGTACATGATGGAGGAGTTTAACGTGGATCGGGACTCTCCTGTGTCCCAAAGGAACTCTACGGGGTGTCCCCGGGACTGTGCCTGCAACTACCGGTCTTCCGGACTTATCCCAAAGGGTATCACAGATCCAAGTTGGGGAGCCCGAACACCGTCAATTGGTGCCATTCATGGCCGGATTATCTGGTCAGACGCTAACACTGTGGATGAGTCTGGCATTGTTTCGGCGGGGGGGGCGGGGGCATTTGGGTGCTGATTTCTTTGCTGCTTCAGGGGGGCTTGACATTCTTGTGCGTAATGTCCTTTCTGTTCACAATTATAACATTCCTGTGTCTTGGGGTGCTGCGCTGTACCTCTGCTTTCATTGACCCATGCGGGGTCTTGGTGTGCCCTTACTGAATTCATTGTGGCATCTACTCTCCGCTGCTCTGTCTTTCTCTGTATAGACTGCTCCCAATCTCTGGACAATGATTTTAGAACCCAAACTTCATTGTGTGCTGGGTCTGAGGGGTCGTAACTGGCACATGCCTTCTGTCCTGCTTCTGTGGCATGGGATACTAGCGTACGGGTCCATTTGGCCGTATTGTCTACCGATTACTGGGTGCAGACTAGCTCACCAAATACCGCAGTAAAATGGATGCAAAGGCGTCCAGCGAATGCTGTTGGATACTCTCCCTTTTTCTGTTGGCACGGTTGTGTCCTTCTACCGGATCTCCTCTACTATAGCCAATGGCGTCCAAAATGGCTGTTTTCATCTCTTGGAGGCTACCTCCTCCTACATTTTGTGGGTCGGGAAGGGTTGAACTAACTGACGGGTCTAGGCTCATCACTATGAGCTTTACCTCTTCCTGCTCATCTAAACCGTACATGAGGGTCTGTTCCTTTACTAGTTTGAAAAAGTGGTGTGGTTCTGATGTGGGGTGTAAAGTCTCTATCTTCTCGCGGACATCTCTTAACTGGGTGATAGTTAATGGGGTGGTGTATTCAAAATTTGGTTGGTCTTCCGTGGTGACCCTGCTCTGCATGGTGATGGGGTTCATTGGGTTGGGTGCTGCCTGTGCAGTCGGTGAGGCGGGTGCTTTTCTTTTCAGGGCCTGGGGCCTCTATTTTGATTCTCTGTCTCACTCACATACCGTTGGGCTATTTCACTGAGTTCCTGCCAATCGGGCCCATCTTCCTGATCTAGCTGTTGGCCAAAGGTGACTCTAAACCCATTTTGAACAGATAGCAGGGATTGCAACTTTGCAATTTGCTGCCTGCACTTGGCATGATCCACCGAACTCTGCCTCTGTTCCATGGTGGAACTGTGGAGTGCTCGGAGGTCTGTCTTCAAATCATCGCGCTGTTTCCTTAACTGTTCTACCTGGTTCTCTGTCTCTTCTCTTACCATTACAGCACGTTGTGTGTCCTGGTAGGCCGTATCATACTGAATTTGGAAGCTGCTAAGGTGGGCGAGACAGGATTGATGTGCCCTCTTGACATCATCCATTTCCTTGTCCTTCGCCGCTAACTGCTCCCGGAGCTGCACATTTAATCTCTCGCTTTCGCTAATATCTCCCTCTCTACTTCTCTCCTTCTGTGCCTCGCAATTGTGCCAGACAGGACACGATTGCCATTGACTTACGAACCTTGCTTAAACTTTTCTTGTGAACCTCGGTCAGGCTGTCCCACCAAGTCTGTCCTATGCTGCCAGGACCTGTTCCTTCATTTGCACAAAATTCCGACCAGAGGGGCCATCCTTTCCCCTTTAGGTATCTCCTAATCTCTTCTTCCCATACGGGACACTGTTCTGACCTATTGGTCGCTGCGACCTCGGGCTCTTGTGGATGTATAAGGCATTCCATTGCCTTCATGGCCATCCCTACAATTACTTCTGTCTACCGGGAATTTGGAACAAGGGGGAATAAAGCGGTGGTGCAAACACGGGTACGGCTCAAGCTATTTTCCGGTTTACACAACTCCCGAAAGTTTCACGCAACCAAATCTATCGAGTTTACCTTATATCCCTTTGTTAGTACGCTTGCAAATTACCCAACTTCCAAATTCTGGAGGTTTGATACTGGTTCCTTTTACTTTGCCGAATTTTGTTTCTAATTCAAAAACTTTTGTGGGTTCTCTCGGAGTGACACGGTCACTTCTGGGTCGAATCCCGTCAGATGTCGCCAATAACTGTTCCGTTTTCTTCTTTTAGTCTTTTACTCTGTCCTTTCTCTGGCTCTGTTTCAATTATGGCAAGCAGTGAATTTGCCTTATTTCTATGTTATCTATATTCTGATGCTTAGAGTCGCCAGGTATCAAATGATACCACCACAAGGTTCAACCGGCTATCGATCAAAGAGCCAAACACCAGTTTGTTAGGTCAAAGCAAGGGTACTTTATTTACACACAATTAGTCATGCAACATAAACACTACTAGTTAACTACACCGATCGACTAAGACATCCTGTACTTAACTTTGGGCACCCGGCTTAGGTCAGAGAAAGTGGCCGCTGTTTGATTCTGGATCTCTCGGGTTCGAAGGAGTAACTGCTGCTCAGCCAGGCTCATCCGTCTGGTAGCGAGCGTCGAACTTGGACTTGCTTCTGGTGTTGCTGCAATTGGAGATGGCCATGACCAGGGTACCAGGTCCAAGAGAGAGCGAACATGTGGCGAACTCTTCTTCTTATACTTGGGGGTTTTCGCACTCTTTTGGGTGGTCCTTTAGTTTGGGCCCCACTAATTGGGTGATCCCTGATCACTCTGTTCGATTCCTAACCAATAAATGGGTGGGGATCTGGATGCTGGGCGTGTCCCAAGCGGTCACTGACCCCGTTGTTTACCCTTCCCTTGAACAGGGAGTGGCGCTGAAATGTCTGGGACTGTACCGGCCGCTCGAGTACCAGTCCTTTGTTTTGGTGAAGATGGGCCATCAAATGCTAATCAGCCCCATTAAAATGCTAATTGGTCGGAGTTTCGATACCGAATGGACTTCTAGCTTACAAATATGCATTTCAGGCTCTGAGCCTGCCTGAGTCTTGGCTTCTCCATTTTACCTGCGAGGCTTTGCGAGTTTCTCTGTACCTAGTTGTATACGGCCATCCCAGATGGCTACACAATAAACAAACAAACATCCCTGGGCGCTAAGGGGCAATTTAACATGGCCTGTTCACCTAACCTGCACACGTTTGGACTGTGGGAGGAAACCAAACCTTCCGGAAGAAACCCACACAGACATGAGGAGAAAGTGCAAACTCTACACAGAAAGTCACCCAAGGCTAGAATTGAACCCGGGTCCTTGGCGCCTGAGGCAGCACTGCTAACCACTGTGCCACCGTGCCACCCTATCAGATGCCTGCATAATCAGTGCTTGCCATGCTTAACTACTTTCCTCACGAGCTCTTCTTCAAGTATGGCATAAGTTTGTGTTTGTCATTAAGCTGTTTGCGTGCAACTGCTCAGACCTAGAAATCAATAGGAATCAGGGACTGCTCGTTATTTCCCTTCTCGGACTTAGAGCAAAAAGGCCAATTGCAAAGTTCACTCGGAGGCATCAGTTGGCAAAAAATTTGGAAGGGTGATAGTTGGAGTGGCTATTTACTAAAAGTATTCAGGGCATTTAATACCTGCCCAGTGTGTCCCATGGCCTTGGATGTAGTGAGTTGGAAATACATTGAAGTCAATCGAAATAAAACAGTCGCAAGAGCAGTAAAACGGCTCACCACATCGCTGAAGTGAGTCCGGTTGCTTTATTACCAAGTGTCGTGGGAGTGTTAATTGCTATTGTCCAGGTTGAAAGACATAACTGTGTGCACATTTGCAAGAACTACCTTATTTGGCAGGGCAAGGTTGCACAGGGCAGTGGAGGATTTCTTAATTTGTCAGTGTGGAGACTAACAGAAATATGGGTTAAATTAAAGAAATGGATGTAAATGGAAGGAAATAATTTCAACTTTGATAAGGAACAACTTAATAAAGGCACAGGATTCAAATAAATTTTGGGTGCATTGTATATTGTTGCAGAGGCTAATGAATGAAGGGAATCAAATTTACAGTAAATGAATGTCACATGGAAAAAAGCGTGTGAATATATATGTGTATTTATACTGAGCACATTTAGTGACCTGGAAGTTCTACTCTGCTGTCTGATGCCAACGGGTCATGCTTTCATTCACCCACCTGCAAATCCTGGAAAAGTCACCGGAACTTTGGGTCTGGCAGCTGTGTGCATCTTGGCTGAAGTGTCCCAGTGGTTCTTCTGTACATTGCAGGTTCTCCTGTAACAATGTGCTGTTCACAAAATGTCATTTGTGATCTTTCTGATTGTCATTTCGACGTGGCATTCTACGGCTCCAGTTTGCCCCAGGATACTGGCTGCTGGCCTGACCACAAGGAAAACTCGGCAAGAGATCATGGAGTACTTTCTTGAATGATGCTATAGTGGGGGAGAGTTGAAGAAGCATGCATTATCATCTGAATTCCCTATTGCTGGTTATTTTTATTTCTTCACTGCCACCTTTAAATAGGTGTGTTTGGATCAGACGGGATTTTAACAGTGTTAAAAATCTGAACCTGCACCACAAAACTGCCCACCTTCTGTTTTGCACAGGTTGATGGGGAGAAGATGACCAATCTGCTCTCAGGAATGGGGGTCACTCACTGAAAACTTCGAAGGAGGCTGTCAGCTTCTATTTCTAGAGGGCTTTCTTAAAAATCATTCTTGTGATTTGGGTGTAGCTGGCGAGGCCAGCATTTATTGTCCATCCCTAATTGCCCTTGAGAAGATGGTGGTGAGCTTCCTCCTTGAACTCTGCAGTCCATGTGGCGTAGGTGCACCCACAGTGCTGTTAGGGAGGGAATTCCAGGATTTTGACCCACTGACAGTGAAGGAACGATGATATCTTTCCAAATCAGGATGGTGAGTCATTTGGAGGGGAACGTCTAGCTGGTGGTGTTCCTATGTATTTGCTGCCCATGTCCTTCCAGATGGTAGTGGTTGTGGGTTTGAAAGTGCTGCCTAAGCAGCCTTGGTGAGTTTCTGCAGTGCATCTTGTAGGTGGTACACACAGCTTCCACTGTGGGTGGGTGGTGGAATGAGGGAAGTTTTGTGGGCTGCTTTGTGCTGGATGGTGTCGAGCTTCTTGAGTGTTGTTTCAGCTGCACTCATCCAGGCAAGTGGATAGTATTCCATCACACTCCTGATTTTCACCTTGTATATAATGGACAGGCTTTGGGGTGTCCAGAAGTGAGTTACAGAGGTGAGGTATGAGTGACTGTACTTGACGCTAAGACTGCATTTGATCCGTTTGCTCCACTTTGTCTATCACTTGCGGCTTAGTCCGTTTGGCATGCCGGTAGTCTTGTGTTGTAGCTTCACCGGTTTATACATAATTTTTCAGTATGCCTGGTGCAGCTCCTGGCATGCTGTCCCACACTCTTCATTAATCAGGCTTGATTCCCTGGCTTAGTGGCAATGGCAGTGTGGAGGGGATATACTGGGCCATGAAGTTACAGACAGTGGTTGCGTACAATTGTGCTGCTGCTGATGCCCACAGGGCCTCATGGTTGCCCAGTCTTGAGTTATTAGGTCTGTTTGAAATCTATTTCATTTTGTTTGTGCCACCCAACACAGTGGAGTGTATCCTCAATGTGAAGATGGGGTGTTGTCCCCCTAAGGACTGTGTGATGGTCACTCCGACCGATACTGTCATGGACAGATTAATCTGCGGCAGGCAGTTCGGTGAAGATGAGGTCAAGTATATTTTCCCCCTCTTGGTCCCTCCACCACCAGTTCCCCCCCCCCCCCCATAAATCCACTTCATGTTCTTTATTTTGTTGACTTTTAACAACATTATGACCAGCTCCAACAAAAGAGCAACAAGAGTGAGTCTAACTACCACCTTTGACCATCAATTACATTATTATTGCCAAATGCCTCGCAATTAACATTCTGTGGGCTGCCATTGACCAATTGGCCCAGCCACATAAATACCGTGGCTACAAGAGCAGGCATATGTTGGGTCACAAGTAACTCACCACCTGACTTCCCAAAGTCTGTCCACCACTTATAAGACATGGGTGAAGAGTCTGATGAAACACCCTCCAATTGCCTGGATGGGTGCAGATGTAAGAAGAAGATCAACACCATGCAGGACCGGGCAGTCCACTTGATTGACACCTCATCCACCACCTTAAAACTCCAATCCCTCCACCAAGAGTGTACAATGACTGCTGCAACTTGACTAAGCTTGTCAAGCTTAGATTACGAGGAGAGGTTTAGTAGACTGGGACTGTGCTCATTGGAGTTTAGAAGGATGCGAGGGTATCTTATAGAAACATACAAAATTATGAAGGGAATAGATAGAATAGATGCAGGAAGGTTGTTTCCACGGGCGGGTGAAACAGAACTAGGGGGCATAGCCTCAAAATAAGGGGAAGTAGATTTAGGACTGAGTTTAGGAGGAACTTCTTCACCCAAAGGGTGTGAATCTATGTAATTCTCTGCCCAGTGTGAAGCAGTTGAGGCTCCTTCATTAAATGTTTTCAAGATAAAGATAGATAATTTTTTGAAGAATAAAGGGTGTTCGGGCTGGAAAGTGGAGCTGAGTCCACAAAAGATCAGCCATGATCTCACTGAATGGTGGAGAAGGCTCGAAGGGCCAGATGGCCTACTCCTGCTCCTAGTTCTTATGTTCTTATGTAGCAGCAGCTCTTAAACTTCTGATCTCCACCAACTAGAAGGATAAGTACAGCAGGTGCATCATAGCACCCTCGCCTCCAAGTTCCCCTCCAAGCCCCACATCAGCCTGACTTTGAACTACATCACCATTCCTTCACTGTCATAGTGTCAGAATCCTGGCACCCAATATTGAATAACACAGTGGGAGTACTTTCACCACATGGACTGCTGTGATCAAAAAACAGGCCCGCCACCATCACCTTCTCACAGGAAATGACGAATGAGAAGTAAATGCTGGCTTTTTCAGCAATATCCTCATTTTGAGAGTGAATACATTAAAAAAAGACATAAAGGGATAGTGATACAGAGAGAATTGCAGAGATTCCTTTCCAGGAACCAACAATAAGATCCAAAATGTAATATTTGTAGAGAGTATTTGAAACTGGTGATGCCAAACCTGTGAGTGGAAGGAATGAAGCTTATAAAATTATAGTTTGACATATTCTTTGAATGTTCATGGGGCTCGAAGTTGCAAAGTCCTTAACTGCACTCTGGAGTTAAAAGGATGAGAGTCGGGGATTGGTGAGGTTCACATGAACACCATCAACCAAGTGGAACCAATGCACTGCAGAACAAGTGTTCAACAAAGACTAAGTGAATAATTGAAAATCCAACCAACTCATCTAAAATCAGCCTCAGGCTCGTGGCACAGTAGAGCTTCCTAAGAAAACATTTCCTCGGGTTTTTCTGTAACATTGCAAAACTAACTTTATGAATGAGAATAAGCATGCTGTGAAAAAAATATTTATCTTTGTGGATTCCACTGGTTACAGATGCTTTTTATACTACAGCTGTTTTTTGTACAATGTGTGCAGGAGGGTTTCCTGACACAATATGTTGACAGGCCAACAAGAGGCGAGGCCACATTGGATTTGGTTTTGGGTTATGAACCAGGCCAGGTGTTAGATTTGGAGGTAGGTGAGCACTTTGGGGACAGTGACCACAATTCGGTGACGTTTACATTAGTGATGGAAAGGGATAAGTATAACCCGCAGGGCAAGAGTTATAGCTGGGGGAAGGGCAATTATGATGCCATTAGACATGACTTGTGAGGGGTAAGTTGGAGAAGTAGGCTGCAAGTGTTGGGCACACTGGATATGTGGAGCTTGTTCAAGGAACAGCTACTGCGTGTTCTTGATAAGTACGTACTGGTCAGGCAGGGAGGAAGGCGTCGAGCGAGGGAACCGTGGTTTACCAAAGAAGTGGAATCTCTTGTTAAGAGGAAAAAGGAGGACTATGTGAAGATGAGGTGTGAAGTTTCAGTTGGGGTGCTTTATAGTTACAAGGTAGCGAGGAAGGATCTAAAGAGAGAGCTAAGACGAGCAAGGAGGGGACATGAGAAGTATTTGGCAGGTAGGATCAAGGAAAACCCAAAAGCTTTCTCTAGGTATGTCAGGAATAAAAGAATGACTAGGGTAAGAGTAGGGCCAGTCAAGGACAGGGATGGGAAGTTGTGTGTGGAGAGATAGGCGAGATACTAAATGAATATTTTTCGTCAGTATTCACTCAGGAAAAAGAAAATGTTGTGGAGGAGAATGCTGAGACCCAGGCTATTAGAATAGATGGCATTGAGGTACGTAGGGAAGAGGTGTTGGCAATTCTGGACAGGCTGAAAATAGATAAGTCCCCGGGGCCTGATGGAATTTATCCTAGGATTCTCTGGGAAGCCAAGGAAGAGATTGCTGAGCCTTTGGCTTTGATTTTTATGTCATCATTGGCTACAGGAATAGTGCCAGAGGACTGGAGGATAGCAAATGTGGTTTCTTTGTTCAAGAAGGGGAGTAGAGACAACCCCGGCAACTATAGACTGGTGAGCCTCACGTCTGTTGTGGGTAAAGTCTTGGAGGGGATTATAAGAGACAAGATTTATAATCATCTAGATAGGAATAATATGATTAGGGATAGTCAGCATGGCTTTGTGAAGGGTAGGTCATGCCTCACAAACCTGATCGAGTTCTTTGAGAAGGTGACTGAACAGGTAGACGAGGGTAGAGCAGTTGATGTGGTGTATATGGATTTCAGTAAAGCGTTTGATAAGGTTCCCCACGGTAGGCTATTGCAGAAAATACGGAGGCTGGGGATTGAGGGTGATTTAGAGATGTGGATCAGAAATTGGCTAGCTGAAAGAAGACCGAGGGTGGTGGTTGATGGGAAATGTTCAGAATGGAGTTCAGTTACAAGTGGCGTACCACAAGGATCTGTTCTGGGGCCGTTGCTGTTTGTCATTTTTATAAATGACCTAGAGGAGGGCGCAAAAGGGTGGGTGAGTAAATTTGCAGACGACACTAAAGTCAGTGGTGTTGTCGACAGTGCGGAAGGATGTTGCAGGTTACAGAGGAACATAGATAAGCTGCAGAGCTGAGCTGAGAGGTGGCAAATGGAGTTTAATGTAGAGAAGTGTGAGGTGATTCACTTTGGAAGGAATAACAGGAATGCGGAATATTTGGCTAATGGTAAAATTCTTGGAAGTGCGGATGAGCAGAGGGATCTCGGTGTCCATGTACATAGATCCCTGAAAGTTGCCACCCAGGTTGATAGGGTTGTGAAGAAGGCCTATGGAGTGTTGGCCTTTATTGGTAGAGGGATTGAGTTCTGGAGTCATGAGGTCATTTGCAGCTGTACAAAACTCTCGTACGGCCGCATTTGGAGTATTGCGTACAGTTCTGGTCACCTCATTATAGGAAGGACGTGGAAGCTTTGGAACGGGTGCAGAGGAGATTTACCAGGATGTTGCCTGGTATGGAGGGAAAATCTTATGAGGAAAGGCTGATGGACTTGAGGTTGTTTTCGTTAGAGAGAAGAAGGTTAAGAGGAGACTTAATAGAGGCATACAAAATGATCAGGGGGTTAGATAGGGTGGACAGTGAGAGCCTTCTCCCGCAGAAGGAAATGGCTAGCATGAGGAGACATAGCCTTAAACTGAGGGGTAATAGATATAGGACAGAGGTCAGAGGTAGGTTCGTTACGCAAAGAGTGGTGAGGCCGTGGAATGCCCTACCTGCAACAGTAGTGAACTCGCCAACATTGAGGGCATTTAAAAGTTTATTGGATAAGCATATGGATGATAATGGCATAGTGTAGGTTAGATGGCTTTTGTTTTTTGACTTCCCATGTCGGTGCAACATCGTGGGCCGAAGGGCCTGTACTGCGCTGTATCGTTCTATGTTCTATGTTCTGCTGGAGAAAAAATCAAATTTGTAGCTCAAGCCAACTTCACAAAATTGTGGAAATTATTTTATATACAGCCCTTCAAATGCCCTTCGTATATTCTTAACTGTCAGTTTGCTAACACACCTCCCTCACATCCAGCAATCGTTTGCAAAATTTGACTCCAGCAGTGTCTGATGAAAAATCGTCTGTTAAGGTGTAATTTTGATGGGTAGAGATGTGATGTACACACAGATATGTATAAATGATTGGATGCTGTCGCTCAATGCATGGATGATGTCTACTCGGGGTCAGAAGTTTCCGCCATGGACCTTCATATGACTGAGCAGGCCGATTCTCAACACACCGATCTGGGCACATGGGGCAGGACATCCCGAGCGATATTGGGATCTACAGTCCAGGATTTTCTTTCTTCACTTTCTTTCCTTGCTGCCACGAAGAACCAGGCAGCGTGCCTCACTGACTATTGTCCGGTGGCCCTGACATCGATTGTAATGAAGTGCTTCGAAAGGTTGGTCATGAGGCAAATCAACTCCATACTCCCAGCACGTCTAGATCCACTGCAATTCACATGCTGCTGCAACCGGTCCACAGCAGACGTCATCTCCCTGGCCCCACACTCATCCCTGGAGCATCTTGACAACAAAGACTCCTACATCAGACTCCTATTTATTGACTACAGCTCCGCCTTCAACACCAGAATCACAACCAAGCTCATATCAAAACTCCGAAACCTAGGACTTGGCTCCTCACTCTGCAACTGGATCCTTGACTTCCTGACCATTGACCACAATCGGTAAGAATGAACAACAACACCTCCTCCATGACAGTCCTCAATACCGGGGCCCAGCAAGGCTGCATACTTAGTCCCCTACTCTACTCCCTGTACACACACGACTGGGTGGCAAAATTTGTTTCCAACTCGATCTACAAGTATGCTGACGACACAACCATAGTGGGTTGGATCTCGAACAAAGATGAGTCAGAATACAGGAGGGAGATAGAGAACCTAGTGGTGTAGTGTAACGACAACAATCTCTCCCTCAATGTCAGCAAATCTAAAGAGCTGGTCATTGACTTTAGGAAGCAAAGCACTGTACACACCCCTGTCTGCATCAACGGGGCCAAGGTGGAGATGGTTGACAGTTTCAAATTCCTAGGTGTGCACATCACCAAAAATCTGTCCTGGTCCCCCCTCGTCGACGCTACGACCAAGAAAGCACACAGAGCATATACTTCCTCAGGAAACTAAACAAATTTGGCATGGCCACATTGACTCTTGCCAACTTTTACAAGTGCACCATAGAAAGCATCCTATCTGGCTGCATCACAGCCTGGTCTGGCAACTGCTCGGCCCAAGACCGGAAGAAACTACAGAGAATCCAGTCCATCATACCACCTGCTTCCCATCCATTGACTCTGTCTACACCTCCCGCTGTCTTGGGAAAATGGGCAGCATAATCAAAGACCTCTCCCACCCACTTTATTGACTTAATTTCTTCCATCGGGCAGGAGATACAAAAGTCTGCGGGCACGCACTAACAAATAGCTTCTTCCCCACTGTTACCAGATTGCTAAATTACCCACTTATGAACTGATGGACCTATAGACTGATCTGATCTCTTCACACGTCTTCACCTGATGCCTGTGTCTATGTATTCACATTGTGTATTTTATGTTTGCCCTATTATGTATTTTCTTTTCATGTACGGAATAATCTGTTTGAGCTGCACGCAGAACAATACTTTTCACTGTACCTCAGTACACGTGCCAATCAACCAATCCAATCTATTAAGACATTGTGACTCAAAGCGTGTTGCAGGTGGATGGATAATTAGTCAGAATAAACAACAACACCTCCTCCACGATAGCCCTCTGAATGATTGTAGCAAGCTCCACCCGGTCATTAATGTCAATGCTGCTGTTCTTGGAGAGCTTCAATGTGTCTTTGAAGCATTTTTTTTGTCCTTCGCTGGAACACTGGTCATTAGAGAGGCGAGAAAACGGGACCTGGTGGGAGAGCAGTGCAGGGGTATGGCCTGCGTGCTTGTGGAGCTGGCTTTAAGAAGAGCACTTGTGTTTGTTTGCAATCCTCCCATTGAATTAGCAGGATGCGACAGAGGCAATGCTGATGGAATTTCTCTAGCCGCGTTTGCGTCGCAGATACACACTCCAGATCTCACTGCAATCCAGGAGTGAGTTAATAGCTTTTCTATATTCTAGGACTTTTGATGATATCTGAAGATCTTTGTGGTCAAACACTTGCTGCTGTTGTTTGCAGTAGGTTGAGTTAGTGCAGTTGATCCGGTTTTGGATCTCCCTTGTCAATTGTGATCTTTTGAGCGAGGTGACTCGCCGAAGTATGGGAAGTGCTCAACATACCCTTGAGACTCTCCTTCAACATATAAGGTGGAGGCTGGAATATTTGCCCCATCAGGTGTGGGTCTATGTATGAATAACATCCTCTATCAGGATATAACACACTGGTAATTTGTGTGAGGATCTGTTGGAATTGAAATAAGCTGGTTCCAGTATTATAATGAACAAACTTTGCACTGAACATTAAAGATGCAGCGAATGAAGCACGAGGGCATATTTCAAATTACGGACAGACTTGATTGGACTCTCATTTTATAAAGTGATAAATATTATGAGCACTGGCTGTATTCATCTCAGAATGTATTGATTAGTAGGCGTGCAGTCATGAGGAAGTACTTCATTACAACCTGCTCAGCTTCAGACTGTGTATCACCACAGACTCCAATTTGCCTGTTAGCCAATCTCACATTCTCGTTATTCTTAGTATAAGAAATTGGATTTCAATGCTTGAAACACAGCTGTCAACTCATGTTTGTATTATCAGTCTTCACAATTTCATTAAAGGGAGTATTGTAATTGTTTAGTTAAGTCATTCTGACACTTGCCAGGTAACAATTTCCTATCTCAGTCTCAGAAAAGCACACTTTTATCAAATGTGACTTTCACTTTCTCCAGCCAACCTTTATTTTGGTCTTTCTGAGGCCGTACGTTGGCGCTCAGTTCTGCAGTTTTGTACCGTGCCCCTGCCTCTGTGGCCACCAGAGTTAAAACTGCCTCAGCCCCATTTCACTGCAAACTCTTATACATGAAACTTTGGGATTCACTTTTGACATGGTTTTAAATCATCAGCGGTGGACACTGTTTTACATTCAATCAGTATTCATTTTTCTGGAAAATGAACACAACCCAGACTAATGTAATTCATGACATGACAATATTGGTGGGCCACATAATGGTGTCAGAATAAATAAAGTGGTACAGGTTACCCATATCTGAGGAAAATCTTGTGATAAACCTCAGCTCTCTCTGTCAATTAACTGAGCATTTTCTCGTTGTTATTTAAGCATCATTAAGCAAGTGGATTTTATGGCATTAAAACGCCATATCATATCAATGAAAAGGCTCTATAATACCTAGTGGATATTAACTTAACAATAACTTATGATGTGAAAATCACCTTGACATCTCATAAAACATTTGTCTCTCCAGCATAAACAGTACTGTTTCTCCTTAAAAATATACTGGTATTATGCCCTTCTTAACCGAATGCACACAAGAACAAAATAAATAGGAGCACGAGGAGACCATCAGGCCAGTCAAGCCTGCTCCACCATTCAATATGATCATGAATGATCTTGGGCTTCAACTCCACTTTCCTGTTGGCTCCCATGTCCTTTGATTCCCCGAGAGCCCAAGAATCTGGCTATCCCAATCTTCAATGTATTCAATGATGGAGCATCCACAACCATCTGGGCTACAGATTCCCCAGCCAGCGGGTAAAGTGTTTTTGTGCCTCTAACACTGTCAGCATTTTGAATGTTGTGATGAGATCCCACCTCTCATTCTTCGAAACTCCAAGGAATATAGACTCAGTTGGATTCGATTTGTGTATTGTCACATGAACCAAGTGAGGCACGATCAATTTGACTGGAGACAAAGTTGTATCCAAACTGAGGCTTTATTAGTATCAGATGTGTGGCCTCCCACAGCAGCTGGCGAAATGGCTGCGAGCTGGAGGTCACGCATATTTATAACCCGCCTCCTGGGCGGAGCTAGCATGCAGGGGCCCAGGTGAACCTGTAGTGCAGGTTCTACCGTACAACCTCTAATATCAGAACACAGTGGTTTACCACATTCACCCGTTGTTAAAACAGAGTCCGGCGGGGGTGGTGGATAACTATATACAATTAGAAATTTTAATATTTACAGAGCAGCAAAAAAATGTCTCTAGGCATCCGACGGACCGGTCAGAGGTTCAGCCGGTCCGGTGCCTTGATGTTTCTTTGAGATCGACGAAGTGGTGACGGTAATGTTGGCACTGTCGTGGTCGAAGTTGACTCCAGGAGCGTGCCAAAATCTTCTTCATCAACGGGGATGGGCAGGGGGAGGACGGATTGTCCTAGGGGGGGTGATGGGAGCGGAGGGGGAGGAGAGGGTGGCGCTGGGGGCGACGGGGGTGGTGTGGGGGTGGAAACTGCTGGTGCCAGGTCCCTGAGGGAGACGGTATCCTGGCGGCCGTCGGGGAACACCACGTAGGCATACTGTGGGTTTGCATGGAGCAGGTGCACCCTTTCCACCAATGGATCCGCCTTGTGGAGCCACGCATGTTTACGGAGAAGCACAGTTCCTGGAGCTGTAAGCCAAGTTGGGAACGATACCCTGGATGTGGAATGCAAAAAGACGTTCATGCGGTGTACTGTTAGTAGCAGTGCAGAGCAATGAGCGAATGGAATGTAGTGCATCAGGGAGGATCTCTTGCCAGCGGGAGGCCGGGAGATTTCTGGACTGCAGGGCCAGCTGACGGCCCTCCATACCGTCCCATTCTCCCTTTCTACCTGTCCGTTTCCCCGGGGGTTGTAGCTCGTCGTTCTGCTGGAGGCGATACCCCTGCTGAGCAGAAACTGACGTAGCTCATCACTCATGAATGAGGATCCCCTGCCACTGATGGTCTGGCTGTAGGCCACGACCATTCGGTTTTTCTCCCCAGATTTAACCACGACCACTTGAGCTCTCCAGGGGCTGTTGCTGGCCTCGATGATGCCTTCCCGAAGCAACCGCTGGACCTCGGACCTGATGAAGGCCTTATCTTGGGTGCTGTACCGTCTGCACCTGGTGGCGACGGGTTTGCAATCTGGAGTTAGATTGGCAAAGAGGATGTAGGCGGGGAAGCCGAACAGAGTGAAGATAGAATTAAGGGCTTTAATGATGGTGGCAGAGGTCATGTCGGGGCATGGGATGGCGAAGAGAAACCAGGAGTATTCATCGATCACACTGAGGAAATATGTGTGTCGATCGGAGGAGGGGAGGGGGCCTTTGAAATCCACGCTGAGGCGTTCAAAGGGGCGGGAGGCCTTCACCAGGCGCGCGCCGTCCGGCCGGTAGAAGTGCGGCTTGTACTCCACACAGACCTGGCAGTGCTTGGTGATTATCCTTACTGCCTCGATGGAGTAGGGCAGATTTTGTGCCTTAATGAAATGGTACAACAGAGTAACCCCGGGTGACAAAGGCTGTCGTGCAGGGCCCGGAGTCGGTCTACTTGTGCGTTGGCACATGTACCTCGGGATAGGGCGTCTGGGGGCTCGTTGAGTTTGCCAGGGCAATACTTAATCTAGTAACTATAGGTGGAGAGCTCGATTCTCCACCGCAAGATTTTATCATTTTTGATCATGCCCCGCTGTGTGTTGTTAAACATGAAGACTACCGACTGTTGGTCAGTGAGGAGAGTAAATCTCCTGCCGGCCAGGTAATGCCTCCAATGTCGCACAGCCTCAACGATAGCCTGGGCCTCTTTTTCGACGGATGAGTGCCGGATTTCAGAGGCATGGAGGGTGCGGGAAAAGAATGACACGGGCCTGCCTGCCTGAATGAGGGTGGTGGCAAGGGCGACGTCCGATGCGTCACTTTCTACTTGGAATGAAAGTGTCTCGTCTAGAGCGTGCATTTCAGCTTTGGCAATATCAGCTCTGATCTGGGCGAAGGCCTGTTGGGCCTCGGCCGTCAGGGGAAAGTGAGTGGACTTTATGAGTGGGCGGGCCTTGTCCGCATAGTTTGGGACCCATTGCGCGTAATATGAGAAGAACCCCAGGCAACGTTTGAGGGCCTTTGGGCAGTGGGGGAGGGGGAGCTCCATGAGGGGGAGCTCCATGAGGGGGCGCTCCATGAGGGGGTGCATGCGGTCGGGATCGGGCCCCAGAACATCGTTCTGGACCACGGTAGCCGAGGATGGCTAAGCGGTTTGTGCGGAACACACACACCTCCTTGTTATACGTGAGGTTGAGGCGAGTGGTGGTGCGGAGAAATTTAGCAAGGTTGGCGTCGTGGTCCTGCTGGTCATGGCCGCAGATGGTCACATTGTCTAGGTACGGAAACGTGGCCCGCAAACCGTACCGGTCGACCATTCGGTCCATCTCCCTTTGGAAGACCGAAACCCCGTTGATGACGCCGAAGGGGACCCGAAGGAAGTGATATAGCTGTCTGTCTGCCTCTAAGGCAGTGTATGGATGGTCCGATTTAGGAATGGGGAGCTGGTGCTAGGCGGATTTCTGGTCCACTGATGAGAAGACCCGGTACTGTGCAATCTGGTTAACCATGTCAGATATGCGTGGGAGGGGGTACGCGTCGAGGTGTGTGTACCTGTTGATGGTCTGGCTGTAGGCCACGACCATTCGGTTTTTCTCCCCAGATTTAACCACGACCACTTGAGCTCTCCAGGGGCTGTTGCTGGCCTCGATGATGCCTTCCCGAAGCAACCGCTGGACCTCGGACCTGATGAAGGCGTTTGGTAGCGGAGAAGAAGCTGTTTTTAGATAGCTCATGCACGTTCTCAGAACTTTGTATCTACTGCCCGATGGAAGCAGTTGGAAGAGTGAGTAAGCCGGGTGGGAGGGGTCGTTGGTTATGCTGCCCGCTTTTCCCAGGCAGTGGGAGGTGTAGATGGAGTCACTGGATGGGAGGCAGGTTCGTGTGAAAGACAGGGCTGTGTACACGACACTCTGAAGTTGCTTACGGTCTTGGGCCGAGCAGTTGCCATTCCAGGCTGTGATGCAGCCAAATAGGATGCTTTCGATGGTAGGATACTTTCTGTGGATTATCTCGCATTTTATCATCAGACAATCTTTTCATCCCTGGGGCCAGTTGAGTAAACCTTTGCTAAACTACCTCCAAGGCAGCTGTGTATCCTTCCTGAAATTTGGAGAACAAAATTACATTCAGTATTCCAGGTGTGACCTCAACAAAAGCCAATAGAATTGTCACAAGATTTTATTCCTGTGCTCCATTCATCCCCTTGCAATAAGGGCCAGCAGACAATTTGCCTTCCTAATTGCTTACTGTATCTGCATGATAATTTTCTGTGTTCCTTGGACAAATTTACCCTGAACAACAACCTTTACAAGTTTCGCACCTTGTAAAAGATATTCTGCTTTTCTAATCTTCTGACCAAAGTGAATAACTTCACACTTCCTGCATCATACTTCATCTGCCATGATGGCCACTCATTGAACCAGTTTGTATCTCTTTGCAGCCTCTTCCACAGCTTACCTCCCAACTAGCTAATTATCAGAAAACATAGATGCATTACTCCCCGTCTCCTCGTTAATGTAGACTGTAAATAGCTGAGGCCCCAGTGCTGATCCTTGAGGCACTTCGCTAGTTATAACCTGCCAACTTGAAAATGCCCATCTTTGCTCACTATTTATCTCCTATCTGATAAATACTCCTTTATCCATGTTAATATTTTACACCCAACTCCATGAATCCTTGTCTTTCCTGTTATCCTTTGTGTGACACTTTACCGAATGCCTTTTGGAAATCCAGGTACACTACATCTACTGCTTTCCCTTGATGAATCCGACAAGTTAAATCCTCAAAAAAACTGCCAAACAGGATTTCCTTTCTGTAAAACCACGTTGACTTGTTCAAACAAAGAACAATGCAGCATAGGAACAGGCCCTTCGGCCCTCCAAGCCTCTACCGGTCATGATGCCACCCTTGGCCAAAACCCTTAGCACTTCCTAGTGCCATATCCCTCTATACCCATCCTATCCATGTATTTGTCGAGATTCCTTTTGAACGCCGTTAATGTATCTGCTTCTACAACCTCCGCTGGCAATGAGCTCCAGGCACTCACCACCCTCTGTGTAAAAAAACCTGCCTCGCACATGCCCTCTAAACTTTGCCACATGGACCTTAAACCTATGCCCCATCATACTATATTTAAACCTATGCCTCATCATGCTATATTTTTGCATGTGGGTTGCTAAGACTTCCTTCATAATAGATTCCAGCAATATTCCTGACTGGCCTAGAATTTAGAATTCCTATGGTGCAGAAGGAGACTAATCGGCCCATCGAATCTGCACCGACCCTCTGAAAGAGCACATTACCTAGGCCCAATGCCTCGCCCTATTCCCGTAACCCCACCTACCTGCACATCTTTGGTCTGTAGTCCCCTGTTTTCTCTCTCCCTCATTTCTTGAAAACAGTGCAACAATTGCTAACTTCCAATATGATGGGACCATTCCCAAATCTAAAGAATTTTGGGAAATCATTGCGAACACATCCACTATCTCTGCAGCTATCTCTATAAGAACCCAAGGGTGTCGTCCATCAGGTCCTTGGATTTGTAGATTTTAGTCCATTCTTTTTCCCTGCAGATATTAATTAACTTAATTTTTAGCTTTGTGGTTACCTTCTATTTCTTATGTGCAACTTGTGTCTCCTACCTTGAATACATGCATAAAGGGCGGGATCTACCCGTCGAGTTGCGCCTGTAAAGCAGCGTGGCACAGCACAACGCAACTGGTAGATGCTGGGTGATCCCATTTCTAATCACATTAGATTTTGCGAGACGTCACCATGTGAATCCCACCCATTGTGAGCAAAATCACTCTCTGTCAAATATGCATAATCGAGTGAGACAGCTAACCTCACTGTAATATGCATTCCCTTGCCTTGGAGACCTCAGGTGAGTGCTGTACAGTGCGAGTCTTCAAAAATGGGATGACACTCGTTGGGGTGTTTCAGGGGATTCGAGGCTCCCAGGTGCATGCCCTCTGGGCAGGGTGGTACCCTGGCACTGCTGGTGTTACCTGGCAACCTAGTATCCTAGCAGTGCCACCTGGGTGCCTGCCTGGTGCTGCCAATGTGCCCAGTTAATTTCCACCACAATTTGTCATCATCGTTACCCTCCTAGTCTGGATGGGAAAAAAGGCCGCAACAATGTTCCTCCATTGAGCCCTGTCTTGTGCTATGGCTTCAACCTCACCCCATGTAAGCCCCAATCACCACAGTCCCATGCCATATTGTTTTTGGCATTCTCTGTTTACATTTTCCAGCTGGTGTTCATCTTGAAGTGACTCTCGGTATTCGCTCTTGGGACATCCTGAGCACATGCTGTGACCGTGGTGTGGTGGTGAGGCTTGCGTGCCCCAGGGATCTGGGGAGCTATACCGGTGGGGCTTCAGCCCCCATGAAGTCCAGGTTTCAGATGCAAAGCCAGACCAACACACCAGCTGGACCTCCAGGTTGGGGTTGGGCGCGGTGATAACAGATTCAGTCCGTAAAACAATGTGAATTTAGAGAAGGTATCACATACAATTAAGCACAATTAATTATCTAATTCATTTTGGGGCATGGTGTGCATGTGGGGGGGAGCGGGGGGGAGGGAAGGCCTCATGGTAAGAGAATCTTCAGTGGGGACAGGGAAGAATTGGGGCCTACTTCAAGGGAGGGTATGATTTGTGCTTGGTTTGGGAGACGGGTGCCACATAATTGTGGCTAGGGTGTTTGGGGTTATGATCTGAGGCCCGGAGCAAAGATTGTTGGGGAGAATCCAAATTCTGGACACTCGTGATAACAGAATCACAGAATTTACAATGCTGAAGGAGACCATTCAGCCTATCAAGTCTGCACCAGCCCTTGGTAAGAGCACCCTACCCAAGCCCACACCACCACCCTCCCCGTAACCCAGTAACCCCACCCTACCTTTTTGAACACTAAGGGCAATTTAACATGGTCAATCCACCTAACCTGCACATCATTGGACTGTGGGCAGAAACCGGAACACCCGGAGGGAACCCACGCAGACACGGGGAGAACGTGCAGACTCCGCACAGACAATGACCCAAGCCGGGAATTGAACCTGGGACCCTGGAGCTGTGAAGCAACTGTGCTAACCACTGTGCTACCATGCTGCCCAGATGATCCGGGGGAATCTTGATCCAGGGCACAAGCATGAAGGTTTTTATCTCTTGAATCCATCACAACCTCACCTTGAGGAAGGTATTGGGTTCCCCACAGCCTGGGAACCTGGCCGAGAATGTAAAGTACGAAATCTGAATGACAACCTAATTATCGCATTTTAAGTTGAAACCTTGAATCGGATTTGGCACCTGATAACCATCTCAGTTAAAGATAAAAATGGGTGGGTTTGAGTCATAAAGTAGATTTATATAGTTTTGGCCCCCTCAACAAACATAAACTTGACCATTTTTTTCAGTTAACCTCTCCGCTCCACCCCCCACTGCATCGATAAATCTAGGGCAGAGTGTGGATATTATACGTTGAGTAACTCTCCCCCTGACTCCCCCCCCCAGTCTTGCCACCATTAACAAGGGTACATGAGAGGAGTGTGATGGAATACTCTCCCACTTCACTGAATGAATGCACTGCAACAACACTCAAGAAGCTCAACCCCATCCAGGGCAAAGAAGCCCATGATTGTGACCTCTTTAAACATTAGTGCAAGTGGCAGCAATATGTACCGTATACAAGATGCACAGCTGCATCTTGCCAATGTTCCTTTGACATCATCTTCCAAATTCTCTACCACCTACAAGGGCAGCAGTCACATGCCAACACTGCCACTGCAAGTTCCCTTCCAAATCTCTCACCATTTTGACTTGAAACCAGATCGCCCTTACATTACTGTCATTGGATCAAACTCCTGGGGCCACCCTCCCCAACAGCACATGAGAGTACCTACACCACATGGACTGCAGCAGTTTGAGAAGACAGCTCACCAAGGGCAACTAGGGTTGGGTAATAACAGCGGCCATACCAATGATGTCCACAGCTCATGATCTAATGAAAATATTCCACTGCACCAGCTTACTTGTGGGTGTTATATGGTCTCTAAGCATTATGCAAAACCATACATATTGCAGTCATCGATAAATCTTAGCACTCTGACACGATAATCTGTCATGTTTTACTATTTATGCATTGTCACAAAATGCCACAGCCTTTCATCTTAATATTGCAGGATAATTTGCAGTGGCAAGACAAAGTAATGGGAAGAATGGCAGGTGATGGCATCAGAGCTGGGGCCAAATTAACAATGTGTTGAATTATAGCTTCAGCTTGTGTTAGTCATCAGGGCACTTGCATGCAGACTTCCCTTCTAGAAGCAGAGAAGAAAGGAACAAGTTTGTTTCTGAAGGCTGATAAAGAAAAAAACATGCCGATGGGAACGCTTCCTATGACTGCAAGTTATTTTTAGGAATTGTCCATTTTTGAAGCAGTAAGGCCACCAATTTTGTTAATATTATCATTCTTTTTTTAAAAATTCCAATTAAGTGGCAATTTCATGTGAACCTACCCAGTCTTTGGGTTGTGGAGGTGAGACCCATGCCGACATGGGGAGAGTGTGTAAACTCCACACGGACATTGACCTGAGGCCGGGATCGAACCCAGATCCTCGGTGCCGTGAGGCAGCAGTGCTAACCACTGCATCACCATGCTGCCGGAATATTATCATTCATGATGGAAAACAAATGTGGGGCTGAATTTTACGTTCAGGGAGCACCCACAGTCTGCGGGGGTGAGAGCGGATGTGAAGAATCACATCGTTTGTGCAATATTGCGCTGGCTGGACAATCACCGGCCAACCAGTGCGAAAAGTTCTCTGTGAAAGCCTGAGCGCTGCCAATAGGGAGGGTGGGAGGAGGATGGATACCAGGAAAAGGAGCATGTGGGCTGGCACTTCAGCGTGCTTCCTCAGTTGGGAGGAAGGGAGGAGGGGGGGAGGCCTTGCGGAGCTATCTCAGGTAGCTGCTTACATATTAAAAAGTAAATATCAGTGAAAAAGCTATGCCACAAGTGTATAGGCAGCACAATGGTACTCTGTCCCCAGAATAAATTTTATTTCTACCTTGACTTTCATCCTGCCCTGGATTGAGGATTCGGCTGAAACGTAAAGGCCGTCTGGCCAATCGGTTCGCGCACCAAACGTAAAAGCAGACCGGCAACGTAAAATTGCTGCTTAATTACCTTAAATCGGCTTCGAGATAGCCGGCGGGCACAATTCCAACTCGCACCTGCTGACCAAAATATCGCACGAGGGCGCGATGGCATCGGGACATCCACCCGATGTCGTCTTGAGTGATTTTGCGTGCTTCTGGGTAGGACGCATACCTGCCCGAGTAACATAATGATCTGAGGACAGCCAGATAGCTACAAAGCGGCCTGGACACTTTGGTGCATTTTGCGTGTTGGTTAGCAAATGACGAGAAACAAAAATGTGTTCATGGGTCCGGTTTTAAAGAAGGAGGCAGGGGTCAATTTTGTTCAAACGTCCTGTGGCTTTTTGAAGTTCAAATATGGAGCAGCATTGACTGATTGATTTGCCCTGACAGCCAAGGAGGGTGATGCACGATCAATTGCACAGAGACGAGAGTTGAATACAACTGAGGCTTTATTACTCTAAGATGTGTGGCCTCCTACAGCAGCTGCCGAAATGGCTGCTGTATAGGGAGCACACATATTTATACTCCGCTTACTGGGCGGAGCCAGCAGGCAAGGACTACCCCCGTACCTGTAGTACAGGGCCTTACCACACATCTCCTAATATATACAACAGTGGTGATTACCACATTCACCTTGTTAAAATTGAGTCCGGCGGGGGTGGTGGAGAACTATATGCAGAGCAAGTTTAAGATACAGAAGCGAATAAATATATTTCTTTCTGAAGTCCAGTACAAGGTGGTTTGATAGCCCCGAACCAATTATAGATTTAGCCGATCCGGGGCCTTGATGTGGCGTTGGGAGCGACGCAGTGGTGGCGGCGATTCCGGTGTTGGTCTGGTCCTCGGTGACTCCGGGAGCATGCGGAAATCCTCCTCATACTCGGGCGTGGGCAGGGGGAGGACGGATGATCCTGGGGGGGTTGCTGATCGGTGCGCCGGGGGGAGGGGGGTGGAGCCGGACCAGAGGGGTGTGTGTGTGTGGAACCTGCTGGTGCCAGGTCCCTAAGGGAGACAGTATCCTGGCGGCCGTTGGGGTACGCTATGTAGACATACTAGGGGTAAGCGTGGAGTAACTGCACCCTTTCAACATACTGGTCCGGCTTGTGGAGTCGGACATGTCTACGGAGAAGTACGGGTCCTGGAGCTGCGAGCCAAGTCGGGAGCGACACCCCGGATGTGGACTTCCTGGGGAAGGCAAAGAGACGTTCATGGGGTGAGTCGTTAATGGCGGTGCATAGTAGCGACCAAATGGAGTGCAGTGCATCGGGGAGGACCTCCTGCCAGCGGGAGGCCGGGAGATTTCTGGACCGTAGGGCCAATTGGACGGCCTTCCAGACCAACCCGTTCTTCCTCACCACCTGCCCGTTTCCCCGAGGGTTATAGCTGGTCGTCCTGCTGGAGGCGATACCCCTGCTGAGCAGGAACTGACGCAGCTCATCACTCATGAATGAGGATCCCCTGTCACTGTGGATGTAGGCGGGGAAGCCGAACAGCGCAAAGATTGTGTTGAGGGCTTTGATGACGGTGGCAGGCGTCATATCGGGGCATGGGATGGCGAAGGGGAATCTGGAGTATTCATCGACCACACTGAGGAAATACGTGCTCCGGTCAGTGGAGGGGAGGGGCCCTTTGAAATCCATGCTGAGACATTCAAAGGGGCGGGAGGCCTTCACCAGGCGCACGCGGTCCGGCTGGTAGAAGTGCGGTTTGCACTCCACACAGACCTGGCAGTCCCTGGTGATTGCCCTGACTTCCTCGAAGGAGTAGGGCAGATTACGGGCCTTTATGAAATGGTACAACCGTGTGACTCCCGGGTGAATAAGGTAATCGTGCAGGGTCCGGAGTCGGGCCACCTGTGCGCTGGCACACGTACCTGGGGATAGGGCATCTGGGGGCTCGTTGAGCTTGCCGGGGCGATACAAAATCTCGTAGTTGTAGGTGGGGAGCTCGATCATCCACCTCAAGATTTTATCATTTTTGATCTTGCCCCACTGTGTGTAATTGAACATGAAGCTACCGACCGTTGGTCAGTGAGGAGAACGAATCACTTGCTGGCCAGGTAATGCCTCCAATGCCGCACAGCTTCAACGATGGCTTGGGCCTCTTTTTTGATGGAGGAGTGCCGAATTGCGGAGGCATGAAGGGTGCGGGAAAAGAATGCCACGGGCCTGCCTGCCTGATTGAGGGTGGCAGCTAGAGCGACGCCTGATGCTCCACTCTCCACTTAAAAGGGCAGCGTCTCTTCTACTGCGTGCATCGCGGCCTTGGCGCTATCGGCTCTAATACAGTTGAAGGCATGTTGAGCCTCGGCCGTCAGGGGGAAAAGGGTGGACTGGATGAGTGGACGGGTCTTGTCCGCGTAGTTTGGGACCCACTGGACATAGTATGAAAAGAACCCCAGGCAGCGTTTGAGGGCCTTGGGTCAGTGGGGAAGGGGGAGATCCATGAGGGGACGCATGCGGTCGGGATCAGGCCCCAGATCTCCGTTCTGGACCACATAGCCGAGGATCGCTAAGCGGTTCGTGCAGTTATAGGTGAGGTTTAGGACAGTAGCCGTGTGGAGAAATTTGGCAAGGTTGGCATCGTGGTCCTGCTGATAGTGGCCGCGGATGGTGACATTGTCTAGGTACGGGAAGGTGGCCCGCAACCCAGACCGGTCGAGCATTCGGTCCATCTCCTTTTGGAAGACCGAGACCCCGTTGGTGACGCCGAAGGGAACCCTGAGAAAATGATACAGGCGGTCTTCTGCCTCGAAGACAGTGTATGGGCGGTCCGCCTTACGGATGGGGAGCTGGTGGTAGGCGGATTTGAAGTCTACAATTGAGAAGACCCGGTACTGTGCAATCTGATTGACCATATCAGATATGCATGGGAGGGGGTATGTGTCGAGCTGCGTGTACCGATTGATGGTCTGACTGTAGTCCACGACCATTCTGTGTTTGTCCCCAGTTTTCACCACTACAACTTGGGCTCTCCAGAGGCTGTTGCTGGCCTCGATGATGCCTTCCCGAAGCAGCCGCTGGACCTTGGACCTGATGAAGGTCCTGTCCTGGGCGCAGTACCGTCTGCTCCTGGTACCGACGGGTTTGCAATCCTGGGTTAGGTTTACGAATAGGGAAGGTGGGTCGACCTTTAGGGTCGCGAGGCCGCACACAGTAAGGGGTGGTAGGGGCCCACCGAATTTCAAGGTTAGGCTCTGGAGGTTACACTGGAAGTCCAGCAGGGCAGCACAGAGATTGGGGTGGATGTAGAGGCGGAAGCCGCTGAATTCTACACCCTGGACCGTTTGTGTGACTATACAGCACCCCCGGATCACCACGGAGTGGGATCCGGAGGCCAGGGAGATTCTTTGATTAGCGGGGTGTACCGCAAGGCAGCAGCGCCTTACCGTATCTGGGTGGATGAAGCTTTTGGTGCTCCCGGAGTCCATCAGGCAAGAGGTCTCGTGCCAATCAATCTTCACGCTTGTCGAGACGGTGGCTAGATTGTGCCGGCGAAACTGTTTGAATGTGGCCAAGGTGAGTCGTGGCTGGTAGTGGCTGGTGTCGAACGATGGGGTGCCCGGGGGGGCACGGGTCCTGGAACAATGGTGGTGCCCATGTGCCATGGGGAAGACAAGATGGCGGCACCTGATGATCTTGGAATGAACAAGATGGCGGCGCCCACTGGCCACGCGTGGTCTGAGGGGGAGAAGATGGCGGTGCCCATTGTCCGTACGCGAGGGGGGTCGGGGCAATAGCAGCGACTGAGTGGGCCTGGCACACTGCAGCGAAGTGCCCCTTCTTGCCGCAGGCCTTGCAAAGGGCGGTGCGGGCCAGGGAGCGTTGGCGAGGGTGTTTCTGTTGCCCGCCGAAGTAACATCGGGGGCCCCCGGGGTTGGCTGGCTGGTGCATGGCACAGGCGTATTGACTGGGTGAGGCCCCCGGTGGGGCGGCCATCTGCGGAGTCCACGATGTGTAGGAGGGGTGGGCCGCGCGGCTGGGGTTGTAGGCCTGAATATTGCGCGAGGCGACCGTCATTGATAGTGCTAGTTTTTTTGTTGCTGCGAGGTCGAGCGTGGCCCCCTCTAAAAGGCGCTGCCGTATGAGGTCTGACCCTATCCCCGTAACGAAGGCGTCCCGCATGAGGAGGTTCGAATGTTCCATGTCCGTGACGGCCTGACAGTCACAGTCTCTGATCAGAGGAATTAAGTACGAAGTCTTACAACACCAGGTTAAAGTCCAACAGGTTTGTTTCGATGTCACTAGCTTTCGGAGCGCTGCTCCTTCCTCAGGTGAATGCAGAGGTCTGTTCCAGAAACACATATATAGACAAATTCAAAGATGCCAAACAATGCTAGGAATGCGAGCATTAGCAGGTGATTAAATCTTTACAGATCCAGAGATGGGGTAACCCCAGGTTAAAGAGGTGTGAATTGTATCAAGCCAGGACAGTTGGTAGGATTTCGCAGGCCAGATGGTGGGGGATGAATGTAATGCGACATGAATCCCAGGTCCCGGTTGAGGCCGCACTCATGTGTGCGGAACTTGGCTATAAGTTTCTGCTCGGCGATTCTGCGTTGTCGCGGGTCCTGAAGGCCGCCTTGGAGAACGCTTACCCGGAGATCAGAGGCTGAATGCCCTTGACTGCTGAAGTGTTCCCCGACTGGAAGGGAACATTCCTGCCTGGTGATTGTTGCGCGATGTCCGTTCATTCGTTGTCGCAGCGTCCGCATGGTCTCGCCAATGTACCACGCTTCCGGACATCCTTTCCTGCAGCGTATGAGGTAGACAACGTTGGCCGAGTCGCACGAGTATGTACCGCGTACCTGGTGGGTGGTGTTCTCACGTGTAATAGTGGTATCCATGTCGATGATCTGGCACATCTTGCAGAGATTGCCATGACAGGGTTGTGTGGTGTCGTGGTCACTGTTCTGAAGACTGGGTAGTTTGCTGCAAACAATGGTTCGTTTGAGGTTGCGCGGTTGTTTGAAGGCAAGTAGTGGGGGTGTGGGGATGACCTTGGCAAGATGTTCATCGTCATCAATGACGTGTTGAAGGCTGTGAAGAAGATGACGACAACTGAACAACCAAGAACACTACAGACAGTTACCCGCAGATCTGACCAAGGAACACATCCGCCAACTTAACAGACTGATCAAGACCTTGGATCCAGATCTTCAGAGCACCCTACGTGCTCTCATCCCACGTACTCCCCGCATTGGAGATCTCTACTGCCTCCCGAAAATGCATAATGCCAACACACCAAGCCGCCCTATCGTTTCAGGCAATGGGACCCTGTGTGAGAACCTCTCTGGCTACATCGAGGGCATCTTGAAACCCATCGTACAAGGTACACCCAGCTCCTGTCGAGACACGAAGGACTTCCTACAGAAACTCAGCACCCATGGACCAGTTGAACCAGGAACATTCCTCGTCACAATGGACGTCTCGGCACTCTACACCAGCATCCCCCATGACGACGGCATTGCTGCAACAGCCTCAGTACTCAACACCGACAACTGCCAATCTCCAGACGCAATTCTGCAACTCATCCGCTTCATTCTGGATCACAACGTCTTCACCTTCGACAACAAGTTCTTCATCCAGAGGCACGGAACAGCCATGGGGACCAAATTCGCACCCCAATACGCCAACATCTTCATGCACAAGTTTGAACAGGACCTACTCACCGCACAGGACCTTCAACCGACGTTATACACCAGATACATCGATGACATTTTTTTCCTTTGGACCCACGGCGAAGAATCACTGAAACGACTACACGATGACATTAATAAGTTCCATCCAACCATCAGACTCACCATGGACTACTCTCCAAAATCAGTTGCATTCTTGGACACACTCGTCTCCATCAAGGACGGTCACCTCAGCACTTCGCTTTACCGCAAACCCACGGATAACCTCATGATGCTCCACTTCTCCAGCTTCCACCCTAAACACATTAAAGAAGCCATCCCCTATGGACAAGCGCTCCGTATACACAGGATCTGCTCAGACGAGGAGGAGCGTAACAGACATCTACAGACGTTGAAAGATGCCCTCGTATGAACGGGATATGGCACTCGACTCATCGATCGACAGTTCCAACGCGCCACAGCGAAAAACTGGACCGACCTCCTCAGAAGACAAACATGGGACACAACCGACAGAATACCCTTCATCGTCCAGTACTTCCCCGGAGCGGAGAAACTACGTCATCTTCTTCACAACCTTCAACACGTCATTGATGACGATGAACATCTTGCCAAGGTCATCCCCACACCCCCACTACTTGCCTTCAAACAACCGCGCAACCTCAAACAAACCATTGTTTGCAGCAAACTACCCAGTCTTCAGAACAGTGACCACGACACCACACAACCCTGTCATGGCAATCTCTGCAAGACGTGCCAGATCATCGACATGGATACCACTATTACACGTGAGAACACCACCCACCAGGTACGCGGTACATACTCGTGCGACTCGGCCAACGTTGTCTACCTCATACGCTGCAGGAAAGGATGTCCGGAAGCGTGGTACATTGGCGAGACCATGCATGCGCTGCGACAACGAATGAACGGACATCGCGCAACAATCACCAGGCAGGAATGTTCCCTTCCAGTCGGGGAACACTTCAGCAGTCAAGGGCATTCAGCCTCTGATCTCCGGGTAAGCGTTCTCCAAGGCGGCCTTCAGGACCCGCGACAACGCAGAATCGCCGAGCAGAAACTTATAGCCAAGTTCCGCACACATGAGTGCGGCCTCAACCGGGACCTGGGATTCATGTCACATTACATTCATCCCCCACCATCTGGCCTGCGAAATCCTACCAACTGTCCTGGCTTGATACAATTCACACCTCTTTAACCTGGGGTTACCCCATCTCTGGATCTGTAAAGATTTAATCACCTGCTAATGCTCGCATTCCTAGCATTGTTTGGCATCTTTGAATTTGTCTATATATGTGTTTCTGGAACAGACCTCTGCATTCACCTGAGGAAGGAGCAGCGCTCCGAAAGCTAGTGACATCGAAACAAACCTGTTGGACTTTAACCTGGTGTTGTAAGACTTCGTACTGTGCTCACCCCAGTCCAACGCCGGCATCTCCACATCAGAGGAATTAAAGCATTCCATAAATCTTCTATGGACTCACCAGGGAGTTGACTGCGAGTAGAGTGTCCGTGTCTGGCGAAGAGCATGTTCGTCTGCTGGGCGTAATTCTCTTTCAGTAGCGCCATGGCTTTGGCGTAGTTTGACGCATCCTGGATAAGAGGAAAGACGTTGGAGCTCAGACGTGAGTAGAGTATCTGGACCTTCTGAGCTTCCGGGATTGGGTGTGATGCAGACATGATGTAAGCTTCAAAACAAGCTAACCAGTGTTGAAAGTCCTTTTTGGTGTCGCTTGATTGCGGATCCAGCTGCAGGCAATCCCGCTTGATGTGGAGGTCCATCTTCTGAAAATCTTAGAGTAATAAATTGATGCACGTTCAATTGCACAGAGACAAGATCTGAATACAACTGAGGCTTTACTCTACGATGTGTTGCCTCCTACAGCAGCTGGCGAAATGGCTGCTGTAGAGGGAGCACACATATTTATACTTCGCCTACTGGCAGAGCCAGCAGGCAGGGACTACCCCCGTACCTGTAGTACTGGGCCTTACCACACATCTCCTAATATATACAACAGTGGTGATTACCACAGAGGGCATTTGGGATTGGGAATGCCAATAAGAAGATGAGATGCACGTGAACTATCATTGTTGTAAAATATGGACATTTTGCTGAAAAAGTTGTTCATTTTACAAGAAAGGAGGAATTTTAAAGTAGCCAGAAGTAAACTTTGGGCGGAATTTATCCGGCTCGTCACGTCGAAGTGGTTTCGCAATAAGGCCTTAATTACAATGCTTTAGACATCTCGCAAGATTCAAGCAAACCTCGTGAGACTTAACCATCTGGATCTCTCCCTCACTGGGCATGATCCAGATCAGCATTATTTAAATGAGCCATTAGGGGGTACTAACCTACTTAACATGCTGTTATCCTAAAAGTGCCAAAGCTGAACATGATCAGCTTGACAAATGCATATTTGCAGCACCTGAGATTGGTTTTCTAGGGTACAAAGTAACAGCAGCTGGAGTCAAGCTTACACGCATCAATGTCAAAGCCATTTAAAGCACTTCTGACCCCATCTAATGCGAATGAGTTGGCATTGTTCCTCTACATTACCAACTTTTATCACAAATTCTTTCCTATGTTCAGAGAGATTCTGGAGCCCTTTGAAAGCTGCTGTGTGATGATGCACAGTGGGAATGGGCAATTGCACTGCAAACAGTAATTGACACATTAAAGGTGAAGATAGCATCTCCTCCCATCGGCACGCATTGTAAGTGTGCTCTCTCAGTACATTTGAAGGAAACAAATGATCAGTTGCTTATGCATCACGCTAGTTGTTGGAAACTGAACGTGAATACTCTACTGGGGAGTGGGAAGCAGTCGCCTGCGTTTATGCTCGTCAACATTGACTCATGGAACTCTGCGATAGAAAGTTCACTCTCTGCAATGATTACTGAGCTTTGACTACATTGTTCGCTCCATCAAGATCTGTTCCTTGGCCTCTATGTGTCTACAGATGGGCAAATAGTCTTCTCCGGTACAACTTTGAGGTTGAGCATTTCGCAGGTTCATGCAACCGAGTAGCCAACATGCTCCGCTGTATTACTATCAGAGTGACTTGCGGCATGAAAGATTATGTGATCGCAGTGATTTATCATACAATGGTGAATCTTGTTGCTCGAGACGAGTTGAAGGCAGATTGGTGATGCTGTACCACAGAAAGTCAAAATGAGTGGCCTTGTGAAATAGAGGAAGAATTGGTCCTGTATTACGGTGTATAAGCTGTCATTTGATGACAACTGTGTTGCACACAACTCAACTTTACCCAAAAAGCTGTGGACAACATATGTTGCATCTTTAGCATGAAGAACATCTTAGTGTTAAGATGAATCAACAATCATGTGAATCAGTCTGGTGGGTAGAAAGACTAAACAGAAGAGTTCATTCGATACTGTGTAGCTTGTAGACTCAGTAGAAAATCTGTTAAACAGTGTTCCGCTCCGCCACAACCGACCCCATGGCCAATAAAACCATAGCAACAATTCCAAGAAGATATTTTTGGAAAATTGCAAGCAGCCACTAGCAATTGACATGTTTTGCTCTTTGTTCATGATCTACACAGGAAATGTGCAGGAACCGTTCTGAGAAAGTCCACAACCATTGCTTCAGTCTTTGACATTTTAATCAAATTATTTACAAAACGGGCTATTTCTGGAGACTATTACAACATGCAATGGACTGCAGTTTGTTCCCAATTGGTTCACCAAGTTCCTAGCAAGTTACAGACTTCGTCAAGATCCTGATACAAGCCATAATGGAATTGTGGTGTTGAACAATTCAACAAGGAGATCAAGGCCACTTTGTAGGCTTGTATGTCACAGGAAAAACATCTGAGCAATGCATTCTCATCCTACTTCACGTGTCAATCCATTCCATACGCTCCGACTGGAAAAACACACTGGCCGAACCTATGTCGAGCCATAATTTTAGCATGCCGCTAGCCATTCATATGCTGTCACCGCTATCTAATGAAAACATCAGAAAGGAGCAGAAGAAATTGCAAAGTGTACTTCAACAGGGAGCCCAATTTGGATTCCAATTTGGCAATCGGGTTTGCATCAAACGGCCAGATTGTGACCATAAGTTCACAATACCTGTCAGGCCCAAAGCAGATTAAGCAGATGCTTGATACCATGATGATAACACAATTTAGAGCACAAGATGCTTGACATGATGTACCAAGATGTTTTGTGTGCAGTGATTATGAGGATACATTTGCTTTGCCAATGAGCAATGGCAGTGTTGATCATCTGCCTCATTCGCATGATAACACAGAACCACAGCCTCAAATCCGTAGATCTCAGTGCCGTCATAAGTGACCTTCATATCTCAACGATTGTTTCCATACTTAGAGAAGATGGACAATCTGCGCTCTAAGAAATCACTTGATGCATATATGTTTGTTTACGATGGTTCAATTTAATATCCAGTCTCAGTTTTACAGGGGGGTAAAGATGTTGTGTTTGGTTGTTCAATTGTTCTTATTTGCTTTTGTGTAGCTGTTGACTGTTTGGTGTGTTGTGTGTTATTAGTCGAGTCTACGGGTGTGGTTACGGATTAACAGAAACTAAAAGCAAACAGAGGCAGTCGCTACAGCCATTTTCAAGTAACTGTAACCTGTTCAACACACACAAACTGTTTGTGTCATCTCTGCATGTTTTTCAAGGTACAAATGTTTTTATTCATTTACGGGATGTGGGTGCCGCTGACTAGGCTGGAATTTATTGCCCATCTCTGACTGCACTTGAGAATCATAGAATCATAGAATTTACAGTGCAAAAGGAGGCCACTCGGCCCATCGAGTCTGCACCGGCCCTTGGAACGAGCACCCTACCCAAGCCCACACCTCCACCCCATCCCCATAACCCAGTAACCCCATCCAACACAAAGGGCAATTTTGGACACTAAGGGCAATTTAGCATGGCCAACCCACCTAACCTGCACATCTTTGGACTGAGGGAGGAAACCGGAGCACCCGGAGAAAACCCATGCACACACGGGGAGAACGTACAGACTCTGCACAGACAGTGACCCAAGCCGGGAATCGAACCTGGGACCCTGGAACCCTGGAGTTGTGAAGCAATTGTGCTAACCACCGTGCTACCATAGAAGGTGGTGGTGAGCTGCCTTCTTGAACCGCTGCAGTCCATGTGATGTTGGTACACCCACAATGCTGTCAGGAAGGGAGTTCCATGATTTTGACCCAGTGAAGGAACAGCAATGCCTTTTCAAGTCAAGATGGCAAATGACTTGGAGGGGAACCTCCAGATGAAGGTGTTCCTATCTATTCGCTGGCCTTGCCTTCTAAATGGTATTGATTGTGAGTTTGGAACGTGCATCACAATAGGACAAATTCCCAAGTTAGTGTCAAGTGATGGTACAGTAAATGTAAACTCTCTTTTGTCGCAACATAATGTTCATAAGCATCAAAGTGAGCTGTATTTTTTCCATTGGTTCCTGATGAGCACATTCTAGCTAAGTAAATATATTTAAAAACGAGCCTGATAGAAGGTTCAGCCACTGGTTCTGTGTATCCATTGCTTTTCGTTCTAAATGGATCATTTGGATTTTGGAAGCAGAAAATAGTTCATCACTGGTCCTTTAATGAGTTCGTGACACAGTCACGATACATTTTGTAAAATCTTCCCTCTCAGCCCTTTGCAATTTTTCAAATACAGCCATTGTATTGTGGAATATTTCTCTACATTAGCAGACTTGTTAGGTGGGGGTACTGGGTTATGGGGATAGGCTGGAGGTGGGGATTAAGTAGGGTGCTCTTTCAAAGGGCTGGAGCAGACTCGATGGGCCAAATGGCCTCCTTCTACACTGTAAATTCTATGATTCCCTGATTCCATGATTAAAAATACAGGAACAATGTTTTTTGTAGAAGTCTGCACTTCTACAAAAGTGCAGCGCTCTTTAAAAGTTACAAATGATGCCTTTGTTTCACTGCCTGAAAATCCTTTACATGAGGGAAAGGTTGATACTTAAGGCTCCACTGATATATCATTTAAGTATATCGTGATCCAAAGAAGTGGGTAAACAGTGGCGTAGTGGTATAGTCACTGGACTAGTAACCCAAATACTCAGGCTAATGCTCTGGGGCCCCGCGTTCGAGACGCACCACAGCACATGGGGAATTTGAATTCAGTTTTTTAAAAATCTGGTTCACTAATGTCCTTTTCGAGAAGGAATGTGGCTGACTGTTAAATGCCCTCTGAAATGGGCCAGGCAAGCCACTCAGTTCAAGGGCAATTAGGGCTGGGCAATAAACTCCACATCCCATGAAGGAGCAGAAAATAAACTCTGAAAAGCTGTAGCTGTTTATCTGCTCCCTCTGAGACCCTGGGGCCATTACTTCGAATCTAGCCTAAGCAGTGGCAGTTTTTGCATTAAGGTTACTTTCAGTGGCACTGTTTGAAATTGAAAGATCAGACTGCATTTCTTTTTCCTATTGCATTGAGCTATGTATACAATAAACACTTAGTATTCAATGCAAAGTCATTGGTCTAGTAATTCTGCAGGATTAATTATGGCTCTGCATTTTACATTAGAAATCAATATATTCATAAATGTGTTGACATTTTTCTATCTCGGAGACTAAAAGACGGTGTTCCTCAGAGTTTGACTCGGGGGCCGTGTTTAACCTGCTCCATTAGTTTCCCTTTATCACATCAATACTGATGTATGTGTCGTAGTTTTTCTGTAGTTCATGTGTCATTTTACCTTTGCCCTTGTGAGCTTGCCTCCTCTTGTCTTATGGACTCTCCGTGAAGAATCCTATCAAATCCCTGGACGATGTTCCTCCCCTCTTGAGAACCTGCAGCCTCTGGACCCAATATCTGCATGTGATTTCATTGATTATTTTATTAAGATTATCGACTGATGTGTGGCTTGAGCCTGCCCTCGTGCCACTGGTGGGCTTGGAGTCATTGGATTAGTCACAAAGGCTGTGAAATAGCTCCTCGGCACATGGTTTAACAGAATTGCTGGGACTGTTTCACCTCCAAAATGGCAGCTGTGGCATGCTTGCACATTAGGTGAACTCGACACCGTTTTGTGAGGGTGTTGAAGCATGTACAGGGAGTGTTAGCTGGAAATAGGCAGATTGCGATGTCAATTATGTATAATGCTGATTTGATGCAAGTGCTGGCATTTTGGCATTCAACAATCTGTAGTGGTTTACAACTTAGTCTCCAGGCCTCAGAGGTTCGAACAAATGAAGAGCTTCATTCAGGAGATGTTAACACTGCAGGCTGCTTTGTCACACTGCTCATTTGCCTGCAAACAGCCGATGGGGATGGCGTCATGTGACCAATAACTTAAAGTGCCCCAGTGCCACTGCAAGGCTGCTAGTCAGGAAACTACCATGAATGTTAAACATTTTCCTCCCTCTTTAAATCAAAGGTCCTGACACAGTAAACAGGATAACATTAATAATCAATCGGCATCAACAGTCAATATGTCAGACGCTTCGGGGCCTGTTCTCTTTGTGGTTTTCGGCGAACCTCGGGTGTCTGCTTTTTCGTGCTTGCTGCAATCTCTGATGTCTTTGGTTTGGATCGGACATTGTCTCAATAGGAGTCAACGTAACATTCTGACGTTGTCTCAGGCCTGGTTCTGCTTTCCCCAAATGGTTCTTGGGAAGGCCCAGGTTGTTTCTTTGCACAGCATGATTTGGACACTCTGTCGGTTCTGTCTCTGGCAGATTGGTTCTTGCCGCCAAAGGTTGACCCGCATGTCTCCTCCATATTATATCATCTCTGGGTGTACGGTGTAAGAGACCAGTCCTGCGTGTGCTAAAATGGTGGCAGCTATCCACTTTTCAGGGCGGCATGGTGGTGCTGTGGTTAGCACTGCTGTCTACAGGCGGCATGGTAGCACAGTGGTTAGCACATTTGCCTCACAGAGCCAGGCTCCCAGTTTCGATTCCCGCCTTGGGTCACTGCCTGTGCGGAGTCTGCACGTTCTCCCCGTGCCTGCGTGCATTTCCTCCGGGTGTTCCGGTTTCCTCCCACAAGTCCCGAAAGACGTGCTGTTAGGTGAATTGGACATTCTGAATTCTCCATCTGTGTTCCTGTTCAGGCATCGGAATGTGGCGACGATGGGCTTTTCACATTAACTGCATTGCAGTGTTAATGTAAGCCTACTTGTGACAAAAAAAATTGTTATTATGCGGCGCTGACGACCCGGGTTCGATCCTGGCCTCGGGTCACTGCTCTTGTGAGGTTTGCATATCCTCCCCGTGTCTGTGTGGGTTTCACCCCCACAACCCAAAGATGCGCAGGTTACGTGGATTGGCCACACTAAATTGCTCCTTAATTGGAACAAAAATAATTGGGTACTCTAAATTTAAGAAAAAGCTATCCACTTTTCACTTGTGGTCGAGTGCCTTGTCAGAACATCTTGACTCTGGCGAAAAACATAACATTTTACCGTGTTCTCCCGCCATATGACCTGATCCTTCTGCTTTTTCACAACAATTTCTTTTAGCTTGGGTAGTTTTAGCAAATCGAATGCAGCATGCAGTTGATGTCTAACCATTAGAGACACTGGATAATTGTGTTGTTGAATGAGCAGTATTCCTGTACGTAAGCAGGAATTGGCTCAAGCATTCAGACAATGATCTCTCGTTACCTTCAACAAATGTTTCATCATCTGTACAAAACCTTCTGCCAGCCCATTTGTGGCAGGGTGATAAGGAGTGGACCGGATGAATTATTTTCTCCTTCAAATAGTGTATGAGCTCTTGCGAAATGAACCATGGCCTATTATTGCTCATGAGTTGTTCAGGATAACCATATCTGCTGAAGGTTTCACCCATTTTCCCAATTGTTTTCTCCGTTGATGTTGTCTTAATGACAGCAACATCACGCTATTTCAAGTATAAGAAGTATTTGGTGGTTTACAGCATTGTTTCGAGCTGCTAAAGTCTACAACATGTGGAGTGACGCATGCTGAAAGATTTTATCGTGACTTCAAAGATTCTACACAAACCATTTGCTCCCAACCATGGGTGCCGTAGTTTCTACATCTGTGCATTTCCTGAGACTACAGTGTGACAGGAAGAATGAGCAGAGATGACACAAAACAGAGCAAGATGTTGAAAGAGTGAGGATGTGAGAAGGACTCCCTGCAGAAGAGATAATCATCCCTGTTTTCAATATGCAGATGATGTGGCTGTTCCAATTGAATATCTAGCAATGTGTAAAAGTTGAAGTGTGAGTGAGAGGCCTGGAGCAGTGTTCAGTAAGTGAGAGTGAGGTGAAGCTATGAATGTTGTGTCTCAGACATTACTCATCAAGGCCATTACTAGGTATGTGATTGGACCATGGTACATTATTACAGTGACACATGAGGGGGGTATGGTGCATTATTAGTGACACATTATGGGGTATGATGCATTATTACAGTGACCCATGAGGGGGGTATGGTGCATTATTACGTGACCCATGAGGGGAGTATGATGCATTATTGCAGCGATACTTGCTGCGGGTATGGTTCATTACTGCGTGATACATGATGGGAAATATGGTGTATTGTTACAGTGACTCAAGATGGGGGTATGGTGCATTATTACAGTGGCACATTTTGGAGGATATGGTGCGTTATTGCAGTGATACGTACTGGCAGTGCAGTTATTAGGATAAGGTACTTGAAGGTGAATTTACTGACCGTGACAGTTTGTGCGAGACCTCTTGTGGCACTGCATCCAGATTATTGAGATTGTATTCCTTGCATTTATAGCCACTGCAGTCTGTTCCCATTGACTTGCCCCTAAAGATAGATTACCTCTTTCTTTTACTGCCCACCTCCTCCATCAAGGTTCTCAGTGCAGCATCAGAGAACGTTGGGACATGCTCTGTGTCGTTTGCACCCGACTTGTGTTCTTCTTGATCTCACACTATTCCCCAACAAGTTGCTGCGTCCAATCCATCAAGGGTGTGACTTCCTTTAAGAGGTGCAGGCTAGCGTTATTTGGTTCTAACATTGTACACAACTGGGCACCCTGCTGAGACATGCACAACTCAGCAATGTGTTTAGCAGTGGCTGCATGCAACTACCATCCAAATCAGCAAGCAGTACAAAGTTTGCACAGTGCCTGTGCTGGAAACAACAGACGTGAGTAAATTCTGCCTTGTGAACTGAGCCCTATCCAATTTCACAGTCAGGGAGTTTATAAACTCAGAATAAAAGCAACCTCTGGCTCTCTCAGGTACCACAGTCACCATTTGCAGTCTGACAATCTGTCAATGTTTGTCGTCTTTGGAGCTTTCAATTTATTTTCAGTCAGCTTTTTCTGGAGGAGCTCGAAATAGACCATTTCTAGCTGCCATAACATTTGTGTTAAACTGAGGGGATGTTGATCAACACAAAACTAGTAATATAACTCCACACTCGAGACTGAAATCACAGTGTGGCCTGCGCAAAAGGCTATCCCAACAGCTTGGGCCGCACAACAGACATTGGGACAGAATCTTTTCACCCAGTTTCTCCCAGTCAAATTGCATTGGGCTTTACAGGGATTTTTCTACTGGAATCATGAAGTGCTTCAAATAATTTGTATGAACATGATTTCCTTCATAATCAAACTTGTGTTGCATTTTTAAATTACTTCCTGGCCCTTGATTGACGATGTCGTTATTCCACTGGCCTCGGTCCATTGTGCTGTTTGTCCATTTAAAACCTAAATCAGACTGGAAAATGGCAAACGTGATACCACTGTTTAAAAAAGCAGGTAGGCAGAAAGCAGTTAATTATAGGCCAGTTAGCTCAACTTCGGTAGTGGGGAAGATGCTGGAATCTATCATCAAGGAAGCACTAGCAAGGCATCTGGGTGGAAATTGTCCCATTGGACAGACACAGCATGGGTTCATAAAGGGCAGGTCGTGCCTAACTAATTTAGTGGAATTTTTTGAGGACATTACCAGTGTGGTAGATAATGGCGAGCCAATGGATGTGGTATATCTGGATTTCCAGAAAGCTTTTGAAAAGGTGCCACACAAGAGGTTTCTGCATAAGATAAACATGCATGGCGTTAAGGGTAAAGTAGTAGCATGGGTAGAGGATTGGTTCATTAATAGAAAGCAAAGAGTGGGGATTAATGGGTGTTTCTCTGGTTGGCAATTAGTAGCTAGCGGTGTCCCTCAGGGATCAGTATTGGGCCCACAACTGTTCACAATTTACATAGATGATTTGGAGTTGGGGACCAAGTGCAATGTGTCCAAGTTTGCAGACGACAATAAGATAAGTGGCAAAGCAAAAAGTGCAGAGGATACTGGGAAGTCTGCAGAGGGATTTGGATAGTTTAAGTGAATGGGCTAGGGTCTGGCAGATAGAATACAATGTTGACAAATGCGAGGTTATCCATTTTGGTAGGAATAACAACAAAAGGGATTATTATCTAAATGATAAAATATTAAAACATGCTGCTGTGCAGAGAGACCTGGGTGTGCTAGTGCATGAGTTGCAAAAAATTGGTTTACAGGTGCAACAGGTGATTAAGAAGGTGAATGGAGTTTTGTCCTTCATTGCTAGAGGGATGGAGTTGAAGACTAGGTATGTTATGCTGCAATTGTATAAGGTGTTAGTGAGGCCACACCTGGAGTATTGTGCTCAGTTTTGGTCTATCCTTACCTGAGAAAGGATGTACTGCCGCTGGAGTGCAGAGGAGATTCACTAGGTTAATCCCAGAGTTGAGGTGGTTGGATTACGAGGAGAGGTTGAGTAGACTGGGACTGTACTCGTTGGAATTTAGAAGGATGCAGGGGGATCATATAGATACATATAAAATTATGAAGGGAATAGATAGGATGGATGCGGGAGGTTGTTTTCCACTGGCGGGTGAAAGCAGAACTAGGGGGCATAGCCTCAAAATAAGGGGAAGTCGATTTAGATCTGAGCTTAAAAGGAATTCTTCACCCAAAGGGTTGTGAATCTATGGAATTCCTTGCCCAGTGAAGCAGTAGAGGCTCCTTCATTAAATGTTTTTAAGATAAAGATAGATAGTTTTTTGAAGAATAAAGGGATTAAGGGTTGTGGTGTTCGGGCCGAAAAGTGGAGCTGAGTCCACAAAAGATCAGCCATGATCTCATTGAATGGTGGAGCAGGCTCGAGGGGCCAGATGGCCTACTCCTTCTAGTTCTTATGTTCTTATTGTGCATTTTTATTTTGCGTTGATTTGTTTTTCACCCCCTACCATGGAAATGAGCTTGACTCCCGATTTCAATGGCCAGTGCTGGCATAATAGACTTGGTTTTTGAAGCTGGAGAGGGAGAAGGAATTCCACAGGAATTTGCAGCTGCAAATCCACAGGCATCGGAAAGGAGCTAACTGAACTATTTACCCAACGAGGCAAATTTGTTGACCCAGCCAAATGTTTTGATCTTTAAATTCCTCCATGATACAATGGGTGGAATTATCTGGAAAAAATGGCGAAGTGTCAGGTTCTGAATGAAAACCAACATGTTTCTGCCCAGAGAAACAGCCTGATTTTGTCTCCAGATCTTCTCACACTTTGTGCAAAGAAAAGAATGATTTGCGGCGTCATTTCTAAGGGGCAGGGTCTAAAGATGCTGGCAAGGCCGGCACCACAGAGATCGGAGCAATGTGGCAGTAAAGGTCCCCCCCCGCCCCCCCAACCTACCAGAGAGGATCCATATTTAATGCACACATCGTCTTATGGAGGCATTGCATTCGTTAATTATGACATTAATTTTTGGTGCATGCGCTTCCAATTGTGTGACTGTATCCCGTAAATATATGACCAGAAATTGACCCTCACTAAATTCCTGATCCCGGTTAGTACTTATATTCTGCACTATCCATTTCAATTGTGACCTAATATCTCCCATGTTCTGCTGCTAAATCCATGCTATTGACCAGAGATGTCCTTGTATTAAAAACTGTGACCGGTCATTAATCAGCCCACACCTTGGGCGGGTTTCTCCCCTACCCGGCGGGGCAGGGGGTCCCGGCGTGATGGAGTGGCGGGAACCACTCCGGCGTCGGGCCGCACCTTTAGGGGCCAAATCTTGAGGGTCTAGGCCCGCGCCGGAGCGGTTTCCGCTCCACCGGCTGGCGGGAAAGGCCTTTGACGCCATGCCAGCCGGGGCCGAAAGGTCTTCGCCGGGCGATGCGGGTCCGCGCATGCGCAAGCGGCTGCTGACGTCATCCCCGCGCATGTGCAGGGGAGGGGGTCTCTTCCGCCTCCGCGATTGTGAAGACCATGGCGAAGGCGGAAGAAAAAGAGTGCCCCCACGGCACAGGCCCACCCGCGGATCGGTGGGCCCCGATCACGAGCCAGGCCACCGTGGGGGCACCCCCCGGGGCCAGATCGCCCTGCGCCCCCCCCCCCCCTCAGGACCCCGGAGCCCGCCCGCGCCTTGTCCCGCTGTTCAAAAGGTGGTTTAATCCACGCTGGTGGGACAGGCATTCCAGCAGCGGGACTTCCGCCCATCGCGGGCTGGAGAATCGGCGGGGATGGGCCCGCCGACCAGCACGGCGCGATTCCCGCCCCCGCCGAATCTCTTGTGGCGGAGACTTCGGGACACGGCGGGGGCGGGATTCACGACAGCCCCCGGCGATTCTCCGACCCGGCGGGGGGTCAGAGAATCCCGCCCCTGATAGGTCTTCCTGTCCTTGGTATGTGACCGAGTCCTCATTATGGGCCTCACAGCAATCATTATTCTGGGCTCAATAATCATTCACCGCTTCCCGCATCAAGGTTCCCGTCAGTTACTAAGTTTACCTTTTGCAAGCCTACAATAGCTCCAAATTAGTGAGGATCTGTAAGACGAGAACTGTCTCATAATGATCAGTATGATACACCAGACGTGTCCTCTAGTAGAATTGGAACATGATTGATCCCCGGCATCCATTCCCCTTGGCTAGGGTTCTGATGTTCAGTCCGCTGAGCTAACATTCACGCTACAAGGGCAGCATGATGGCACAGTGGTTAACACTGCTGCCTCACGGCGCTGAGGGCCAAGGTTCAATCCTGGCTCTGGGTCACTGTCCGTGCAGAGTTTGCACATTCTCCCCGTGTTTGTTTGGGTTTTGCCCCTACAACCCAAAAATGTGCAGGCTAGGTGGATTAGCCACGCTAAATTGCACCCTAATTTGAAAAAATGAATCAGGTACTCTAAAATTAAATAAAAACATTCACGCTACACCCATCATCAAAATTCTCTCTCAAACAGCCTTTGTCCTCAGCCCCAAAAGGTTACTCCACCTCAACAACTTAAACTTCCCTCGGCTCTTTCCACAAGACAGATAAATTTGTCCCACACTCGACACTCAATAGATGCCCCTCAAATATTGTTATAGAAACATAGCAAATAGAAGCAGGAGGAAGCCATTTGGCCATTCGAACCTGCACCGGCATTTATTATGATCATGGCTGATCATCAAGTTCAATACCCTGATCCCGCCTTCCCCCCATATCTCTTGATCTGTTTAGCCCCAAGAGCTATATCTAATTCCTTCTTGAAATGGCACAATGTCAGGCAGCACCATGGTGCAGTGAGTAGCACTGCTGCCTCACGGCGCCGAGGTCCCAGGTTCGATCTCGGCTCTGGATCACTGTCCGTGTGCAGTTTGCAGATTCTCCCCGTGTTTGCATGGGTTTCGCCCCCACAACCCAAAGATGTGCAGGCTAGGTGGATTGGCCATGCTAAATTGCCCCACCATAGAAAGCATCCTATGTGGCTCCATCACAGCCTGGTATGGCAACTGCTCGGCCCAGGACCACAAGAAACTTCAGAGAGTTGTGAACACCGCCCAGTCCATCACACAAACCTGCCTCTCATCCATTGACTCCATCTACACCTCCCGCTGCCTGGGGAAAGTGGGCAGCATAATCAAAGACCCTTCCCACCCGGCTTACTCACTCTTCCAACTTCTTCCATCGGGCAGGAGATACAGAAGTCTGAGAACACGCACGAACAGACTCAAAAACAGCTTCTTCCCCGCTGTTACCAGGCTCCTAAGTGACCGTCTTATGGACTGACCTCATTAACACTACACCCTGAATGCTTCATCCGATGCCGGTGCTTATGTAGTTACATTGTATTCCTTGTGTTGCCCTATCATGTATTTTCTATTATTCCCTTTTCTTCCCATGTACATAATGATCTGTAGAGCTGCTGACAGAAAATTACTTTTCACTGTACCTGGGTACACTTGACAATAAACAAATCCAATCCCCTCAATTGGAAAAATTAATTGGATACACTAAAAATTTAAAAAATAAGAAAGAAATTACGCAATGTTTTGGCCTCAACTATTTTCTGTGATGGAGAATTCCACAGATTCACCACTCTGGGTGAAGAAATTTCTCCTCACCTCAGTCCTAAAAGGTCCTTATCCTCAAATTATGACCCCTAGTTCTGGACTCCCCTCACCATCAGGAACATTCTTTCTGAATCTACCCTGTCCAGTCCTGTTAGAATTTTGTAAGTTTCTGTGGATCCTCTCGCTCTTCTAAACTCCAATGAATATAACCTGAACTGACTCAGTCTCTCCTCATATGACAGTCCTGCCTTCCCAGGAATCAGCCTGGTAAACCTTTGCTACACTCCCTTCATAGCAAGAAGATTCTCCCTCCGATAATGACACCAAAACTGCACACAATACTCCAGGTGTGGCCTCACCAATGCCCTATACAATTGTAGTAAAACTTCTCTATTCCTATACTCAAATCCTCTCGCTATGAAGGCCAACATACCATATGCCTTCTTTACTGCCTTCTGTACCTGCGCGCTTACTTTCAGCAACTGATGCACGAGGACACCAAAGTCTCGATGAGTATCCACCTCTCTCAATTCCCATTCAAATAATAATCTGCCTTCCTATTTTTGCGATCGTAATGGATAACCTCACATTTATCCTAATTATACTGCATCTGCCATGCATGTGCCCAGTCATTCAGTCTGTCCAAATCCCGCTGAAGCATCTCTGCATCCTCCTCGCAGCTCACCCTCCCACCCAACTTTGTGTCATCTGAAAATTTGGAGATAATATATTTAGTTCCCTTGTCCAAATTATTAATATATCATGTGAACAGGTGAGGTCCTGGCACAGATTCCTACGGCACCCCACGAGTCACTGCCTGCCAATCAGAAAAAGACTCATTTATTCAATCTTTCTGCTTCCTGTCTGCTAATCTGCTTTCTATCCATCTCAAGACACTACCCATAATCCCATGCACTTTAACTTTACATATTAATCTGCTATGTGAGACCTTGTCAAAGCCTCCTGTAATTCAAAATAAATCACATTCTCCAGTTCTCACTGGTCAACATTATTATTTACATCTTCAAAGAATTCCATTAGGTTTGTCAAGCATGATTTTCCTTTCGGAAATCCATGCTGACTTTGTCTGATTACATCACTGCTTTCCAAATGCTGTGCTATGAAATCCTTGATAATGGACTCCAGAAACTTCCCTCCTACTGACATTAGGCTCAGTGGTCTATAGTTCCCTGTTTCTCTCAACCTTCCATTTTGAATAGTGGGATTACATTCACTACGGAACCATTCCAGAGTCCAAAGAATTTTGGAAAATTATCACCAACAGATCTACTATTTCTCGAGCCACTTCCTTAAGCATTCTGGGATGAAGATGATCAGATCCTGGAGATTTGTTCGCTTTCAGTCCCACTACTTACCCCAATAACCATTTCTTTACTAATTTTTAAAAATTTTAATTTAGAGTACCCAATTATTTTTTTTTTCTAATTAAGGGGCAATTTAGCGTGGCCAATCCACCTAACCTGCACATCTTTGGGTTGTGGGGGCGAAACCCACGCAGACATGGGGAGAATGTGCAAATTCCACACGGACAATGACCCAGGACCGGGATTCGAACCAGGGTCCCCCAGATAGGAGAATTTTGGTGAGTGACTCGGGGTCGCAAAACCCGTGTCTACCAGGGTGTTACTGTCCTCGCTAGGTCCTTCTCAGTTTCCCGTATTTACATATCCTGCTTCTGTGTTTTGACCATGGATTTTCCCTCCACCAGTTGCGTTTGTGGGAGGCCAATGGCCCTTTATTTTGACTAAATACTTCCTGGAACTTTGGTAACATTATATCCCATGATTCCTCCAGATTGTATCCCACTGGGAACCCTGACTTGTGGGGAGGAAATGGCAGAGTGATATTTTCACTGGAGTAGTAATCCAGACACACAGGGTATTACCCTGGGGGCCTGGGTTTGAAACCTACCACAGCAGATGTTGAAATTGGAATTCAATAAAAAATTTGGAATTAAAAGTCTCATACTGACCATGAAACAATTGTCATAAAAATCCATCTGGTTCACTAATGTCCTTTCGCAAGAATTTGCTCCCCTTACCTGGTCTGGCTGACGTGACTATGGACGCACAGAATTTGTTTGATTCTTAAGTGCCTCTGAAATGACCTCGCAATCCAATCGGTTCAAGGGTAATTAGGGATGGGCAACAGGAGCTGACCCAGCCTGCAATGCCCATAACCAAATAAACAAATAAAAAGAACACACTGCCAATATGGGTGCAAAAACCTACGAGAGTCAGAAAATAAGAACCTTGCTGAAGAGGGGCATGATTCTCTATCCTCGTTGTGCTCTCGCTCAAGCGGAACGAGGCCGGTGAATAGCGGGAGGGGCCAAAAACGAGAACCGCGCCACGAACCAAACAGTCTGCGATGCAACCAACCTGCTTCCGTAGCCGAAGTTGGGATCTCGCCGTAACATGGCGAGAAACCAATTATTGCCACTTAAGCCCCATTTCCATACAATTAATGAAAGCAACACCATATCCAACGACCTCCTGTCACTCAGCGGCCTCCCCAGCAGGTGGTCACGCTGGCACCGATTATTATTCCTTTTGAAAAACGTGAACCTGGCGGAAGGGCTTCTGTGGACAGCCGAGAAGGTGAGTAGCCATCTTTGCTCACAGGGTGCTGGGCTTGCCACCACAGTGCTCGGTGGGGAATGGGGGACCCCCGACTGGGGGTGGGGACCCTCTGCATGGGTGGACCGCCATGGGAGGGTGGCGGATGCGCCTGGGGGGCAACCGGCAGGCAACTTCTTGGGGCATCAATATGCCAACCCTACGATTGTGTGTACCGTTCATGGGGTAACACTTGTCCGTGCCTGTGTGCCCCAACGACCACCCAGAACCCCCAACAACTGCCCAGGACTTTTGCCGCACGGCTGAAGGCTATTGCCAATAGGGATTTGGCAATCGTGGTTAAATGAGCATTTCACACAACCCAAGTGGATTCCCGTGGGTGGGCGGGCCATGTGGCATGTGGGAGTCATTGCCTAGCATCCCAATCAAAGCTTGATGCCTGGACACTGTGCTTGAACACTGCGAGAGGCAACACCACACACTCAACAGCCAACATCCGAACACCAAGTGTGTGGGACGCAAGTCGAGGTATGCCCGCGGTCTCAAAATCAAATCTCAAAAAGAAATCTTTCTGGAGATTCACCCCCGAGATCTCATTTTGAGATTTTACTCACCTCGACTTGCGATGTAATGAGATTACCGCCCAGGAATGCTCGGTACGGTGGCACAGTGGTTAACACTGCTGCCTCACAGGACCCAGGTTCCATTCCGAACTTGGATGAATGTATGTGTGGAGTTTGCACTTTCTCCCCGTGTCTGTGTGGATTTCCTCCGGGTGCTCCGGTTTCCTCCCACAGTCCAAAAATGTGCAGGTTGAGTGGATTAGCTGTGATCAATGCGCGGGCAAGGGTGTGGGAGTGCGTCTCGGCAGAGTGCTCTCTCTGAGGGTCGGTGCAGACTCTATGAGCTGAATAGCTGCCTTCTCTGCTGTAGGGATTCTATGGCACCTCACTTAAATGAATCAGAATGTTATGAGAAGCTTACCCCTCCAAATGCTTCCCCTTCCCCCACATTTGGATCACCCTTCTCGCTGACAGAATCAGGCAGAGGGAACCCGTTGGGGCGCACAGGGAAGAATAGTCGCCGCAGGGGGCGAGGAGGGGGGTCTCCCCTTTTCTACGGGGATAGGGTGTGGGGGGGGGTGTCTTCCTGCGAACGTGGTGGAGGCTGTTTGAGTTGGGGGTTGCCCATGGGAGGGTGTGGGGTGGAGGTTCTGTGGGGGTCTCCGTGTGGCGGGGGGGGGGGGGGGATTTCTATTTTTTTTTTATCGGGGACTGGGGCACCCTTTACAAAAGGCACCCCAATCTTGGGATTCCTGGTGTGGCCAGCGTTTACAGGCCCTGCCCCACCAGCCAAAGCTTTTCTTTGCACAGAGCGCTGCACAGTGTGACGTGACGAGAGAGGTCGGCTGTGCCTCAGCCAGCAGTTGGTGCAAAAAAGAGAAAGTTCCACCCACCATTTAATCTCTTTCTCCTTATCCCTGGGACATTCCTTTGCTTACTTCCTCTGCACTACTCCACAAACAGTTATTACCAAGGTTTCATATTATAGTCTGCATGTAGTCAGATCCCAGCACACCTCCTTATTCCAGCTAAGAAATGTGAATTTCCTTTCACTTTTCACACTCCACCTGAAAATCTAGCCTGTTTGTACTCAGTGAATCAGTGCTGCTTGATCATGGGTACATTAGGTCCAGGGTGTGTTCCACCATAAGAGAAGCCCTGTATGTACTCGGAAACACCTCCTCTTTCCTTCCACCCAGGCACTGGCACACTGTCGACCCTATTCATCCTACTGAGTTCAGAGTTCAATACTCAGGGTGAGCACAGCTCCCTCATTGGAATTCTGGGTCTTTTCTTAATAATAATCTGAATCATAATCGTTTATTATTGTCACAAGTATGCTTACATTAACTCTGCAGTGAGGTTACTGTGAAAAGCCCCTAGTCGCCACACTCCGGCGCTTGTTCGGTACACTGGGAGAATTACCTAACAGCACGTCTTTCGCGACTTGCGGGAGGAAACTGGAGCACCCGGAGGAAACTCACGCAGACGCTGGGAAACGTGCAGACTCCGCACAGACAGTGACTCAAGCCGGGAATCGAACCTGGGATCCTGGCACTGTGAAGCAACTGTGCTAACCACTGCGCTACCGTGCTGGCTCCCCCTTCCAAGGACACACAGCCCCCAATACTGTCACCCTGTGAAGCACCTTTATTGATGTTTCTCACACCTCACCGCTCAAGTTGGGACTTCCCTTGCACTCCCTTCTTCTAGGTTTTTTCTCACTCTCAGGCAAGGTGTCCAACTCCTTTGTGATCGTAATGCTAGTTCCCTCCTTGAGACCCAAGTGTCTTTGACTTCCTGTTCCCATCACTTACCCGAGAGTGTTCCTCAGGGGATCCTTTGGTTTCATGTAATTTTCTTTCTGTCTTCCCTTCTCCTCCAGTCTCTTTACATCGGAACACCCTTCTGTCTCCTTAATTTTAATATCAATATGTCTGCGAGAATCCTCCCCCTCCCAATGCGTACCCCATCAAGTCCAACTCTACCCACTTTCAACAGCAGTCTGTGAATGCGTCTGGGAAGCCTCCCTGAAGCCTGTTTCATATTGCTCACTTGTTTACATGGTCCCCTGCAATCTGGCCTGGATCCCACAAAATGGAGAAGACACTGGGGGCGGGATTCTGGGATCCTGAGGCTAAGTGTTGACGCCGTCGGATCTCGACGGCGTCAACACGGCCTCAGGATCAGCAATTCTGCCCCTCCAGGGGGCAGCATGGCACTGGAGCAGTTCACGCTGCTCCAGCTGCAGATCCCGGCGTCAACTGGGCGCCCGGAGATCTGCGCATGCACAGTGGCACTGGCGCCAACACGTGCATGCGCAGTGGCTTCCTTCAACACGCCGGCTCCGATGCAACATGGCGCAGGACTACAGGGGCCGGCGTGGAAGAAAGGAGGCCCCCAGCCAGAGAGGCCGGCCTGCCGATCGGTGGGGCCCGATCGCGGGCCAGGCCATATCGGAGGCCCCCCCCCGGGGTCAGACCCCCCTCCCCCCACCGACAGGCCACCCGCCCCCCGGCCCTTCCACGCCGAGTTCCCGCCGGCTGAGAGCAGATGTGGATGGCGCCGGCGGGACTCGCCGTTTTTACCATCCCGTGCCGAGAATCGGTGGGCCGGCCGCGTAGAGCGGCCCCTGACCAGCGCCGTGCCAACCACGCCGGCGCTAATGGTGCTGTTTCTCCGCTCTGCGGAGAATCGCGTGCCGGCGACGGGTCGGCGTGGCGCAATTGGCGCCGATCGCAGGGATTCCCCGGCCCCGTGCTGAGAGAAGCCCGCCCTTGGTGCCTGATCAAGGGATCTGGCATCGGGAAGGGGACTGAGAGCCACCCCCCCCCCCCCCCCGACCCTTGCTTGTGAACCCCCCCTCCACCCTGAAACCCCCACCCCGCAATTCCTGCTTTAACCATCACCTGTAGTTTGAGGTCCCTCGCTGTGCCTGTGCCTGGGCAGGGTGCAGTACTACCAGTAACCTCCACAGTGGTGCTGCCTGCAATGGCAGCTGCTGGTTTCTGATTGATTGGCAATTCTCAGGGGCAGGACTCCCGCCCCAAGGACCCTTGATCCTGGGAAAGGGCCACCACTGCTCAGTTAGTGCCCTTTATTATTTATTCAACGAACACAAGTGCCCAAAGCCATGTGATGGCCTCCTCATTTGCTGAATTTAAAGTGATTAGTCTGCCACTTAGTCTGTAGAGAGGACGCTCCTGGGTAATGTGCAGCATTGCTTGTGTCTTTCCAGGAGTCCATAAGAGGTTTGTACTAAGGTCCCAGTGGAGGTTGGCTGCTTAGAATCATAGAATTACAGTGCAGAAGGAGGCTGTTCGGCCCATCAAGTCTGCACCGGCCTTTGGAAAGAGCACCCTACTTAAACCCTCATCTCCACCCTATCCCCATAACCCAGTAGCCTCACCTAACGTTTTTGGACACTTGAGGACAATTTAGCACGTCCAATCCACCAACAGTACGTCTTTTGGGACTTGTGGGAGGAAACCGGAGTCCCCAGAGGAAACCAGACAAGGGGACAACTTACAGACTCCGCACAGACAGTGACCCAAGCCGGGAATCGAACCTGGGACCCTGGAGCTATGAAACAACAGTGCTAACCACTGTGCTAACATGCTGCCCTGGCCTGTCCGAAACATATTTAACAAGGACCGCTGCCATGGCAGGTCAAAACCTGCCATCTAACAGGATGAGGTCTGTCATGAGTACAGGGCGGCACGGTAGCACAATGGTTAGCACTGTTGCTTCACAGCGCCTGGGACACTGGTTCGATTCCCGGCTTGGGACACTGTTGCATGTTCTCCCCGTGTCTGTGTGTGTTTCCTCCAGATGCTCCCGTTTCCTTCCACATGTCCCAAAAGATGTGCTTGTTAGGTGAATTGAACATTCTGAATTCTCCTTCAGTGTACCCAAACAGGCGCCGGAGTGTGGCGCCTAGGGAATTCTCACAGTAACTTCATGCAGTGTTAATGTAAGCCTACTCATGACACTAATAAAGATTATTGTTATTACTATGTGTGAGTGACTTAAACAGGATAACTGCAGGTATATCTTGCTTCAGATGTCTGTGTGGAGTTTGCACGTTCTCCCTGTGTCTGCGTGTGTTTCCTCCGAGTTCTCTGGTTTCTTCCACATTCCAAAGATGTGTGGGTTACGTGGGATTACGGGGCTAGGGTAGGGAAGTAGACCTCGGTAAGGTGCTTTTTTCAGTTGGTCAATGTAGACTCAATGGGCCGAATGGCCTTCTTCAGCACGGTAGGAATTCTATGGCTCTATTCTATTCGTACGGGGCAGTATGTGGGCTGAACAGGTCATCATGGGGTGGCAAGTGAGGTGCAGCATTGATGGTTTCAATCAACTTGTGGGTTTTGACCAGTAAACAGATGTCAGTGCTTAACAGATGCTTAATACAGCAAGCCTTCCTGAAATGAGACGATGCAGAGCTCTTCCTGGCTTTCCAGCTGGCAGGCGAGACCCCATCTGCCTCCATTAACTACCACACAAACATTGGGTGAGGTCTGTTACAAAATAGACTGTGCTGTAACTCAATTACTGCCTATCCTATAATTCAGACACAGCTGATTCCTTTTCACAGGCAGTACTTACTTTAGGTGTTTTCATGCTCAGATAGAAGTTCAGGACGATTGCAATACATTATCTGATTTAGAGGGAAATGGACTGTCAACTGAGCTATCCACCAACACAGGCAGCATCAATAAAAGACAACAAAAAATGTGTAAGTAATGGCTGGCTGCAAATCTGGGACTGTAGCTATCAATCTTTTGAAGACCAATATATACAGAGCTGTCATCCTTGGATAAATGTAAGCTATGAGATTTTCTGTCAACAAGTATTCACCTGAGACATCATCTAACAGTGAGAACATGAACACGGCTAAAGGCCGTTGAGTACGTCACGTGAGACACACAAGTGGCATAAGTATGTTTTTGGTCTATTCCATTGTCCTCTTTTTCCTCTTTCTCTTCCTTTGCTCTATCTCCATATTTTCCCTTGTTTCCCTTTATCTGTACTTTCTTTATTCTTTCATGGGATGTGAGCACCACTGGCAAGGCCAGCATTTGTTCCCCATCCCTAATTGCCCTTGGGGCAGCACGGTAGCATTGTGGATAGCACAATTGCTTCACAGCTCCAGGGTCCCCGGTTCGATTCCGGCTTGGGTCACTGTCTGTGCGGAGTCTGCACGTCCTCCCCGTGTGTGCGTGGGTTTCCTCCGGGTGCTCCGGTTTCCTCCCACAGTCCAAAGATGTGCAGGTCAGGTGGATTGGCCGTGATAAATTGCCCTTAGGGTCCAAAATTGCACTTAGTGTTGGGTGGGGTTGCTGGGTTGTGGGGATAGGATGGAGGTGTTGACCTTGGGTAGGGTGCTCTTTCCAAGAGCCGGTGCAGACTCGATGGGCCGGGTGGCCTCCTTCTGCACTGTAAATTCTATGATAATCTATGATGACTGATTGGCTTTCCTGACCATTTTAGAGGGAAGTTAAGAGTCCATCACTTATTGTGGGTCTGGAGTCACATGTAAACCAGACCAGGTAAGGATGGCAGATTTCCTCCTCTGAACGACATGAATGAACCAGATGGGTTTTTACAACAACGGTGGTCGTTTCATGGTCACCATTACTTTTAAAAAATAAAATTAGAGTACCCAATTCGCTTTTTCCAATTAAGGGGCAATTTAACGTGGCCAATCCACCTACGCTGCACATCTTTGGGTTGTAGGGTCAAAACCCACGCAAATACGGGGAGAATGTGCAAACTCCACACAGACAGTGACCCAGAGCTGGGATCGACCTGGGACCTCGGAGCCGTGAGGCAGCAGTGCTAACCACTTTGCCACCGTGCTGCCAGCCATGGTCACCATTACTGAGACTAGCTTTATATTCCATGTATTATAATTATTAATTGAATTCCAATTCCACCAGCTGCAATGGTGGGATTCGAATTGAAGTACCCAAAGCATTAGCCTGGGCCTCTGGGCCACGAGCCCACCACCAACTAACTCCCTTCCATCTCTTTTTCCAAAATTCACCTGGTTGTGTGACATGGAAATATTGTTTTTCGGGGGGCCTCCCCATGAAGGAAAGGTGGAGAAATAATGGCGTTAGTAACATGTGTAGACATGAGATGGGCTGAAGGATGAATTTTGCATGTGATAGTCCTAGCAATGATATAAGCGTAGTAAGCAAGTAAATGTCCTGGAACAATTGAAATCTCTTGAGAGTGCACGGACCTGTTCCAATTTCGAGACTTGCTTTTATAATTTCCTGTTAAATACCATTGGTCGCTTATTGCTTAGTTCTGGATAGTAATGCTTAACTCACAACATTGGTGGCATTTAACATTTTAATTTTCACACCGATTTGGGTAGCCTGTTAATTAGATTGTCCATCTATCCAATGTAAATAGGTTTGATTTCCTCTCCAGTGGGTAAAGTCTGTTTACCTCTTATAATGCAAGAAGAATAACCAGAAGGGGTTCACTTAGTTCTTGTCTATGTTTGATCCACTGCTCTCAATTTCGTCACAGAACTTGAAGGTGAACAATCAAATCCACCAGCATTTCTCTTCCGGTTATTTATGGAATGATTCTTGGAATGATTCCCACTGGGAAATGTGTCTGGAAACATTAGGGGAGAGCAGGATTAGGTTCAATCTTGATTTCCTTGTGACTCGTAAAGTCATTACAACACAAAAGGAGGCCATTCGGCCGAACAAGTTGATCCACTGTGCTATTCAGGAATCCAGTCAGCCCTTTTGCTCCTCTTTGCACCCATAGCCTGTAAGTTTTTTCTTTCAAGTACCCGTTCAATTTCCTTTTGACATCAGTGACCATCTCCCCTTCCGACCACGCTCTTAGGCAGTGAGTTCCAGATCGTTAGAACTCACTACCTGAATAAAAGTTCTTCTTCACAACCCTTTCTTGCATTTCTTGCCAAAAATCTAATGTTTTTGTCTTAGTCCTCACAACATCAGTTAATGGAATCAGTTTTCCCTTGATTGTCTCATCTAAACCTGTCCTAATCTTGCACACCTCTATCAAAGCTCCTCACAATGTCCTTTGCTCCAAGGAGAACAACCTCCACGTCTCTAACCGATCCTTGTAACTAAATTTCCTTATCCTTGGGAATATTCTGGCAAATCTCCTCTGCACCCTCTCAAAGTCGTACACATCTTTCTTAGTCAGAGCTTCATAAAGGTCTAGCAGAACCTCCCTGTTTTTGTACTCAATACCTTTAGTTCCGAAGTGCGAGATCCCTTGTGCTTTGTGAATCACGTTCTCAATATGTACTTCCACTTTCAAAGGTCCGAACAATGGAGCTGGCAAGAGTGTGGCCATTTGGTATCCATATCCTTATCCTGTGCCAACAAAAATTCCTGGAACAGGAATGGTGGTAACGGCCTCCTGACTCAGCTGAATTCCATGAAAATCCAGGCCCTGGAGTTTCCTGCCCAAATATTGCCGTACCATCTGTACAAGAACTGGCTTGGGTCAGGGAGCAGGTCAAATACCATCTTCCCTGGCGTGGGCAGCTGAGGCCATGAGTTGAACAATACCTTGCAGATGTCTAACAACACTTCCTTTTTTCTATAGCCAGTGCTCTTGAGTATAAAAGCAATTAAGCACAATTGCTCTCTCTCCGTTTCCTACCTGCTTGTAGCAAATTCACCCGAACAATTCAAATTCTGAAGAGACGACCACAATTTGTGGCTACAGTTCATAACAGTGATCGAAACATTCCTTTTATTTTTAAATCCTACTTATTCTGAACGAATAACGTTGCGTCACATATGCCGAGTAGGAGGAAAGGATTTGCAAGCTGCACGATGGAACAGAGTTTCACTGGAACACATTCATCAAAGAAGTGGAGCAACAAACATAACCTCACGAGGGATGTAAAACACGTCTGCCTCCTCACTGACCTCTTCCTATTGACCCACGTGTAATTACGGCAATGAATTGTCAGTTATTTGAGAGGATAATACATTACCTTAATACTGTTACTACTTTGCGTTCACAGCTTCACCCTCACACCAACTCCATAGTATTTTTAAAATTTCAGGAGCTTTTTGGTTTCACCAGGTAATGCAGCCCACGCTGTGTACAGTAACCCTGATTTCTAACTCTGGCAGCATGAGGCCTGCGAGATTTCTGGAAGGAATGTACTAGGCATTCAGATTTGTAGGGCAGCAAGAAACCTTTAGAAGAAACTGCATCTAGAAATATCATGTATGAATAAGAGTATCAGCAAATGTCCCAATTCAGCGGAGCTGGACACAGGTGATGTTTGCAAGTGGATTCATTGGTCTTGGTGCTGGATAGAATGTGATATTCGAAGCTTAGCCAGAGGTTACATGGAACTACAGATCTTACAAACCTTAATTCAATGTTACAGGAATCCAAAACCTCTTATTGGGGCAATTAATGCATTTTACTGTACTTGGGTCAATTCAGTGTTCTTTGTAACATATGTTATGTTGCATTTATTTAATTGAATGGGCAGGATTTCTGAGGCCTGATGGCTGAAGGTAGGCCCAGAATTTCCTGTCACTAGCCTATTTATTTGCCAACACAGTTCCAACCTGGAGACATTTGAAATAAACCTGGGTGGAGATGAGATGGCTGCTCACTGGGTAGCCAATTTGGCTAGGTCCCAGGCCTATTACAGCCCCACAGTGCAGTTAAAACATTGTCAGTTAAATGGAGCAGTTCAAAGTTTCATCCCATTGGAGCACCTCCTCCATACCCCTCATGCCATTGGGCCATAGCTGCAGCCATCCAGCAGAGGGGAATGTGGCGTCAGATATACGTCAGATGACATCCGGCTACCAGCAGAAGGTCGTACGGCGTATATGAGGACAGTCGCACATAAGGGTAGATCCAGGAGAGTCTAATGGAACTCTATGGTAACTTGGTCTGCATCTGATCATTACCTTACCAAGTGTACATTACTAAATCTGAGTTCTGGCTAAGTCCTAGCAGTTCTGTAGATTCATTGTTAGGCAAGAACAACAGGGAGCTCCAATTTTTTGTCTGTCTGTCTCTCTATCTTTTCTCCCCCCCCCCCCCCCCTCCCTCTCTCCCCATGCTGACGGACTTCCTATTAACACTGCAGTGTCATCAGCCCACTAAGGATGGTGTAATAATAATTGCTTATTGTCACAAGTAGGCTTCAATGAAGTTACTGTGAAAAGCCCCTAGTCGCCACATTCCGGCGCCTGTTTAGGGAGGCTGGTACGGGAATTGAACCCGCACTTCTGCCTTGTTTGGCATTACAAGCCAGCTGTTTAGCCCACTGTGCTAAACCAGCCCCTGTAATAATAATAATAACCTTTTATTGTCACAAGTATGAAGTTACTGTGAAAAACCCCTTGTCGCCACATTCCGGCGCCTGTTCGGGTAAGCTGATACAGGAATTGAACCCGCGCTGCTGGCCCTGGTGTGTGAGGCCTCTGGCCATTAAGTGGCCAGTCGTCCATTGTTGACTATTTCCAACACAGTGGGAGGTCAGGATCTGCATTTAGTCCCAACACCAAACGGAAAATCCAGTCAATGTTCTGCCGACACAGTCAAACTGATTACTGGAGAAACATCATTTAACCTGAATTCAGCAGCTTTCACGTTGACCTTTAACATATATTGACATTGAATACCGCCAAAAGAAATGCTGGTGAAATGTTACTTTCATTATGTTTTGATAAGTTTCTCATCAAGTTGTCATCAATTTGTTTTGTCATTTAAAGTCTATCACTTGTTGGCCCAGCAGTTTGATACTGTGCTCATTTCAAAGGCAGGGAAAGGACGACAAATCATCCAAAGTGGTGGAAAGTATCTATGCCGAATGTGCATTGTCCATCATCGTGTACAGGCATCAAACAAAGTTTACAGAGCTTAAGTCAGAAACAGATGTTAGATGTTAGGCCCTTTCCATGTGTAAGGAAGAGGCCTAATCCCTGCTTAAATACTTCCTTCAACAAATTGGTTTGGCCTGAACCTAGCCAACGTTGGCAAAACCGCCAACATGTGGCCTCAGCAACAATCGTTAAAAGGACCATTGTAAGGATTCACCAAAAAGGTAAATGTAAAAAATACTTGAATGGGGAATCAAGAAGTAAATACATAATCATTCTGGTTCCACATTATGACCACGAGTTACTACTGGCCACCGCTTGCATCTCTCACAAGCTTATGGCCTGTTCAACTGCAATTGCCTTAGTTGAGCTCGAAGAGATGCTGCCAGCTCTGCCCTGAAATGATTTAATAATTAGTTGGTAATGACAGAAGAGATGATCATGGGTTGGAGTCCTTGCTTGGGATTTATTTTGAAGCAATGAATAGAGTTATAATTTTCTCAAATTGAGACTTTGACAGGTGGAATGCTGAATACATGTGCTTAAGGTCCCAAGAAATTAAAATGTAAACACTTTCTCCCTAATCTCCTGGGATGCTTAATGACAATCCGGCTTTACAGGAATAACATTTGTTCCAAAATTGTGTTCGACTTCTACTGGTGTGAGAATGCAAATAAATTCCCGGCATCTGTCAAGAAGATTAACATTGCAGCACTGTGTTAGTCACCCTCCTCATGCATATTTGTGCCTGCACCATCTTAACAGATACATTTTGGATGGCAGCAAAGGCAGATGAAGGCTTCATTGAGGTTCAAAAGTTAGATTCCAGTATTATCGACCTGCAAATACAAACCGGAAAAAAGTCATGTGATCGAACCACATTGGAGACTGGGGTCCACCGGAAAAGTATGAATAGGCCACAATTTGTTTCTTTATTTTAAGCACTGTTTGCAGATTATGTTTGAGCTCCGTGTTCTCGAACTTTAAGGAGGGTCATCATAATTTATATTCTGAGAAAGATAAGTGAGACAACCGAGAAACCTTGAGTTCCGTACACAGCTGCCAAAAAATTATAAATGTGCATGTAAATCTAGGAACTTAGTAAATATAAAACTAATACTGCATAACAGAATGAAAAATGCAAAGTAAGCCTCACACCGACATTGGTCAACCTCCATTAAAATAGCTCCTCTTTTCACAACACTAACTGAAAGCCTCAACTCCAATTGAAAGAGGGGTAAAGCTCTTCTAAAATCTGTCACCTTTGCTGTCAGACCCTAATGATTTCACAAAGTTTCTAGAATTACTGAGATTCAAGTTTAATGGAAAATCCCATGGGGTACAATGGCTGATAATTTTTTTTACATTTCTTTTAGAAAAGAGCTCGAAAAATGAAATGCTGCTTCATTCTGGCCGGTGTGATTGTTTTGTCTGTCATCATCATCATTATTGTGGTTTCAGTGAAGCACTGAATGTGGGACAATAATACACCTACAGGTAAGGGCTCTGTTTATTTCATGTAAGAACTTACTCGGTTGCAAAGTTACTTCAAGATGTGAGCTATAATTTATGCAGGCCGTTATATATAGCTCATGTCCGAAGCTATATTTAGTTTCGATAATGAGTTCAGTGAGATTTTGGAGCTATGGATTTTAGTTTGAGAGCTTGTGTTGAGACCTTGTGGGAAAGGCAGCAAAGTCGTGCTGTTCAAACGTTGTGCTTGACCAAATAACGGGATAGATCTTTTCATTTTCTGTTGGTTCCCTTTGTGTAAAATTGGACGACGGACATGGTAATTAGAACAAAGTATGAAAAATGCAATGTTAGAATTCACTTCAAGAAGGATAGAGTGCAAGAGCAGGGATGTACTGTTGAGGCTGTATGAGGCTCTGGTCAGACCCCATTTGGAGTATTGTGAGCAGTTTTGGGACCATATCAAAGGACGGATGTGCTGTCCTTGGAGGGAGTCCTGAGGAGGTTCACAAGAATGATCCTACGAATGAAGGGCTTGTCATATGAGGAATGGTTGTGGATTCTGGTTCTGCATTTGATGGAGTTTAGAAGGATGGGGGGAATCTCATTTAAACTTACATGATTACTGAGAGACTTAGATTGACTGGACAGGGAAAAGATGTTTCCACTAATAGGAGAAACTAGAACCCGAGGGCACAGCCTCAGACTGAAGGGACGATCCTTTAAAACTGAGATGAGGAGAAATTTCTTCAGCCAGACAGTGGGTGAATCTGTGGAACTCATTGCCGCAGAAGGCTGTGAAGGCCAAGTCACTGAGTGTCTTTAAGACAGAGACTTTGTCGATGATGTTTGTTATATTGCGAGGTGATCGATGAGGCTGTGTTAAAATGCAGTGTTAAAATGCAAGAAACTGCAGAGTGTGGTGAACTAAGCCCAACGCATCGCACAAGCTTGCCATCCTCCCATTGATTCTGTATTAACCTCGCACTGCCTCAGAAAGGCAGGCAGCATTGTCAGAGACCCCTCACACCCAGACTTTACCCTCTTCCAGACCCTTCCATCAGGCAGAAGATACAGAAGTCTGAAGACCCGCACATCCAGACATCGGAACAGCTCCTTCCCCACAGCTATTAGACTCCTCAACGACTCCCCCTTGGACAGATCTGTTCCCTGTAAGAACACTATTCATGACGCCCGATGCTGCTCTTGTTTAGCCTTGTTCCGCACCATAACCAATCACTATTTGTTGATGCACCACTGTCAATGTACTCTGTTGATTATTCTTTTGTCTACTTTGTATGTACTGTGTATGTTCCCTTGGCCGCAGAAAGATACTTTTCACTGTACTTCGGTACATATGACAACAAATATCAATCAATCAGTTAATCAATCGATGCATCAGATGTTTATAGAATTAATAAGAACTACATACACAGGTCTTGTTCCCATAGCTCCCAAACTAACTCTGAGCAAGGCCTAACAACCAGATCTGGACCTAAACATCTGAAAGACGAAGGTTCGTGCATCCGTCCCCAGGAGGACTGCAGGGGTTAAGTTAAGAGGAGAGATTACACAAATTAGGCATATTTTCGCTAGAATTTAGAAGGTTAAGGGGTGATCGGATCGAAATATTTAAGATATTAATGGGGAAAGACTGGGTAACTAAAGATAAACTATTTCTACTGGTTGGAGATTCTAAAACTAGGGGCCATAGTCTAAATGTTAGGGCCAGACCATTAGGAAGAACTTTTTTATGGAAAGGGTGGTAGAGGTTTGGAACTCACTCCCACAAACAGCAGTTGAAGCTGGAACAGCTGTTACTTTTAAACCTGATATAGATTTTTGTGAAGCAAAAATATTGAGGGATGTGGGCCAAAGGCTGGTATATGAAGTTAGGCCAGAGATCAGCCATAATCTCATTAAATGGCAGGACAGGCTCGAGGGGCTGAATGGCCTACTCCTGTTCCCATGTAGTTTTCCACAACACAGTGTGAAAAATGTTTCCTGGTTTATGCCGAAATCTCATGGCTTTCATTTTAAGATAGTTTGCTCGTGATCTGTATTCCTGTGCCAGAGGGAAAATAATTCTCTGCTTCTGCCATCTCAATTTTAACCTTTACTGCACAATACCAATACAATGTGTCTGAAAATCCGATATTCACCACACTAAACAAATTACTTCAGGTTAGGTCTCACCAAGACTCTGTACAACTGAAGCATAACATCCCTGTCTTTGTATTGCAGACTTCTTGAGATGAATGCTGATATTGAATAGCCATTTTCATTACTTTTTTTTACCTGTGCACGAGATTTTAAAGATTTCTGGGAGTTGATACTGTCATGATATGCAGACATGCACATAATGAGATACAGACAGGCAGCTAATGAACACAGAGAACAGGACATAACCAATCAGCAGGCAGAACACTTGGGGGTGGTTTCCCACTATAAAAGGCACGAGGCACTCACACTCCACCTTTTTCCACTGGGGACATCTACAGAGTGAGTCAGGGTGTATATATCACATAACACCTACAGCACGTGGCTAAGAGCTAGTCAAGTTCAGTCAGACAGAGTAACCACATTTAGGTGAGCAGAGAATCGAATTCACAGAGAACTGTGCTAACTGTGTGACAGGTTCAATAAATCAAATTGACCTAACTACAAGGTCTGGAGTATATTTCAGTTATAGCTGCATCCTGTCTCTTTAAGCTCCTCCAGAACCACCGATTTCTGGGAGTGGATACTTAGCATTTTTTTGGAAACTTATATATGATTCCCTATTTCTTCAAACCAAGTTATTACCTCTGGTGTCCTCCAAGTATTTGTAAATCCCTCCCATTTCTGATCCCTGTACCGCCCCTTAGTGACACCAGCATTTTTCACATGCACTGATGACACCCTACTTCATCCACCACGTCTCTCAACTCTGTGCTCCTTTTATCTCTGTGCTTCTCTACTCCTGTCTTTTTTTTTGCATTCCCAATTTTAGTTCCTCCCCTATTGCCTCAGCTCCAAAGGCTCTGGATTTTTTTTCTCTGCACATTTCCACTCCCCCCCCCCAACCCCCCAACTTCCTCCATGAGACACTCCTTAAAACCTCGCAACCAGCTTTGAGTTGCCTAACCGAATATCTCCTCCTGTGGCTAAGTATCATACTATGTTTTGTAATGCTTCTATGACTTGCCTTGGAACACATGATTCCAGTAGAAGTGCTACGTAGTTGCTGTTGCTACTCTCTTGTGGTAAAAGTGCCGAGGACCCAGTACGGACTTTTGAGGAACATCTCCTTTCACAAATAAAAATTGAAAGTGCTGCAAGCACTCAGCAGGTCTGGCAGCATCTGTGGCGGGAGGAACAGGGGTAACATTTTCAGGTCTGTAACCATTCATCAGAACCAGGCCTGAAATGAAGATAAAAGTAGCAAAAAGGAAAAGTAAGGGAAAACATAACATTGAAAATTTGGCACTGTTAAAAATAGAGGAACAATCCATTGCCTGAAGGAAGGAGACCTCAGCGTTGCAGTTGTTGATTTGCTGTGCTAGAGATTGGCACTGTGTTAACAGTTATCACATTGTTAAGAGAGCACTCTTAATTAGCAGAGTTAACTTTTTGTGGTGAGTTTAATGGGGAACAATATGCAAATCCACCAACTTCTTGAGTAACAGCAAGGCTAAAATCAAGATGCTTTTTGTGTGAAGCAACTAGAGATCTTTAACCCACACCATACCTCTTAATCCCCTGAATTTGCTGGCTGAATTGTACCTTAGAATAATGACGAGCATCATTCACACACTGTTAATTTTCCAGCAAGATCTAATCAATTATATGGCTTCTGGGCAGCACGGTGGCACAGTGGTTAGCATTGCAGCCTCACGGCGCCGAGGTCCCAGGTTCGATCCCGGCTCTGGGTCACTGTCCGTGTGGAGTTTGCATATTCTCCCCGTGTTTGCGTGGGTTTCGCCCCCACAACCCAAGCCCATGCTAAATTGCCCCTTAATTGGAAAAAATGGGTTGGATACTCTAATTTTTTTTTTAAAAAGAAAGAAAATTGTATGGCTTACAAATGGACGTTTAATATGTATAACATTGATATTGAGGTGGATTTTGAACCCCCCCCCCCCCCCCCCCCCCACCCCCTGAACTGAGTGTTCGCCGGCGACGGGGGCACCTTGCCATGAGCTGCCGGTGGGATCATTCGGTCCCACCAATATCGAAAACATTTTGCATGGTTCACCCATCCTACCGCCAGGGAACCTGCTGTGAGGGGGTCACCTTTGGTGAGACCATATGATCCTGCTAGTGGGAAGGACTGGGAAATCCAACCCGTTGCTTATCAAATGGGCCTCTTCTTGACTAAGTTTTTCCTCATTTTTAGTTTGTACCAAACAGTGTTTTCTTTTCCAGCTGTTAGTTGGATTTTCTTTTCTGCACGGCCTCCTCTTATCATTTCACTTTGTTTCTTTGTTGAAGCATTCTGTTCTTCCCAGTATTCCTCTGTATTGGTGAAAGATAAAAATGAGTGGCCTCCGCAGTGAAAATTGGGTTTTCTTTTCCCCTGAGATCTTCTGCCTGCAGCAGGTATTTGGAACATGAATATGACTTTCCGACCAGCCCACTCCGTGTTTTCCGACGGGGGAGTTAGTCCGCCAACGGGATTTACCAGCCCCGCCGTTGTTGACAGCACCCCTTGGCGGCAGGAAACCCGGGCGCCGGCGTGGGATAGAATTCCCACCGACATGAACAGCCAGCAAATCCCGCCCCCAATATGTTAAAAAATGTCTGATGAAATCGCAATGCTTAAGCATTTTGATAGGTTAGTAATCAGTTTCCAGTTCCTTCCCACAAAAGAGGAATGTGCAATGACATAAGAACATAAGATTATAAAAGTCTAAGAGAGGGCAGCACTGTGGCGCAGTAGTCAACACTGGGAATGCAGCGCTGAGGACCCGTGTTCGAATCCCGGCTCTGGCTCACTGTCCATGTAGAGTTTGGACATTCTCCCCGTGTCTGCGTGGGTTTCACCCCCACAACCCAAAGATGTGCAGGTTAGGTGGAATGGCCTCGCTAAATTGCCCATTAATTGGAAAAAAATAAATAATTGGGGACTCTAAATTTATAAAGAACAAAATAAAAGTCTACTCCACTATTCAGTGCGATCTTGGATTGTACCTCAACTGCATCATCCTTATATTCCTTAGCTTGCTTTATATTTAAAAATCCAGCAATCTTTGTTTTGATTCCAAAGGTCCACAGGTTTTTGTGTGACAATTTTCCTCATCTTAGTCCTAAATGGCTGACACCTTATTCTGTGACCATGACCCCTTAGATTTAGATTCTACAGCAAGGGGAAACATCCACCCAGCATCTATCTTGTCAACGCCTTCAGAGGTTTTTTTTAAGTTTCAAAGGGATCACCTCCCATTCTTCTAAATTCAAGGGAGGCCCAGTCTACTCAATCTCTCCTCATCAAATAATCGACTCATCTCTGGAACCTTGGTTGACCTCCCTCCAAGTCAAATGTATCCTTCCTTGGGTACAAAGACCAAAACTGTGCACAATAATTCAGGTGTGTTCTCACCATTGTAAAGAATGCCAGTGAGAGGCTGGGACTTGTAAGCTAATGACATGCCTCTGTTTTATTTTCAGGGTTTCCAGTTTTATTACTTCTGCTTCTCCAACAGCAGAAAGAGAAGAAATCAAATGGAATAAAGCAAAGCCAAATAATACAAATATTTTCGATGTAACAACAGTTTCCTGGTGACGTACTCATTCACACTAACAAATATCATGAATCGCACACACAACGACAGATTGGAATTTATCAGGCAAATTTTTTATAATCGCAAATGGGTAGTAGTAATAAAATTTCCAATTATTAAATGTTTTGGTGGTTTGTGTGATTTTCTTTTCTCTGTGCCAAGAATTGTCCCGTTCCTCGGCCTTTTGAAAATTGACAAAACTGAAGTTAAAGGTGGACCCCTCAGTGAAAGATTTCACCATCGTAAAAGTGATTAGAGAAGACGATGAGGTAGGTCAACAAGTAATAGTTAGGTGATGGCAAAGTTGCCACGGTACAGATTGCTGGTGAACTCACTTCACCATGCCCTTTATCCTGCTTCGCTGTCTCCAATCTCAAACCAATTGCCAACCCAATGTCACAGGGTTATAAACCATGCTTCAATTTACAATTCTCAATCTAGCTTTCAAATCCTTCCAGGGATCCTTAATCTCCTCCAGCTTCACAACTCATTTATCTGCCCACTTCATTTATCTGCCCACTTGAGCAATCCTGATTTTAACCATTCCAATGTTGATGGGTGAGTTTTCAGCTGGCCAGGCCCTTAGCACTGGAATTCGCGCCCTACCCCTTTCCAACCTCTGCATCTTTATTTTCTTGTTTAAAATGTTCCTTAAAACTCCACCTCTTTTACCAAGCTTTCAGTCATTATGATTCAGCGTCACATTTTGTATTACATTGCGAAGTACTGTGAGACATTTCAGTATGTCAAGGGTGCTATATAAATACAGGTTCTTGTTGAAAATCTCCAAACTCAAAACAACATTCATTCATTGATAACTTTGTAGTTTCAGAAAAACATCTCATCTTTACTGCAACCCCATAAGAGTGACAATGATTCAGTCCCTTTAAATTATCAATAGGGGAAACTGCAAGCACTTGAAGTCACTTTACCCTGTGTAAATAAATATTGTGAATTCACAGCATAGGCCACAGAGTTACCGATGTCAAGTAAGCAATATTTTCCCTGGGGCTCAGGTGTTTCTGAACTCTAATGGATGTCTTTGCATCTCAGCCATGAATGCATAATAAAACACTTGTGTTTAAACAATGGTCAGCCTACTCCTGCCTGCCTACCCTCACTAACTGTGTTATGGTGTGGGCATCATATTAACTGATTATAAGCTTAATGACCCTTAATTATTTATTTACAAATAGCGCGCAAGCTGCCAATTTCGGTGCCCGTCAGCCCACCATGTTAAGGGGGGGAGACAGCTCGGTGGTGGGCGAGTAGGTGGTGGACTTGCCACCCCTCATATTTAATGTGTCCCTCCACCCCATGCTAAAAACACACCCAACAGAGGGCTGTAAATTCTAGCACATGAATTACGGTGTAGATTTATGAACCACAAGAGTGCCCTCACATAACAATGAGACTAACCAAATGAAATAAGTGCGAAGTTCAGGTGTACAGCACTCAGTTTTTAGGTGCAATGATTGGCCTCAGAGACCCACAATGTTATCTGCACAACACAGATGCACTTCTGGTGCGAGTCACATTGAAATGCCATATTGATGAAGGTGTTAGCTCACTGGCTGTTAACATCCATCAAAAGGAAGCAGAGTAGACAGACGATGACTTTGTTCAATGTATAATGGCACCAGCATTGCTATTTTGGTGTTCAGTGCTCTGGCAAACACTGTATTTTAATCACTCATGGCTGAACACACACTCAGTAACAGAAAGGGATCAACAGGTGCTTTTTTTAGTTGTTGATTGATTTCTGTTGGCTGTGGCTACAAGAATTTACAAGTGTTCAGCACTTTAGCAAATTTTCTAAATTTTCTAAAGTGTACAGGAAATGTTGTGGTAGGTGCTGAAGGACTTGGGGAAAGCAGAATACTGTGGATGCCAGAAACCTGAAATAAATGCTGAAAGAGTTTGGTCCTGACTTCAGGCTTCTGCATAAACCAGTTGCTCCTTGACTTGGGCAGAGTCATCAGCTTTTCCTTTGGAATACAGCATGAGTGAGAGCAGTGAGTACGCGGACCTGGGAAAGCTGCTGGAAGGGGGTTAGGAAGATGAGGTAGAAGTGCTCTCAGTAGGAGGTCATATTCCCAGTGGGTGCTTATCGAGAAACTTTCCTACCTGAAGCCGAGGGGGGAACAATGTGTGCAATGTCTGCCCTTCACCAAGGACAATCTCACTGAAATCTACCACTCTCAAAGGAGCACAAGGATGGCATTGCCAAAGGCTGTGAAGGTGACTGTGGCCTTAAACCTTTATGTTTCAGGTCTTTCTAGGCTTGAGTTTAAGATATGTGCAACAATGTTGCACAGTGAATTGTGCAGGGTCACAGATACTCTTGTAGCGAGCTCAAGACATGTCATTCTCTCTTGCCACAGAGCAGGACTTGGAGTGAGAATACAGCCTCACTGGGTTTGTAAGCTTCCCCATGGTGCAGGTTACCATAGAATGCATGCAAGTCACATTATTGATGATACTTATGCAGCAGCTTCAGACTCCTGCAGAGAAAAGCTACAACACTACCCGGACTTTGGTCATGCACACCATAGTGATGCTGACGATGCAATTCTGATGCCTGGACAGATCTGGTGGAGCACTGCAGCAGAGTCCCTGGAGAGTGTCATGGATAATTATGGCTTGCTGCTCTCTACACAACCGGTACTGCAAGGGGTGGACGGGGGGGGGGGGGGGGGGGGGTGGACTTGCCAGATGATGAGATGAAGGAGCTGCACGTCTCTTCTGGTGAGAAGGAACTCGTGAGTTCCAGGAAGTCAACACTGCAAATGAAGAGGCAATACCACAGGCCAGATGAGTGAGGCGTGCATGGGAGGATCTCATAGCCACAAGGTTTCAGAGGCGAATGACAAATACCCGCACCTTTATAGGCCAAAATCGAAGACAGTGATCAGAGCCCTGTCGAACTATTGGGTGATGTGTCACTGAGGAGCATTTTGGGAAACTTCGCTTGGTCACCGTTCCCGGAGGGGATTGCAGAGGACCTAACCGGACGAACAGTCAACAAACGTCGGTTCAGAAACTGGTGCGGAATGTAGAGGGTGCCATCTCCGCTACTCCACTACTGGGCCGATATCTGGGGCTTGAATATCTGTGTGTGTCTCTCTCCAGCCGGCACTGAAACTTCAGAGGCCAGGGGATGTCGCACTGGGACACTTCCACTGAAGAGAGCACTGATTCAAGTCTGCCGTTTATTCCTAACCGACAGCCTGAGACTTATATCACACAGATCTCCAGACCCCTACCAATACCCAGGTGATTCTCTCTCTTGCCGGTGGTACAACCCCCACCCGGTTCCTACTCCACTAGAGTAGCTTTCCCAAGAGAGAGAATAGGACACTGCTGTTTATTTCCTAACCAGCAGTCTGTCCTGAGTGAATCGCTCAAGATGACCCTCGATTCTTGAACCCGGAATTAAGGTGAGGAGTATTTTTAACAATGACTTGGTCAGAGATCGCTGGTGAAGGATTGAAGAATTTAAACGACTCCAATTAGCATCAAATCAAGGTTTATTGTAAAACCCAGGTCAAAATCATCAACAGAAGAAACACAATAAAATCTTATGCTCTAATACAACTAAGTCTATTCAAAAGGTAATATAGCGGACACAACGAAAATTCTTACGGTTACACAGGTTTTAGCAAAATCACAAGGCACAAAACAAGTTCCCTTCCCCAAAGCCTCAACCACTATTAAAATCAAGGGAGTTTCGTAAGCTGCTGCGGAGTACTTACGGTCACAGGCTGCAGAGGTCAAGTCAGGGGTGCAGAGGTCGAGCCAGGAACGAAGAGACCCCCAATTGAAAACACAGCCCCTTTTATATTGCTTTACCTGGCTTTGTTCTGTGATCGGCCAGCCCCTTTTGCATTGAAAAGGTAAGTTTTAAAGTTCCCGCTGGTCCCGCCCCCTTTGAGCCGGTCAGAGCTGTCGAGATGGGAGTACCTCCCCTAGGTCCGCCTCCAGTCTGTTTTTTGAGATAACGAGGTTGAGCTCCCTTGAAGATTTTCAAAGACTTCCATCTGCTCCGGAGATGCTGCTATGTTGATGGGGTGTTGATTGGATTCTGCTCTGGTGGAGGCCAGGTCATTTACATTTGCATGGGGCTATGACCATCCCATTGTCCTGCTTGCATGCAAGCCTCCTGTGTATTCCCGTGCCCCTTTGTCTGTGTCTTGATGTTATCTTGTTGTCTGGCTCCTTCTTCCTTGTAGCTCCTAGGGGGGTGTTTGTAAATATTTATGTGCTTATGTCCCCACTCAGCTCAGCGGGCCAAGCCTGCTGGGAAAACTGGTTCTGTTCCCTTGGCTGGAAAGTCAGTTTACAGTCTCTGAGTTTCGCCAAAAGGGCCGAATTGCCCGAAAACCTTACAGATGCCCCTTCGATACGTCCCTACCTGCTTGGACCGTATCGACACAGGTGAAGGGCAATTATTTCCTTTTGTGTGGACCGTAGGTCCCCCCCCCAACAACATGCGAAACTACAAGTCCCAAGACAGTTCCCTTAATCTAGGCTACCCCTGATTTCAATGAAAGGGAAAGACAAGACCATACTTAATTCAAGCAGACAGTAACATATACACATTGCACCGGAACCCCAAACGTAAGGGTCCCTGTACATATATCCCAGTCAAGTAACTGGGACCCGCGAATCCATACAACTATTTACAATTGCATCTCTTTATTTCATCAAGGATCCTCCTTTCTTGGCTGCACTTCGCTTCTTCCCGTTGAGGGCTCTTCATTTATCCTCCATCGTCGATACCTGCAGCTGAAAGGTTTAGTCCAACTGAGGCGGCAGCATAATGTACCCCCTGGACAACATTTCCTTTGTGGGGGCAAACACTAAACCATTCTCAGGCTCCCCCCTGGTGGTGATCGGACAGTTGTGAGGGTCGATCGGTTGGGCTGTGGGCAGGGGTCGCTTTACCTGAACCAGCAGTTCGGTAGCTTCTACAGTCATCCCTTCCCTGGGCGTTACACATCCCTCCCCACTGCGGTCAATTTATCCCGTTCCCTGGGTTCTGCCACCACCTTACAAATGTGATTAATGCCCCTTGTGGACATGCCTTGGTAGATCCCCATGAACACAAATAAATGCCCTGGTCAGAAGCCCACCCCTTATCCCCGCAAACGGTGATCCTACCCGGTGACCCCGTGATGGTCCGTTAGGTGTTGTCCAGTCCGTTCCCAGTCCGAGGACCGATCCCTCATGTCCAGCCTCAGCTTCCTGGGCCACCACCGTCTCCCCAAAGGAACGTCCCCCTCACAGGTTGAACACACCCGCCTGCCCTCAGTCACCCTAACCCGGTCAGTCGAAGGACTCTTCTGTCTCGCCTCTGCGGAGTTCTCCCGGTCCCACCATCGCCAAGATCAGCAAACTCCACATCGTCGGGTGCCCCATCTGTAAAAACAAAACACATTCTTGCCTCTACAGCCCTACCTACCTTGAAGTGCATGGGTGCTATCCGGTGGCGGCAGCAGCTTCTGCTTTGAAGTTGCCGCAGCCTGTCTGGGGTTCTGTGTTTACAGCCCGGCTCCCCAGGGTCCTAGTGCCTGCCGCTATCCGGTGGCAGCAGCAGCTCCTGCTTTGAAGTTGCCGCAGCCTGTCTGGGGTTCTGTGTTTTACGGCCCGGCTGCACCAGGGTCCTAGTGCCTGGTGCTTCATCATTTTACCCTTGCACCAGGCGCTTCTGTGTTCCCACGATCCTAAATACTTCACACACAACTACACACTAATTAGAACTAGCAGGGGGAAAGAAAAAGGAATATGATATATACAATGCCACCCGTCTCCGGGTGGCCAAATTAAAACTGTGCCCCGCTAAACTGGGGCAGTCCACCTGTTTGGTCCAACGGCTCGGGCCAGACCGTCCCCTCCCGGGGGTTCGGGCTGCCCCTTGCCTCTCCTTTCCCAACAGGGTTCGGTGATCCCTCATCGCTCCCTTCTACTCGGGCCCCCTTACTGCGGGACCGGGTGACAGGGAGGTGTGATGGGGACCATCTTACCGGGGGCTTGGAGACCCGATTGCTCCTTCGTCCCCTGACTGGTTCCCAAACCCAAGGTGATACCTCCACTTCCTCCGCCTCCTTAGCCTCTATACTAAGGCAGGCTACCTGACCCACAGGTAAGGGCTTGGGAATCGTTCCTGTCCCTGGGCTGGGTGCTTGCAGCACTGTCGGTCTCTTTGGGACTGCCCCTTCGGGACAGCACCTTGTCACCGGTTGTGTGATCGTGGAGTCAGGGACCTCCCCCACCGTCGTTAATTCTACGGGGGGTTTCTCCACTACCACCCCCAGTCTTCCCCCCACCTTGCTCTTTCTTGTCCTTATGGGGTGGAACAATTTAAATTGACTGATGTGGCGTTCGCATGGGTCCCACCTTAAGGGATTTAAACTGCAAATAGCCCCTGAGGCAGCCTCCAGAATGGGACCCTGCACCTGGACCGGACCAGGGTCTGGGGCTAGAACTACCCCTGCGCTCCCTTTTTCCTGAGGCTGCTCCCTGGGTAGTCATACGGGTTCTTGTGGTGTGGGTGCGGGCAGGCCCTGGCCCGTTGCCATTGCCACCTGTCCCGACCCAGCTGCTAGGCTCTGCAAAAAGGCTAAAAGTTTCTTTACCTCGAAGGTTTCCGGGGCAGCTGCTCCTGCCGCCGGGGTCTGACTCTCTACTGCGGGAGCCCTCTCCTGCTTGCTAGGGTTTTTACATTCCCTCTTGAAATGCCCGGCCTTCCCACACCCGTAGCATACCGGTTTCTCGTCGGAGGTCCGGGTGCCCTCATGCTTCCACTCTCTCTTAGGGGCTGCTGGCGCGATTTCATGCACCCTACCCTTAAGGGGCTTGTCCTCACCCCTCTCCCCATTACGATATGCGAGGGTAAGTTTCCTAAGGACCTCTTCCTCATTAAGGTCCGGACTCTGCGGGTCGAACCAGTGTTCGGCTTTTGCCCTAACGTTAGGGAGACAGTTGGCAACTAGGGTCTTCAGCCAGTGGGCGGTTCTTTCCCCTAAATTCCGTCTATCCGCTTGAACCCCGCATGCCTCCATATAGACAGTCCACAGTCTGTCTGCGAACATGGTGGGAGATTCCCCTGGTTGCTGCTTGGTTTCCCCCACCCTCATGAAAGGGCTCCCCAGATTCAAGCCCATTGCCTCCAGAACAGCAGTCTGTGCTGCCGCCCAGGTGTCAGGTCTTCCCCCATTCCCAGAGGTCACTGTCCTGCATAGCTGGGCATCTAGGGTTATCAGGAGCATCTTTATTTGCTCCCCTTCGTCGCAGTCATTGATGTTGGCAGCCTGTTCCACCTCCATAAAATGCAGCGACGGATCCCCCTTTGGAGTTAGTCTGGGAACGTGGGCCACCATCCCCCTGAGCGCGGATGCCCCATGAGGAACGATAATGTCGCCCTCAACCGGTCCCCTGTTTGCCATCCCCGCCGGGGGACCATACCTTCTTTGCCTGACAGGGCACATCTGCCCTACCTGGGGTTCCTGCTCCTCCTCCCCACTGTCCAGCTCTCCTGCCTCGTTGGGTAGCCCCCCTGTCCCCGGGCTAGCTACCCATATAGGAGACGCCGCTATCTGGGGATACACTGCCGACCCCCCTTGGACTTGCCCCTGAACGTGCAGCCCGATCCCCCCCTGCCGACCCGGACACGATCCCGGTGCCTCAGGAGGCGGTCTATTCCCCTTGGCCTTTGGGGAATCATCCGCTGCGAGGAGCACCTTGCCCCTTGGGACCCCCCCTGGACCTACCAGGTGTATCTGTCCCCTGAACTTGGACAAGGTCTCCTCCAACTCCGTTATTCGTGCCTGGCACGGCCCATGGGCACAGTCCCCTACTTCCTCGCGAGCCACTCGGTATGCTGCCTGGATGTCCCGGAACTTCCCCTCCAGCTTCCTACACTGCTCTGTACTCCGAGCATAGAGTTCCTGGAGCCTCCGTTCCTTTTCTTTACCCTCCACTATCTGGCAGTGGAGATAGTCCTTCTCACACCGGTTAGACTCGCTTTCATGTTTCATTTCTGCCATTTCTTCCCGCAGTCGTTCCGCTGCGCTAGCGCTGTCCCCTGCGCTGGCCCTCACTTCTCTCAACTCCTGCTCTAACTCTTCGACCCTATCCTCTGTTTTGACTACCTGCTCGGACAGGCAAACCAGCCAAACTGCCTTCTCCAAGTGCCTTTTGTGCGCCTTACTGTCTGTCCATGCAGCCGCTGCCATTACCGGTTGCTCCGCATTGATCAATTCTGAGACCCAAGGTTTGGTGAGGTTGACCTTTTGCCACAAATATGAGGACATTCTCTCCTCCATTTTGCTTCGTTCCCTCACCCCCTCTGCCAAGTCACATACTCCAAACCACCGGGCTCCTGCCCCGGTCGCCATTGTAGAGGGTGCCATCTCCGCTACTCCACTACTGGGCCGATATCTGGGGCTTGAATATCTGTGTGTGTCTCTCTCCAGCCGGCACTGAAACTTCAGAGGCCAGGGGATGTCGCACTGGGACACTTCCACTGAAGAGAGCACTGATTCAAGTCTGCCGTTTATTCCTAACCGACAGCCTGAGACTTATATCACACAGATCTCCAGACCCCTACCAATACCCAGGTGATTCTCTCTCTTGCCGGTGGTACAACCCCCACCCGGTTCCTACTCCACTAGAGTAGCTTTCCCAAGAGAGAGAATAGGACACTGCTGTTTATTTCCTAACCAGCAGTCTGTCCTGAGTGAATCGCTCAAGATGACCCTCGATTCTTGAACCCGGAATTAAGGTGAGGAGTATTTTTAACAATGACTTGGTCAGAGATCGCTGGTGAAGGATTGAAGAATTTAAACGACTCCAATTAGCATCAAATCAAGGTTTATTGTAAAACCCAGGTCAAAATCATCAACAGAAGAAACACAATAAAATCTTATGCTCTAATACAACTAAGTCTATTCAAAAGGTAATATAGCGGACACAACGAAAATTCTTACGGTTACACAGGTTTTAGCAAAATCACAAGGCACAAAACAAGTTCCCTTCCCCAAAGCCTCAACCACTATTAAAATCAAGGGAGTTTCGTAAGCTGCTGCGGAGTACTTACGGTCACAGGCTGCAGAGGTCAAGTCAGGGGTGCAGAGGTCGAGCCAGGAACGAAGAGACCCCCAATTGAAAACACAGCCCCTTTTATATTGCTTTACCTGGCTTTGTTCTGTGATCGGCCAGCCCCTTTTGCATTGAAAAGGTAAGTTTTAAAGTTCCCGCTGGTCCCGCCCCCTTTGAGCCGGTCAGAGCTGTCGAGATGGGAGTACCTCCCCTAGGTCCGCCTCCAGTCTGTTTTTTGAGATAACGAGGTTGAGCTCCCTTGAAGATTTTCAAAGACTTCCATCTGCTCCGGAGATGCTGCTATGTTGATGGGGTGTTGATTGGATTCTGCTCTGGTGGAGGCCAGGTCATTTACATTTGCATGGGGCTATGACCATCCCATTGTCCTGCTTGCATGCAAGCCTCCTGTGTATTCCCGTGCCCCTTTGTCTGTGTCTTGATGTTATCTTGTTGTCTGGCTCCTTCTTCCTTGTAGCTCCTAGGGGGGTGTTTGTAAATATTTATGTGCTTATGTCCCCACTCAGCTCAGCGGGCCAAGCCTGCTGGGAAAACTGGTTCTGTTCCCTTGGCTGGAAAGTCAGTTTACAGTCTCTGAGTTTCGCCAAAAGGGCCGAATTGCCCGAAAACCTTACAGGAACTAACCAAATCAGCTGATTGGTGAGTAAATCTCGGTAAGCATTTTCAATCTTTTAAAATAATTCATTGTTTGGTAGGGACTGATGTAGCCATCTAAGATGGCCACCTGCAAAGGACCATGGGAATTATGGCCAACCCAGGACTCAGGCAGATACAGATACAGCCACAGACTGATCGGCGCCACTCCCTTACTCAGAAAGCCCAACTGCCAAGGTCAATGACCGCTAAGGACCTGCCCAGCTACCAAGGCACCCGCACCTTTATAGGCCAAAATCGAAGACAGTGATCAGAGCCCTGTCGAACTATTGGGTCCAAGGTTAAGGACCGCCCAAAGAACGCAAAATCCCAGAGAGATAAAAGAGAGCACAGCCATGTGTTCTGTCTCTTTTGGATCCGGCCTGTGCCAAACCAATTGTAGCAGGAACAGCCAGCCAAGTTCAAAACCAACGATCGCTACCTGACGGATGAGCCCAGCAGAGATAGAGCCACTTTCTTCAAACCAGCAAAGTGAAAACCAGATAAAGGCCTTATCCATTTGCACAGTGCCGGTCGCCCTGAAGTTATGTATAGGTTATTATACCTGATAGGTGTAGTTTAACGAGTAGTAGATATTGTGTTTGCATGTCAAAGTAATTCTTGTGTTCGTAAATAAACCATCTTTTGAACTAACTAACTGGTTGTGTGGTCATTTGATCGATATCAGGGAAGGCTTGTGGTTCACCAACATTATCATTAATATTCGCATCAGTATTGGCGACGCTGTTGGGATCGAAAACGAGCAACATTATTGGCGACTCTGATGGGATTCGATTAGAAGTGACTTTTTCACTCCAAGAGAACCCACAAGCTTTGAATCCAATTGCGAGAAAGAGAAAGAACCACAAGTGCAAGTCCCATATCAACCAAATAACCGAATTTCGGAAGTGTGCACTAATCCGCATGCGCACCTAACAGGAAGAGTAGGGTAAACTCGTTAGAATTGTGTACAACTATCGAGGGTTTGTGAGCCGGAGGATAGCTTAGGCCATACCCGCTGTTAAAATCGCCGCCTTATTCCCCTGTCCCAAATTAAAAGTAAGAGAAAGAGATAAGAGAAGTAATGGCCACTAAAGCAATGGAACGATTGATGAATTCACAGGAACCCGAGGTTGCAGCGACCAACAGAGCAGAGCAAGAGGGAGGAAGAGTTAAAGAAATACTTAAAGGGGAATGGATGGCCCATTTGGTCGAATTTTTGCGTTAATAATGAGTCAGGCCCAGGAAAGATGGGACAAACTTGTTGGGAGAACCTAAGCGAGGTCCACAAGAAAAATGTAGGAAAGGTCCGACAGCCGATGGCAATAGTGTCCTGTTTGGCACAGTTGTGAGGCACAGAAGTGGTCGTGAAGACGCTCCGTAAGCAAGGTAATTGCGAAGGAGGAAAAGAACGAGGGAAACCGTAACGAAAGCGAGAAGATAATTGAGCAACTCCGGGAACAGTTAGCAGCTAAGGATAAGGAATTGGCCGATGTAAAACGCGCACATTAACCTTGCCTAGTTCACCTTAGTAACTTTCAGACACAGTACGATAAAGCCTACCAAGATACACAGCGCGCAGTCCTGGTAAGAGAGGAAACAGAACAGCAGGTCGCCCAGCTAACTAGCCAATGCGCAGATCTAAAAGCAGCTTTGAGAGTGCTCCACAACTCCACTAAGGAACAGAGGCAGAGTACTGTTGACCATGCGAAATGCCGACAGAAGATAGAAAAGTTACAGTCGCTACTCTCAGTACAGAATCGCTTCAGGTACATATTCGGGCAGGATTTAGATGAGGAAGATGCTTCCGATTGGCAAGAGTTAAAGGAAATGCCCAAAGATACGTAGAGAACACGGGAAATCAAAATCAAGCCCCCCACGCTCCAAAAAGAGCATCCTGGTCTGATGACTTGCGTTGTGTGGTAACCGGATTCATGGGGGTCGAACTGTGAGTGGGGGGGGGGGGGGGGGGGCTGCTGCCTGTGCAATCGGTGGTGCGGTCTGTAAGAGCAGCTTTGCCAGATCCCCAAAATGTAGCAGGAGGAACCCTACAGGAAATGAAAACAGCCATATTAGATGCCATCGGATATAACAAAGGAGATCCAGTCGAGGGTTTAAATCACTGCAGGGAAAAGAAGGAAGAATATCCGACCGCATTTGCTGGTCGCCTATGGATTCATTTCATGGCAGTCTACAGACAATGGAACCGCGCCCACCTCAATGAGGAGGACACCACTAAATGGTCCCGCACCTTAGTCTCGCATGCCATAAACGCAGTCAAAAGGCTTGTGTAAACTACGACCCCGCAGACCAAACACAATGAAGTTTGGGTATTGAAACGACTTTCCAAAACATGGGAACAAACCCTATACTGACAGACAGATCAGGACGAGATAGAAGCAAGCATGCACCCAGTTAGGACTAGCCAGGACCCAGCATGGATAAACGAGGGTAGACACGAGGAACAACACCCCAGAGCACAGGCACCACAAAGTTGTTCCAATTGTGGCCACATGGGACATTACGCCGCGATTGCTGACAAAACCCCCCGAACTAGCAACGATACCAACAACCAAACCCCCCACCTAGGAACAATGTTAGGCCCATGCATAATGTTAGCGCCCGTTCAGACGATTTCTGATTTAATTCCACAGATTGATGGTGTTTGGATTCCCCAACTTGGGTCTGTGACACACGCTGGGTCAAATCAGGCAGACCAGTAGTTGTAGGCACAGTCTGGGCACAGACAGTCGATTTCCTTTGGGACACAGGAGGATCCCGCACCACTTTGAACTCCTCCACCATGTTTCAACAGGACAAATGGCCCACCACAGACACCATCGCCCTGAGTGGATTCACCGGCCACATACATCAAGGATATATCACAGCTCCCGTACTCTTTCAGATAGGGAACATTAGCACCAGACACCCTGTCATTTTAGTTGACTTACCCCAAACAGCCGAGCACATTCTAGGCATTGATTTTATGAGCTCCCATAACCTTTTGTTTAACCCAGTAAACAAATGTGTCTGGCGAATGGCCAAAACAGCTAGGGCTCCCGCAACGCTCGCAGTAGGGGATTCTGAAAACAGGATTTGCTCAGTAGGCGACTATTGGTTTAATCCGCAAACAATTAGTGCAGACCAGACAATTAGAGAGGTCCTCATAAAACAGAAAGCTTTGTTCACGCAACACAAACATGACTGTGGGAAGATCCCAGGTACAGTAAAGGTTTCAGGTGCCGATCCAACGCTGCAAAAGCAATACGGTTTCCCACAGTAAGCCGAGGGTGAGATTTCAAACATTATTAACAGTTTGTTAGACCAAGGAGTTATTCGACTCGTAGCGCCCACAAATAATGCCCCAATTTGGCCCATAAAAAAGCCTGATGGTTCATGGCGACTCACGATCGACTACCGAGAACTTAACAAGGTAACCCCTTCAGCAGCCCCCACTGTTGCCACTGGTCCCGAGACCATGCTCAACACGCAAAATATTTCACAGTGCTGGACATCAGCAATGGTTTTTGGTCCATCCTGTTAGACGAGGCCTGCCAGTATAAGTTCGGGTTTACATTTCAAGGGCAGAAGTACACGTGGACATGCCTCCCACAAGGATTCCATAACTCCCCCTCCATTTTCCACCGACAATTGGCCAACGGACTTTCTAAATTTTCCCTACCCGAATGCCTCATATAATATGTATGAGGCACTGAAGCAGCCCCACTCTCAGAGCTCCTTCATTAAATGTTTTTAAGATAAAGATAGATAGTTTTTTGAAGAATAAAGGGATTAAGGGTTATGGTGTTTGGGCCGGAAAGTGGAGCTGAGTCCACAAAAGATCAGCCATGATCTCATTGAATGGTGGAGCAGGCTCGAGGGGCCAAGATGCTACTCCTGCTCCTAGTTCTTATGTAGACGATCTGCTCCTGCAAACGCACACAAACGAGGAACGAATAGAGCTCTTATCAGAATAACTAGGTCTACCGCAATCCATCGGATGCAATGTCAACCCCAAAAAGGCCCAGATTTTAAAGGAAAAGGTTCTTTATTTAGGCACCATCATCACCCATGGGAAGAGGGAAATTGAGCAAAAACTGATCGAGTCCATCGTTACATTGCTCCTGCCCCACAATGTCACTGCACTCCGGTCATTCTTAGGTTTGGTAGGATATTGCAGAAATCATATAGATGGTTTTGCCACTGAAGCAGCCCCACTCTCAGAGCTCCTTAAAAAGAACACCTCATAGAATCGCTTCCGCAGCACACAGACGCCATTGGTGATTTAAAACGCACCCGACGCAAAGCCCCCGCTTTACAAGTTCCAAACCCAGACTTGCCTTATGCCATAGAAGTAGTAACCACCGACAGAACCCCATCAGCAGTACTAATGCAAGAACAACACGATCACTTAGGACCCGTAGCCAATGCCTCAAGTGTATTTAGACCCCTTAGAGCAGGATTCTCAACCTGCGAACAGCACTTGCTTGCACTCTTTTGGGTAGTATAGTACTTTGCGTACATCACAGGCCTCAACCCAGTCACGATCTTGACCAAGCACCCCCCCACTCAACTATTACTAGACGGCAGATTAAAGGACAGTTCAGTCAGCCAAATCAGAGCAGCTCGCTGGACACTACTGTTACAATGCAGGGACATTAACGTAAAATGCACCAAGACCCACGCATTTCTGGCCGATAATCTCCAATATGCAGGGACCCCACATGAGTGCCAGATCATAGCAGCCCAACACCACACAGGACCCTTTATCCCAAAGTCACTACAATCACGAGGCAGCAAGACACAGGATTCCGAAACCACAGGGAATGCGTTAAAAATTTATGTAGACGGTTCGTCCACAATCAAAAATGGAGTTAGAATGACTGGTTGTGGAATTTATGTGCGAGACGCGCAGGGACGCCCACTAGAAGGGATCTCTTTAAAATTGCCTGGCCACCTAGGTTCAGAAGCAGCAGAACGCACAGCCATAGCCTATGTAGTTCAGCTCCCCGACACTTTTCCCACCCCCGCAGACATAAACACAGACAGCCTATATTTGTGCAACAGGTTAACAGAATTCCTGCCCCTGTGGGAGTCTCGAGGTTTTGTTTCAGCCGGTGGAAAACCCCTACCCTCTGCCCCGTTGTTAAAGCACATTCTCAAGGCAGCTCAGACCGCACATAGGGTATCATTAAAGTAAGAAGCCATCATCGCTCCTCCCCACCCGGTATTGTAAAGGAAGACACCTTAGCCAAAGCAGGATCACGACATGGCCACATCTGGCAGCCAGCTGAATGCGAACCGATACATTCAGTCCAGGTTCCCCAGACCAATATTGAGGATCTATCCCAAGCCCAAAAACAGATGACACCCTCAAACAGGTTTTAGACGGCAACTTCCCAGCCCCCTATGATAAATGGAAGGACATACTGACAGTACAGGATGGCATAGTTTTAAGAAACGGAATTTATGTGGTCCCCACCCAGGACAGAAACCAGCTCATTTACCAATTTCATGACGGACACGGACATCAGGGGATAGACAATGCCATTGCCCATTTAAGACCTTTGTGTTGGTGGCCCGATTTAAAAAGCGATGTAACCCATTATGTCGAGTGTTGCCTTATCTGTGCTCAGAACAATCCCGAACGTTACTCAAAGAAAGGAGAATTACGTCACACCCGACCTGTTAATGGTCCTTGGACAATTTTGCAACTCGATTACATTGGCCCCCTTCCCCCTTTCAGAAATGGTTTCAAGTATGTGCTGCTTGTCATCAACACCTTTACTAAATGGGTAGATGCATTTCCCTCACGGACAAACACAGCAAAGGCCACCACTAAGATTTTGACCCAACAGATATTCGCACGCTGGGGTCTCCCCAGCAGCATTGAGTCAGACCAAGGTTCCCACTTCACCGGCAGAGTCATGCAAAATGTTTTAACAATTTTTGGGACCAGGCAGAAATTCCATCTTGCATATCACCCCCAATCCAGTGGCCTTGTTGAGTGAATGAATGGAACGGCCATTAGGAAGATGGTGCAACAGGACAATACCACATGGGACACAGTCCTCCCGTTTGCCCTCATGTTTATTCGAAACACCGTTTCCAGTTCCACAGGTTTCACCCCCCCCCCACACTCTCATGACCGGACGGCCCATGAAGGGTATTGAATATTTATTAGGCCTCGATTTGGCACGCCCTACAGTAACCGCCCTCACCCACGAAAAAGCAGTCCAACAGGTTACAGATAACATTAAAGTGGCACAACGTGCTGCAGCTGTCCGATTAGGCGCTAGAAGGAAGCAGAGTAAAGCCTGCTTTGACAAAACCATCCACCCCAGTCGGTCAGCAAGTGATGGTTTTACTTTACAACCCCAGTTCTTTCCTCTCCCCCAAATTTGCAGGAGCCTCCTCCATTTCTGACAAAGTGAGCCCCTCCATGTACAAGATAACGTACCCCAACGGCAAAACTGGTTGGTTCCACATCAACCAACTCAAAGTCTACGGATCACAATGTAGCCACTCCCAACACATCTCTCTGGCAATAGGAGACGATTACGCCCCGCCCATTGACAACCAAGTCCGACCCCTACGCCAACCCTCCCACAGCCATGCCGGCATTTATCCCTTGTCCATGACCACAGACCCGAATTTGTCTCCGGCCACAGGTACGGACTTTAACCTTGAACTTGGCTCCGATGACAGCGCGAGCCTCCCGGATTTGATTACTATCCGTAAACACTGACGCGATCTCTCTGCCCCCAGTCACCCCAGCCCCCGGAACCATGACTTAGATATCTTTGACTCCCTATATGCCCTCCCCCAGCCACCGCCACAGCCACCGCCCAACCACAGTAACTTTCCCTCCACTCCCACCGCCCCTATGCCTCACGACAAACAAGCCCCTCTTTGGCACCGTGACAACTCTTGCAGACTGGTATGGCATGATGATTCGGGCCATCCGACGGCCCACGCGGCCAAGGCACAGAAACGGCAGACACGAGTCTGGCAACCGGGAGATAGTGATGATTCAGATACTGACTCTCGTTTTGGTAATGCTTTTACAACACTGTTTGGTACAGAATCCTGAGGTGTCCAGAGGATGAGAAAGAGACACCGCCTAAGTATTAAGGTGTCCAAGTTCTGATGGAGCCTGCCCGCCTTATTCCTTCTTTTTTCTACTACATGGTTTTAATTCATGTCGGCCGACACAAAATTACTCTTCTGATTCAAGGGTACGATGCCCTATGACAGTTAAAGGCACAAGTTTGTCGGAAAACAGATCACTATTCTCCCAGTCTTTGTGACAAGTTTCCACACGACTACAAACTTACCGACCACTCAGGTCACCCAGGTAGGGGGTAACGGCACTGATCCCCGCCCTACCTGAGGACCCCAAATGCATCCAGTCAGTTAAGCACAGGTAGTGGAGTAACGGCACTAATCCCGCCCTACCCGGGGATTCCACCCATTCTTATCCTGAAGCGGCCCACACGCACCTCATGTTCCCTTCACTTCATACGCTCTAGAATGGTTCTCTACACTCTGCACTGTCTTTGGCAGGCCTTAGTTTCACCTTCTCTGCTCTCCCTTTGGTTGTGGTTAAAAGAATGCATTTTGCTACGTTCTACATGCTCACCCCTTCTTTCCTTTACCTTCCTTTACCTTTCCTTTACCTGGTCGCTCCCCACATGCTATTTACACATATGACACAATTGTTTGCTATACACGCTGCTACACGCGAACTACCTCTGAACCCTGGGATGAAACTCTATAAAACTGGCCGCCCTGAAATTCGGCTGGTTAAGATAAGCCTCAACCACCACTGGTTGCAAGTAAAGAAAAGACTGCCCGGAGAAATTGTCCACCCACTCCCCGCATCGACCACAAGCTGCGAGAGTCTCTGTGCTTAGAAATTTGCATTTCTTGTCCGTCCAGAATGGTATTTCAAAAAAAAAAAATGAGGGAGACACACATGGTGACAATCATAACGGGTAATTGGAGTAAGGAGAGAAGGACTAATAAAACGAGACATTAACCAAAGATAATAACAGATACTATGCTTTCACCCCCGGGATCACCCGGAAAACAGAAAACACAGGATGAAGCAAGGACTGCTGATATGCGTTTGGATCATCGCTGGACTTGTGCAACTGCGCGCGCAACAGACCCTTTTTACAAACCCCACACCAGCCCCGAACACTATCACATAACAGGCCACCACCAGCCCGGACACTACACCACACATAAAGACAGACATCGAAACACCCACCTGGTGCGAAAACATTGCCAAATGGAACCCCCTTTCATACATAGTAGAGGCGCTTCTAGTAATTGCAATAATCTGCCGTGTCATTCAGACACTTAGGCTCCGTAAATGATGAGCAAAAGCCTCCCACTGCCCGAAATATACAGTCTGATCCCCCTTCTTTGGAATTCAACAAAATTAAACGCATGTACTAATCGCTGCTAAGAATAAACCATGTACCTCTTTAACTTTATTAGAATTAAGTAGAAATGTGATGCTGCTGTTTTAAATTTTGTACTGTATATAAGTTCTTTGATAGCTACCAGCATGAGAGTAGCTTAGATAGCGTTAGCTGGAGATCAGCTGAGAGGATAAATTAAATGTTTTGTAGTGACCTGAATTAGAGTAACTGTTAGAGATGAATTAATTTATGGATGTATTAATGAAATAATAAATGTCCCAAACCTTGCCTTGACCAAGGGTGACTGGTCCACCAAGGATGAACAGGGATCAATAGTGTGAACCACCATGCTTCGCGTTCAGGATCAAAAGGACGGGATGTAGCCATCTAAGATGGCCACCTGCAAAGGACCATGGGAATTATGGCCGACTCAGACAGATACAGAGTCTATGTGCATCTGAAACACAGGTAACCAGGCCTGATCGAAACCCCCGCTCGTTTGCATTTCAATGGCACATTTTCCCAGGACAACAGAACTCCAATCAAGCAACCGGTACAGCTACAGACTGATCGGCGCCACTCCCTTACTCAGAAAGCCTAACTGCCAAGGTCAATGACCACTAAGGGCCCACCCAGCTACCAAGGCCTTTGGCTGAAATCAAAGAGTGTGATCAGAGCCCTGTCGAACTATTGGGTCCAAGGTTAAGGACCGCCCCAAAGAGCGCGAAATATCAAAGGGATAAAAGAGAGCACAGCCATATGTTCTGCCTCTTTTGGATCTGGCCTGTGCCAAACCAACTGTAGCAGGAACAGCCAGCCAAGTTCAAGACCAACGATCGCTACCTGATGGATGAGCCCAGCAGAGACGGAGTCACTTTCTTCGAACCAGCCAAGTGAAATCCAGATAAAGGCCTTATCCATTTGCACAGTACCGGTCGCCCTGAAGTTAAGTATAGGTTATTGTAGCTGATAGGTGTAGTTTAACGAGTAGTGGATATTGTGTTTGCATGTCGAGGTAACTCTTGTGTATATAAATAAACCATCTTTTGAACTAACTGACTGGTTGTGTGGTCATTTGATCAATATAAGGGAAGGCTTGCGGTTCACCAACTTTATCATTAATATTAGCCACAGTATTGGCAATGCTGTTGGGATCGAAAATGAGCAAAATTATTTTTAAAAAAGAAACAAAAGAATAGTACTGTACAATTATAATAGAAGTGATTGGTGAGAAACAAGGTTCCTAGCTAACGTAAATAATGCCCCTAGCTAACATACATTTTTTTGAAGGGGTCAGATAGGTCAGATTCATATCCGGAAAGTGGAGGTAGAACATTAGCTTGTGATGTAGAAGATGGAGTGATAGACTTGGAATTACAGGAGAAGCAAAGTTTAAAAGGTTTCCAGCAAGGGATAATGACATGATTAAACAGTTTACACTTCAATGCAAGGAGTATTACAAACAAGGGAGATGAATTAAGCGCACTGGTCGACATAGCAGCAGGATGTCATTGCTATAATGGAAATCTGGCTAAAATTGGCAGCTCAATATCCCTGGTTACAAAGTCTTCCGACACGATTGAGTGAAAAATAAAAAGGATGGCGACTAGAACTAATGGTTTAAGAATCAATTCCAGTTATGAATAGGGATGACAGGTCAACAAACAAGGATTTATCGGTTGAGCTTGGAAATTCAAAAAGGGGCAGTCACACTACTGAGAGTCCCGCCACCCCATGAATCAGCCTGGTAAACCTTCCTTAACTCCTTCCATAGCAAGAACATCCTTCCTCATAAGGACACCAAAAATGCACACAATGCTCCAAGTGTGGCTTCAACAATGCCCTATACAATTGCAGTAAAACATCTCCATTCCTATACTCAAATCCTCTCGCTATGAAGGCCGACATACCATTTGCCTTCTTTACTGCTTGCTGTACCTGCACGCTTACTTTCAGCGACTGATGCACAAGGAAATCAAGGTCTCGCTGAATATCCACCTCTCTCAATCAAATAATAATCTGCCTTCCTATTTTTGCTATCTAAGCGGATAACCTCACATTTATCCACATTATACTGCACCAGGCATGCATATTCCCACACAGCCTGCCCAAATCACAGTGAAGTATCTCTGCATCCTCCTCACAGCTCACCCTCCCATCCAAATTTGTGTCATCTGCAAATTTGGAGATAATATATTTAGTTCCCTCGTCCAAATCATTAATATATCATGTCAACAGTTGGGGCCCTAGCACAAATTCCTTTGGCACCCCACTAGTCACTGCCTGCCAATCAGAAAAATAACCATTTATTCTAAATCTTTGCTTCCTGTCAACCAGCTATCTATCCATCTCAAGATACTACCCACAATCCCATGCACTTTAATGTTACATATTAATCTGCTTGGTGAGACCTTGTCAAAAGCCTTTGAAAGTCTAAACAAACCATATCCACCGGTTCTCACTGATCAACTTTTGTAAATCCATGCTGACTTTGTCTATTTGCACCACTGCTTTCCAAATGCTGTACTATGAAATCTTTGATAATGGACTCCAGCAACTTCCCTACTCCTGTCTTTAGGCTCAGTGGTCTATAGTTCCCTGTTTTCTCTCAGTCTTCCTTTTTGAATAGCGGGGTTACATTTGCTACCCTCCAATCTGTAGGAACCATTCCAGAGTCCAAATAATTTTGGAGAATGACCACCAGTGGATTTACTATATCTTGGGACACATTGAAGAAACTAGTGTCAGTAAGGGAACTGTCAGTAGCCTGGCAAGCCTTATTCAGTCGCATCTGGGTGTGCTGAATAACAGTTTTTGTTGCTCCTCTGGAGGAGTTTCAGATTTTGAGAGAGATGAGGTGGATAAAATTTCCCTTTGAGTTTGAGACCCCAGAGTCAATTATTAACTTACAGCTGAGTCCAAATGAAGAAACTGTCTTGTGAGAGTACCTTTAAGAAATGGGTGTTTATAAATGGGTGTCTATATAAATATCTACAGTGAAAGTACCTTTAAGAAATGGGTGTTTACTACTGTAGTGATGTCAGAGAGTGGGTGGAGCTGGGCTGTTTGTCAGCTTTTTACTTTCGTTTTTGAGCAGGCTGCAGGGTGTGTTTTTGTTTCGTTTTCAGTGTTGGAGCTGAAGCCAGACAGAGCAGGTGTACTGCTGATCTCTCTGCCATGAAAAGACTATCTCTTGATCATTTGGTGAATTCAGAATTATAAATGTTTTCAGTAGTGAATGCAAACCTAATGTGCTTCTGTTGAAAGGTGTTTCTTCTGTCTTCTGGATGTTGTTTGGGAAGTTATTAAGGATTACTCAGTGTTGTATTCTTTGGGGGTTGTATTTGAATTAATGGTTGCTAAGATGTTCACTATGTTTTAAAAAGGTTAATTTGAGTTCATAGAATAAACATTGTTTTGCTTCAAAAAATACTTTTCCATTTCTGCTGTATCACACCTGTAGAGTGGGCCGTGTGCTCCCCATACCACAATCTATTAAAAGTTGTGGGTCTGGTGAACTCCATGATACACTTTGGGGTTCTTTAAACCCTGGCCCACAACAAAACTAAACTTCTGAACTTCACATGTGACAGCACATTAAAAACACGCCACAAGTCAATGAGGCTGCCAGCATTCTGGAGTAGCGTCTCTGAGGAGTATCTGGTGCTGGGTAAAACAAGCATTTTGTTGCTTTTGCCCTTCACAATGAACTCCATGTACAAGGATGGATTTTTCGTCCTCACAAAGATGAAGACAGGACAAAGGATTTGGATTTGTTTATTGCCACATGTACCGAGGTACAGTGCAAAGTATTTTTCTGCAAACAGCTCAACAGATCATTAAGTACATGAAAAGAACAGGAAATAAAAGAAAATACATAATAGGGCAACACAAGGTAACACAATGTAACTACATAGCACCGGCAGTGGGTGAAGCATACAGGGGTATAGTGTTCATGAGGTCAGTCATTAATGAGGTCAGTCCATAAGAGGGAAATGGCTGAACTCTACACTCGGTATGCGCATAGCTCTCTCTTCCTGTGAACCAGATTGGAGTGAGATCGTGAGGATCAAGCAGGTCACCTGTCGCATTAAGGGTAAGAGAAAATGGTGGTTCACGAAGTTCGGCCGACTTGGGTCTCGAAGATCGGCAGGCGAGGGTCCTGAAGGATGGCCGGTGGCAAAAATGGGTCCTGGGCAAAAATGTTTGAAAAACACTGGTGCCAAGGATAGAAATAATCTCCAAAATTATATAGATGGGTTGGTAGAGTGGGCGATAGAGTGACAGATGGATTTTAACATCGAGAAGTGCGAGATCATGCATTTAAAGAGGTCAAACAGTTATAAAGAGTACATAATAAATGGGAATATACTAAGAGGTGTAGGTGAAGTGAGAGATCTTGGTGTACAAGTACGCAGGTCCCTAAAAGCAGCAGTTCAAGTAGACAAGGTTGTTAAGAAAGCATATGGAATGTTCTCCTTCATTGGCAGAGATCTAGAGTATAAAAGTAAGGATATAATGTTGAAATTGTATAATTCACTGGTGAGGCCACAACTGGAGTATTGAGTGCAGTTCTGGTCACCACAATACAGGATGGACCTAATTTCTCTGGAGAGAGTGCAGAGGAGGTTTCCAAGAATGTTGCCAGGGCTAGAAAAATGTAGCTACTAGGAGAGAATGGTTAGGTTGGGATATTTTCCTTGGAACAAAGGGGTGATTTAATTGAGTTGTACGAAATTAAGAGGGGACGTGATACAGTGGACAGTATAAGCTACAAGGCTATGGACTGGGGATACAAGGGTGGGATTAGAAAGGGCACCCGGTGTCCTTGTGCTGGCATGAACAAGATGAGCTGAATGGCCTCCTTCTGTGCCATAACTTTTCTATGGTTCTAAGATTAAGCATTGTCTTGGATAAGTGACCTACATCAGGGGCCAACATGAACTGAAACTTTGCAACTGCTGTATATGTTAAAAGGGGTGGATGAAGTGAGAGATCTTGGAGTACAAGTACACAGGTCTCTAAAGCAACAGTTCAAGTTTGAATAAAAAAAGCATATTGAATGCTCTCCTTCATTAGCAGAGGTGTAGAATATAAAAGTAAGGATATAATCTCAGTGGCCGAGATCAGGCCCATTTAAATATGTCGGCTCCCGATTCTCCTGAGGCCCGGGAACGAAAGCCCGTGCCTGCGAGACCTCGCCATGGCGCTGTTTAGCACTGGTCCACACAAACGTGGAGCAGGCATAACTGCACATGGGGGAGGGGGGGTCTCCCAGGCCATCAGAGGCCCCTGGGTGGTTGGGATTCTGGGCAAGGTACCTTCCACTGCCACCTGGGCACTGCCAGGCTGGCATCTTGGCATAGCCACATGGGAACTCAGGTTAGCAGTGCCAATATGCCCAGGTGCCAGGTTGCCCATGCCAGGGATCAGTCCTGGGAGTGCCCTGCCCTAAAGAGGTGGGGTGAAGGGTGGCTCGAGTACCTCCTAAGAGTTAAGTTGGGGCAGTTGGTGAGTCTGGAGGCTGCGGTGTGGTGTGCGGGGGGGGTGGGTGTCGAGCGATTGGGGCAGCATTTAAAAATGGCACCCCGGTCGCTTCCTGCACTGACGAGCTGAGATCATAAGTTCAGGAAATTAGGTAAGTGCATCTCGACCAGGGCCAGAACAAAAAAGACTCCGGTTTGATAGTGGGGTCGTTCTCGGTGCTTCAGGCATCAAGAAAGATCCTGCTTTACTTGCCCAAAGTGGGACTCTATTTTTGCGGGTTAAACTGCACCCAATGTCTTTGACCAGCTATCTTAATATCGCCTTATGTAGTGTGAAGTGTGCGGGGTACTTTTACATTAAAGGTGCAATATAATATAAGGTGTTGCTGCAAGAAGGAAATTACCCCACGAGATGTTTAGAGGGAGTTATTTTCTTTAAACTGCTGGTACGTACTACCTTGGAGGCTTTTAAAGAACAGATTAAAGTGGTAGTACACAGCAGTAGTACTAAAAAAAAATCAAGAACAGGATGACCTTGATGGGATTGAACACATCCCCTTCATATTGAGAAAATAAACAGAATATTGCAACAAATATTTCCAGGTTTCAAATAATGCATCTGTGATATGATGTGAAACTTAGAAACCTTCTCTTATTACAGAAATGAAATGTAATGTAGAGGACATTGTCCATTGATAAATATTTGACAGCATAAATAATGCAGATGGAAGGTATATTTTGTGCTAAACTAGATTAGGATAACTGAAAGGACTTATTATAAAGCACAAGTTAAACTGATTTGAAGGAATAATATTGTCATTTTTAATATCATTGACCTATTCAGCAGACGGACATCTTCAGCTACTGATTGCTGATGAGAGAGGAGTTGAATTAATTCTTGATTCATCAAGCTGTTGGGGAGGTATAAATATGAGAAGGACATTTTATCAAATCATTTATTGAAAGGCGATCTTGATAATGGAGCAATCAAAATGGCATTTTTATAAATTACACAGGCATGTCCTCATTCACCATGTATAAAGAAGAAGAAACAATTACATTTATTTAGGGCCTCATAACCAGCAGACGTCTCAAAGCACAAAGCCAACAAAGTCATTTTGAAATATCGTCACTGTTGTAATGCAGGAGGCACAACAGCCAATCAGTGCACAACAAGTTCACACAAACAGCAGTGAGATATTGAACAAATAATCTGTTTCTGTGTTGTTCATTGGGGGGTAAGTATTAACCAGAATACGAGATGAGTTCCTATTGCTTCTTGAAAACAATGCCACCAGAGTTAGCAAGTCGAACCTCCATTTAGCATTTCATTCAAAGGTCAGTACCTCCAACAGTGCAGCATTCCCACGATACTACACTGCAGTGTCGGTCTTGATGTGTGTGCTCAAGTCCTGGAGTGTGACTTGCACATTCAGACCCAGAGCCAAGGCTGCTACTAACTGAGCCACCACTGTCACACAAAGAAGGCATTTTGTGTTATGTTCTCACTTCTGCCAGGATAAAAGTCACTGGTTATGTTTCTCATGAATCTAAGCATCGCGTTATCATGTTCCTAAGGTTAGTATGAAGCCCATCAAGAATAACACAATAAATGGGACTGATTACATTCTGCTGAAGTGCTCTACCTGATTACACAATTCAGATCATTGCAGGAGTGAAAGTTAGCACATATGTTAGCTCACTGATGTGAGAAGTCACACACCTTCTGACGCAGATGATTCAGATGAGAACATTATTGGGGTGATCTACAGAGGAAGGCGGGGTCTGATCAATGAAATTCTTGATGCATTGGGAAAGTAGCCAAAAAGCTTCCACCAAGCAATAGAGGAAGTTGGTACCAACAGCACAGGGTTTTGCGCAGATCATGGAAGTCCATCTTTTCTAGCATAGAGGTGGTGGCCATTTGCACATTTGTGAACCCAGCCGTGATGCAATTTGTGATGGCTGATGACCCAGCTTACTTTTAGTGGACACATTAAAAACTTTGCCAATATGGTGTCTGGCACCATTCATGCCAGAGTGTGTATGCACGCATTGGATGCCAGTTGGTTATTAAATGGTGTAGCGCACAAAGACTCCGAGAGACGAATAGAGTGAAGTCGATGAGGCTTTATTAAGCGTGACTGTTTCCCCCGCAGTTCGGTAGTAGACTGCCTGCGGGGGAGGACTCCAGGTACTTATACTCCACCTTCAGGGCGGAGCTAGAGGTCAACGTCCATCCAGGACCCGGGATCTGTCAGCCAATGACATCATGGCTGCACAGTCCCACATGACCCCTAATGCATACTACCACATTCACCCCTTGTTAAAAATGAACCCGGCGGGGTGATGCTTCGCATGGTGGTAAGGGTTTACAAGGCTGGTCCTGGGAGGAAAACTTTCACATGTTATAACAGTATGTACAAGGTTTTTTTTTTTTTTGTTTCAAACTATTTACAGTAATCGTCAGAAAAGACAAAAAGTTCTCGTTAAAAGTCCACATTGTACTGTTAGATCGACGCCACGAGTCGGTCAGGCGGCCTGGTCGTCCATGTCGATCGCCTCGGCCCCGGTGGTGGTGGTGCTTGTTCCGGTGTTGTCTTCTCCGGGAGCCTTACGGTTTCAGCTTGGGCTTTATTCCTGGTCGGGCCTGGGAGGAGGACTGATCCTTCTGGGAAGGGGGTGGTCGCGGGGTGTGGCGGTGGCAGGAAGGGGGGGGTTGGGTGATTGGTGTCGGGGGGGTGTGTTTGTTGCCGGCGGGCGCCAGATCTAGCAGAGAGACCGTGTCCTGTCGGCCGTCGGGGTACTCCACGTAGGCGTACTGCGGGTTCGCGTGAAGGAGGTGAACCCTTTCGACCAACGGGTCCGACTTGTGCGCCCACACGTGCTTTCGGAGCAAGATGGGTCCTGGGGCCGCCAGCCAGGTCGGCAGCGACGTTCCAGAGGAGGACTTCCTGGGGAAGACAAGGAGGCGCTCGTGAGGCGTTTGATTAGTGCTAGTACACAGTAGTGACCGGATGGAGTGGAGGGCGTCCGGAAGGACCTCCTGCCACCGGGAAACTGGGAGGTCGCTGGACCGTAGGGCCAGTAGGACGGTCTTCCAGACCGTGCCGTTCTCCCTCTCTACTTGCCCGTTCCCCCGGGGGTTGTAGCTGGTCGTCCTGCTCGAGGCTATCCCGTTGCTGAGCAGGAACTGGCGCAGCTCGTCACTCATGAAAGAGGACCCCCTGTCGCTGTGGACGTATGCGGGGCAACCGAACAGTGTGAATATGGTGTTCAGGGCTTTAATGACTGTGGCCGCGGTCATGTCAGAACAGGGGATGGCGAATGGGAAGCGGGAGTACTCGTCCACCACATTAAGGAAGTATATGTTGCGGTCGGTGGAGGGGAGGGGTCCTTTGAAATCCAGACTAAGGCGTTCAAAGGGGCGGGAAGCCTTAATCAGGTGCGCACCATCCGGCCTGAAAAAATGCGGTTTGCACTCTGCGCAGATGTGGCAGTTTCTTGTGACTGTACGGACCTCCTCTAAGGAATATGGGAGGTTGCGGGACTTGATAAAGTGGAAAAACCGAGTGACCCCCCGGGTGGCAGAGGTCCTCGTGGAGGGTTTGGAGACGGTTAATTTGTGCGTTGGCACATGTGTCGCGGGATAGGGCATCGGATGGCTCGTTCAGCTTTCCGGGACGATACAAGATCTCGTAGTTGAAGGTGGAGAGCTCGATCCTCCACCTTAAGATCTTGTCGTTTTTGATTTTGCTCCGCAGTGCATTATCGAACATGAAGGCTACCGACCGTTGGTCGGTGAGGAGAGTGAGTATCCTGCCGGCCAGGTAATGCCTCCAATGTCGCACAGCTTCCACTATGGCTTGGGCTTCCTTTTCCACTGAGGAGTGGCGGATTTCTGAAGCGTGGAGGGTTCGGGAGAAAAAGGCCACGGGTCTGCCCGCTTGGTTAAGGGTGGCCGCTAGAGCTACGTCGGAGGCGTCGCTCTCGACCTGGAAGGGGAGGGACTCGTCGATGGCGCGCATCGTGGCCTTTGCGATATCCGCTTTGATGCGGCTGAAGGTCTGGCAAGCCTCTGTCGACAGAGGGAAGGTCGTGGTCTGTATTAGAGGGCGGGCCTTGTCTGCGTACTGGGGGACCCACTGGGCATAGTATGAAAAGAACCCCAGGCAGCGTTTCAGGGCTTTTGAGCAGTGCGGGAGGGGAAATTCCATGAGGGCGCGCATACGTTCGGGATCGGGGCCTATTATCCCACTGCGCACTACGTAGCCCAGGATGGCTAGCCGGTTGGTGCTAAAAACGCACTTGTCCTCGTTGTACGTGAGGTTCAAGGCTTTAGCGGTCTGGAGGAATTTTTGGAGGTTGGCGTCGTGGTCCTGCTGGTCGTGGCCGCAGATGGTTACATTGTTGAGATACGGGAACGTGGCCCGCAACCCGTGTTGATCAACCATTCGGTCCATCTCTCGTTGGAAGACCAAGACCCCTTTTGTGACGCCAAATGGGACCCTTAGGAAATGGTATAATCGCCCGTCTGCCTCGAAGGCTGTGTACTTGCGGTCACTTGGGCGGATGGGGAGCTGATGGTAGGCGGACTTGAGGTCCACGGTGGAGAAGACTTTATATTGGGCAATCCGATTGACCATGTCGGATATGCGGGGGAGAGGGTACGCGTCTAGTTGTGTGTACCTGTTGATGATCTGGCTATAGTCTATGACCATCCTTTGCTTCTCCCCTGTCTTCACTACTACCACCTGTGCTCTCCAGGGACTATTGCTGGCCTGGATTATGCCTTCCTTTAGTAGCCGCTGGACTTCGGACCGAATGAAGGTCCGGTCCTGGGCGCTGTACCGTCTGCTCCTAGTGGCGACGGGTTTGCAATCCGGTGTGAGGTTCGCAAACAAGGACAGGGGTTGCACCTTGAGGGTTGCGAGGCCGCAGATAGTGCGTGGGGGTATTGGGCCGCCGAATTTGAAGGTAAGGCTCTGTAGATTGCACTGGAAGTCTAATCCCAGTAATGTGGGGGCGCAGAGTTGGGGAAGGACGTGGAGCCTGTAGTTTTTGAACTCCCTCCCCTGCACCGTTAGGGTAACTATGCAGAAACCTTTGATCTGTACGGAGTGGGATCCTGCAGCTAGGGAAATCTTTTGTGCGCTGGGATGGGTGGTCAAAGAACAGCGTCTTACCGTGTCGGGGTGGATAAAGCTCTCCGTGCTCCCGGAGTCGACTAGGCATGGTGTCTCGTGCCCGTTTATCAGCACCGTTGTCGTCGTCGTCTGGAGTGTCCGGGGCCGAGCTTGGTCCAGCGTTATTGAAGCGAGACGTGGTTGTAGTAGTTGAGCGTCTTCTTCGAACCCCGTGGAGCCGTCGACACTGGGGTCCGTTGTTGCCGTCCAAGATTGCGTCGGGGATGAACAAAATGGCTGCCCCCATGCATCGCACATGGCTGGGGGTCACAAGATGGCGGCGGGGGTGGACAAAATGGCCGCCCCCATGCGCCGTACAGGTCTGGGGTGGTCCAAGATGGCGGCGCCCATCCTCCCCTCGTGGTGGCCGGGACCCAAAATGGCGGCGTCTGCGGGTCGCACATGGGGCGCTGGGGGGGTTGGGGAGCGTTAGGAATGTGCGGGGCTCCCTCATCTCTGGGGACAGCGGTGGTCGGGACCCAAATTGGTAGCGCCGGCGGGTCATACGTGGGGCGCGGGGGGGGGTTTGGGGGGCGTTAGAGACGCGCAGAACTCCCTCTTCTCCGTGGAGAGCGGTGGTCGGGACCCAAAGTGGCAGCGCCGGCGGGTCATACATGGGGCGCGGGGGGGGGTGTTGGGGAGCGTAAGCGGCGTGCAGGGCTCCCTGTTCTCCCGGGACCGCGGTGGTCGGGACCCAGAGTGGCTGCGCCTGCGGGTCGTACATGGGGCGCTGGGGGGGGTTGGGGAGCGTAAGCGGCGTGCAGGGCTCCCTGTTCTCCCGGGACAGCGGCGACCTCGCGTGACCGGCACACAACCGCGAAATGGCCCTTTTTCCCGCAGCTCTTGCAGATCGCTGCGCGGGCCGGGCAGCGCTGCCGTGGGTGTTTTGCCTGGCCGCAGAAATAGCAGCGGGCGCCCCCGGTGCGACTTGGCGTTTGGACTGCGCAAGCCTGTGGGGTGTCCGGGGGGGGTGGGGGTGGGTTTGTCGCGACGGGTACGTACGGAGCCCAATGGGCTGCCGCGCGGTCGGGGCCGTAGGCGTGGGTATTTTGTGCCGCCACGTCTAGGGAGGCTGCTAGGGCCCGTGCCTCTGAGAGTCCTAGCGACTCTTTTTCTAGAAGTCTTTGGCGGATTTGGGAGGAGTTCATACCTGCCACAAAAGCATCGCGCATTAACATGTCCGTGTGTTCAATTGCGTTCACCGACGGGCAGCTGCAGGCTCGTCCCAAAATTAGTAGCGCGGCGTAGAATTCATCTATCCATTCTCCGGGACTTTGCCGTCTCGTTGCGAGCTGATAGCGAGCGTAGATCTGGTTTACTGGGCGGACATAGAGACTTTTCAGTGCTGCGAATGCCGTCTGGAAATCCTCTGCGTCTTCGATGAAAGAGAAAATCTCCGTGCTTAACCTCGAGTGCAGGACCTGTAGTTTTTGGTCTTCTGTGACCCGGCCGGTGGCCGTTCTGAGGTAGGCCTCGAAACAAGTCTGCCAATGCTTGAAAGCTGCTGCCGCATTCACTGCGTGGGGGCTGATCCTCAGGCATTCCAGGATGATCCTGAGCTCCATAGTCCTTTTTAGGCACGCTTAATAAATTGTAGCGCACAAAGACTCCGAGAGACGAATAGAGTGAAGTCGATGAGGCTTTATTAAGCGTGACTGTTTCCCCCGCAGTTCGGTAGTAGACTGCCTGCGGGGGAGGACTCCAAGTACTTATACTCCGCCTTCAGGGCGGAGCTAATGGTCAACGTCCAACCGGGATCTGTCAGCCAATGACATCATGGCTGCACAGTCCCACATGACCCCTAATGCATACTACTACAAATGGTACTTGAGCTTAAATTTTACCACCATAAAATGTAATCAAGGAACTTTTTTTAATTTCAAATCATTCCAATACCATAAAAATGTATTCAAAGGTGCAGAAATTATAATTTAGACCAAAATGAGAATAGACAGTAGAAACAAGTTTGGTTCCCCAATTGCACCTCCATATAAATATCAGATATAAATTTAAAATCCATTCAAGAATGGGTGTAAATTCGTGAAATTTGTGTGAACTACGCTTGTTATCGGACGCGAATTTCCAAGATAATTGTGCATCGTGTTAAAACAGCCAGAAGACACTTTTGCCTTGATTTCCTTGATTTTGGGTTCTGAAACATAGAAACACAGAAAATAGAAGCAGGAAGAGGCCATTCAGTCCTTTGAGCCTGCTCCGCCATTCATTATGATCATGGCTGATCATCAAGTTCAGTACCCTGATCCCACCTTCCTCCCCATATCCCTTGACCCCTTTAGCCCCAAGAGCTATATCTAATTAAACCAGGGGCTGGTTTAGCACACTGGGCTAAATCGCTGGCTTTTAAAGCAGACCAAGGCAGGCCAGCAGCACGGTTCAATTCCTGTACCAGCCTCCCCGAACAGGCGCCGGAATGTGGCGACTAGGGCCTTTTCACAGTAACTTCATTGAAGCCTACTTGTGACAAAAAACGATTTTCATAATTCCTCCTTGAAATTACTAAACATTTTGGCCTTGGCTACTTTCTATGGTAGTGAATTCCACAGATTCACCACTCTCTGGGAAGAAATTTCTCCTCACCTCAGTCCTAAAAGGTTTACCCCTTATCCTCAAACTATGACCCCTAATTCTGGACTCCCCATATCGGGCACATTCTTTCTAAATCTATCCTGTCCAATCATGTTGGAATGTTGTAAGTTTCTGTGAGATTCCCTCTCACTTTTCTAAACTCCAATGAATATAATCCGAACCAATTTATTCTCTCCTTATCTGACAGACCCGCCATCCCAGGAAATCAACCTGGTAAAGCTTCTCTGCACTCCCTCCATAGCAAGAATATCCTTCCTCAGATAAGGACACCAAAACTGCACACAGTACTCCAGGTGTGGCCACACGAACGCCCTATACAATTGCATCTCTATTCCTATACTCAAATCCTCTCAAGTTGAAGGCCAACATACCACTTGTCTTCGTTACTGCTTGATGTACCTGCGCGCTTACTTTCAGCGACTAATGCACGAGGACACCAAGATCTCGCTGAGTATCCACCTCTCTCAATTTGCACCCATTCAAATAATAATTTGCCTTCCTATTTTTGCGACTGAACTGGATAACCTCACAGTTATCCACATTACACTGCATCTGCCATGCATGTATCCACTCACTCAGCTTGTCCAAATCCTGCTGAAGCATCTCTGCATCCTCCTCACAGCTCACCCTCCCAGCCAACTTTGTATCATCTGCAAATTTGGAGATAATACATTTAGATCCCTGTCCAAATCGTTAAAATATAATGTGAATATAATGTAATGGGATTCTAGTGTAGATCCCTGCGGTACCCCACTAGTCTCTGCCTGTAAATCAGAAAAAGACCCATTTATTCCAAATTTTTGCTTCCTCTCTGCTAACCAGCTTTTTATCCATTTCAAGAAACTACCTGCAAACCTGTGTGCTTTAACTTTACATATTGATCTGCTATGTGAGACCTTGTCGAAAGCCTTCTGGAGGTCCAAATAAACCACATTCACGGTTCTCCCTGGTTAACTCTACTCGTTACATCGAACATAGAATTTACAGTGCGGAAGGAGGCCATTCGCCCCATCGATGCTGCACCGATCCTTGGAAATAGCACCCCACTTAAGACCCACATCTCCACCCTATCCCCGTAACCCAGTAACCACACCTAACCTGTTTGAACACTTAAGGGCAATTTAGCATGGTCAATCCATCTAACCTGCACATCTTTGGACTGTGGGAGGAAACCAGAGCACCCGGAGGAAACCCACTCAGACACGGGGAGAAAGTGCCGACTCCGCACAGACAGTGACCCAAGCCAGGAATCGAACCTGGGACCCTGGCGCTGTGAAGCAACCGTGCTAACCACTATGCTACCGTGCTGCCCATCTTCAAAGAATTCGAGTAGACTGTCGAGTGTGATTTTCCTTAAATCCCTCCAGTGCATCTGGTGACAGGTGGTCAGAGTGGGAGGGTTTCCTGGTCAACCATACTGCAGAAGGTAACAGCAAACCCCCTACAGTAAATTGCCAAGCATAATCATGGTCGCCAACACCCTCGTAGTGTCTGGTGCCTGAAGGTGAAGGAGCACGGGCGTTATTTGTCAGTAGTTCTCGTCTTACCTTTTCATTCTTATTAATGAGTGAAATGGTTTAATTTGTCGAAGGCCAAAATGTTGTCCCTCAGGATTACAAAATGACAGAACTCACTACTTATCTCTAATCTTTTCTACCTCCCCCAGGTTTCAGCCTATTAAAACATTAACCTGGTCTTGGCTAACTACCTCCTGTTTATCTGATCTTTTTGTCTCCCATCAGCTTTCGTGGTGTCTGTACTCTTTGGCTTATCAGCTAGGTTTATTAATTTTTAAAAACAGCATGGGAGATCTGTGGGAATTAATTTGAAGTTGTGATGTGCAGGCCAAATTATTCACACTCAAATTTTTGCTCGGAGCTGTGCCAAGATAATCAGGCAGAATCATTCTAACTCCCTTTAATGCTTCAAGCTACACCAGGAGGCCTGGTAAATCCCAGCCGTAGGAAGTGCTTCGGGACAAAAATCAATTAGAAAACCACATGCGTTTTTGGTATTGGTTAATTTAGGCCATTTAGACTACTGATGGTTGCTGGGTGTAGGGAAACCTAGGTAATTGAACCAAGTGCAAATCTAAGAAGTTAACTTTCTTGACATGACATTTAAAAGACAGATCTGCGGCTTTCACAATGAAGTTTAGATGGATTTGCATTTTTTAAATTCATTTTTTATGGGATGTGGGCTTTGCTGCTCGGCCAGCATTTGTTGCCCATCCTAATTGCCTTGTGAAGGTGATGGTTGATGTGTTGGGTGCTCTGGATCCATGGAACACATGCAGGCCACCTACACTTAAAATAGTACAACACTATTTTATTAAGTTAGAAACTGTTGAACATACTTTCACTGTGGGTTCACACAATGTTAGATTAAACTAAAGACCTATGCCTGTCCTAACCAGTCTATGCACTCAGCACATGGTGAAGATCTGTGATGTAAGCTGTAAGCTCTGTCCTTCTGAGAGGCTGCATCCCGAATGAGCGGGAACTCTGATGCCCTCTGTCTATATCATGAGTGTGCTCTAACTGGTGATTGGCTGCGGTGTTGTGTGTGTTGATTGGTCTTGCTGTGTGTCCATCGGTGTGTGTGTCTGCACCATGATATACTGGTGTATATTATGACATCCCCCCCTTTATAAAAAAATGTATGTGTGTGACAATAAATAATGTGTGGTGAGAATGTTCCTAACTACGTGTAGGGTGCAAAGACAAATTTTTCAGGACTATGTACATGAGAACTAAGCCGTTTACATGGGAAGGTGCCTGGTGCAGGGAAGCAGTATGCAACAAGAGTAACAAGATCAACACTATATACAAACCAGGGAAACGATCAAACAAAGCAACGAAATAATTCAGAGAGTCCATAAATTCGAAAAGTTCAGAAATCTAGTCTCAGAGGTGGGCGACGAATTCTGGGTGACCGTAAGGGTGGCACACCACTCATCGTCCGGATCAATGCTGTGTACCGATAGAGGCTGGATTCTTTGCTTCGGGGACACCCTGTTTTTTGTAATGATACCGACTCGAAAAGGCGCCTTCGGTCCTCGGTGTCAATATCGGGTAGCAGGTCCGAATCGGGCTCGGTGACCGTGGGTTGAATGGCCCGGACATTCCTGCGAGGCTGGCTGAAGCGATATGAGTTGGCAGGCTGAGCTGATCTGCACAAAGCAGCATAGTAGCCAAGTTTGCCACATCGCAGGCATCGTCGGGATTTGGCAGGACATTGCCGCTTTAAGTGGGTAGAGCCACAGTTGCTGCATGTTGTAGCATCAGTACGTTCGCTGCGCCGCCGCGCATGTGCGGTGCGGTCGTACATGGTGCGCGCCTGCGCAGTACGTTCGGCGACGTCGCCGTCCCCTCGTTCAGTGCGCACAAGCGCGGGAGTCCGTGAAAAGCACGCAAAATGACCGCCCTCATCCAGGCTGAGGCCCTGGAGTAACTCGATTACTTGGACCCGTTTTGCCTCGTGGGGACCTTGTCGCTCCGTTTCAGCCGCTTGGATGTGGGAATACCGACTAGTGCCGTGTTCATGTGGCACGCAGGTCTCGATGGCAATCGCTAGGGTGAGCTGCTTTACCTTGAGGAGCTGTTGGCGTAGGGGGACCGACTGAACACCGAAAACGATCTAGTCGCGTATCATGGAGTCGGAGGTGGGCCCGTAATTACAGGACTGCACAAGGATGCGGAGGTGGGTGAGAAAGGACTGGAAAGGTTCATCCTTACCCTGCAAACGCTGTTGGAATACATAGCGCTCAAAACTTTCATTCACCTCGATGTTGCAGTGACTGTCAAACTTAAGGAGGACCGTCTTGAATTTTAATTTATCTTCACCATCAGCAAAGGGGAGAGAATTGAAAATGTGGATGGCATGTTCCCCGGCCGTGGATAGGAAGAGAGTGATCTTCCTGGTGTCTGAGGCAGCTTCCCGGTCTGTGGCTTCAAGGTAGGGCTGGAAGCGTTGTTTGAATATCTTCCAGTTGTCCCCTAGGTTACCGGTGATGCGGAGCGGCGGCGGTGGGTGGACGCTGTCCATTTTGCAGGATGGCTGCATGCTGGTGGAAGGCAGATCACTTGCAGGTAGGTCTAAGAAGTCATAACATCCCTCAACTACTGGTACCATGATGTGTTGGGTGCTCTGGATCGTGGAACACATACAGGCCACCAACACGAAAAATATTATAACACTATTTTATTAAGTTAGAAACTGTTGAACATACTTTCACTGTGGGTTAACACGATTTTAGATTAAACTAAAGACCTATGCCTGTCCTAACCAGTCTATGCACTCAGCACATGGTGAAGATCTGTGATGTAAGCTGTAAGCTCTGTCCTTCTGAGAGGCTGCATCCCGAATGAGCGGGAAAACTGATGACCTCTGTCTTTATAGTGAGTGTGCTCTAACTGGTGATTGGCTGTGGTGTTGTGTGTGTTGATTGGTCTTGCTATGTGTCCATCAGTGTGTGTGTCTGTACCATGATATACTGGTGTATATTATGACAATGGTGAGTTGCCTCCTTGAACTATTGCAGACCACATGATGTAGGTACACTTATTGTGCTATTTGGGTGGGAGTTCCAGGACTTTGACCCACTGATTGTGAAGGAATGGCGATATATTTCCAAATCAGGATGGTGAGTGACTTGGAGGGGAACCTCCAGGTGGTGGTGTTCCCATGTATCTGCTGCCCTTGTACTTCTGGATAATAGTAGTTGCGGGTTTGAAAGGTGCTGCCTAAGGAGCCTTGGTGAGTTCCTGGAGTGCATCTTGTAGATGGTACACACTGCTTCTATTGTACTTCGGTGGTGGAGGGAGTGAATGCTTGTGGAAGGGGTGCCACTCAAGCGGGCTGCTTATTTCTGGATGGTATTGAGTTTCTTAAGTGTTGTTGGAGCTGCACTCATCCAGTCAAGTGGGGTGTATTCCATCACACTCCTGACTTATGCCTTGTAGGAGGTGGACAGGCTTTGGGGAGTCAGAAGGTGAGTTACTCGCCAAAGGATTCCTAGCCTTTGACCTGATCTTGTAGCCACAGTATGTACATGACTAATCCAGTTCAGTTTGTGGTCAGTGGCATCCCCCAGGATGGTGGAGTCGCGAATGGTGCTGAACATTGTGCAATCATCAGCAAACATACCCATGTCTGACCTTATGTTGGAAGGCAGACTGGTACAAAAGGTGAAGTCACACAGGATCAGAGGTGAGCTGGCAAGATGGATGCAGAACTGGCTAGGTGAAAGAAGGCAGAGAGTAGCAATGGAGGGGTCTGCAGGGATCAGTGCTGGGATCTTTGCTGTTCGTAGTATATATAAATTATTTGGAGGAAAATGTAACTGGTCTGTGATGCACGATCAATTACACAAAGACGAGAGTAGGATGTAATCGAGGCTTTATTACTCTAAGATGTGTGGCCTCCTACAGCTGCTGATGAAATGGCTGCTGTACTGGGAGCACACATATTATACTCCGCCTATTGGGTGGAGCCAGCAGGCAGGAACTACCCCCGTACCTGTAGCACAGGGGCCTTACCGTCAACATCCTATATATACAATATATACATCAGTGGTGACTACCACAGTCTGATTAGTAAGTTTGCAGACGACACAAAGGTTGGTGGAGTTGCGGATAGCAATGAGGGATGTCAGAGGATACAGCAGGATTTAGATTGTTTGGAGACTTGGGTGGAGAGATGGCAGATGGAGTTTAATCTAGACAAATGTGAGATAATGCATTTTGGAAGTTCTAATACAGGTAGGGAATATACAGTAATGGTAGAACCCTCAAGAGTATTGACAGTCAGAGAGATATTGGTGTACAGGTCCACAGGTAACTGAAAGGGGCAACACAGGTGGAGAAGGTAGTCAAGAAGGCATACAGCATGCTTGCCTTCATTGGTTGGGGCATTGAGTATAAAAATTGGCAAGTCATGTTGCAGCTGTATAGAACCTTAGTTGGGCCACACTTGGAGTATAGTTTTCAATTCTGGTCACCACACTACCAGAAGGATGTGGTGGCTTTAGAGAGGGTGCAGAAGAGATTTACCAGGATGTTGCCTGGTATGGAGGGCATTAGCTATGAGGAGAGGTTGAATAAACTTGGTTGGTTCTCACTGGAACGAAGGAGGCGACCTGATAGAGGTCTACAAAATTATGAGGGGCATAGACAGAGTGGATAGTCAGAGACTTTCCCAGGGTAGAGGGGTCAATTACTAGGGGGCATTGGTTTAAGGTGCGAGGGGCAAGGTTTAGAGGAGATGTACGAGATAAATTTTTTACACAGAAGGTAGTGGGTGCCTGAAACTCGCTGCCGGAGGATGTGGTCGAAGCAGGGATGATAGTGACGTTTAAGGGGCATCTTGACAAATACATGAATAGGATGGGAATAGAGGGATACGGACCCTGGAAGTGTAGAAGATTTTAGTTTAGATGGGCAGCATGGTCGGTGCAGGCTTGGAGGGCCAAAGGGCCTGTTCCTGTGCTATACTTTTCTTTGTTCTTTGTTCTTTGTAGATCATTGATGAAGATGGTTGGACCTAGGACACTACCCTGAGGAAATCCTGCAGCGATGTTCCTGGATTGAGATGACTGACCTCCAACCACCACAATCATCTTCCTTTGAGCCAGGTATGACTCCAACCAGTGGAGAATTTTCCTCCTGATTCTCACTGACTCTAGTTTTGACAGGGCTCCTTGATGCCATGCACTGTCAAATGTTGCCTTGGTGTCAAGGGTAGTCACTCTCTCACCTCTTATCTGGAGGTTAGCTTTTCGGTCCATGTTTGAACCAAGGTTGTAATGAGGTTTGGAGCTGAGTGACCCTGGCGGAACCCAAACTGAGAATCACTTCCATCACTTCACTGATGATGGAGAGTAGACTGATAGGGCGGCAAGTGGCCAGGTTGGATTTACCCTGCTCTTTCTATACATGGCATACCTGGGCAATTTTCCACATTGCTGGTAGATGCCAGTGTTGCAGCTGTACTGGAACAGCTTGGCTGGGTGCACAGCACGTTCTAGAGCACAAGACTTCAATACTTCGCCAGAATATTGTCAGGGTCTTCAGTGCCTTCAGCCGTTTCTTAATATCACATGGGGTGTATTGAATTGTCTGAAGACTGGCACCTGTGATGCTGGGACCTCTGGAGGAGACTGAGATGGATCATCCACTCAGCACTTCCGGCTGAAGATTATTGTGAATGCTTCAATCTTGTCTTTTGCACAGATGTGCTGGGCTCTTCCATCATTGAGGATAGGAATATTTGCAGAACCTCTTCCTTCAGTGAGTTGTTTGATTGTCTACCACCGTTCACGACTGGATGTGGCAGGATTGCAGAGCTTAGATCTGATGTGTTTGTTGTGAGATCGCTTAGCTCTGTCCACCACTTGCTACTTGTGGGTGGCACAGTAGCACAGTGGTTAGCACCGTTGCTTCACAGCTCCAGGGTCCCAGGTTCGATTCCTGGTTGCTCCGGATGCTCTGGTTTCCTCACACAGTCCAAAGATGTGCAGGTTAGGCGGATTGGCCATGATAGATTGTCCTTCGTGTTCAAAAAGGTTAGGTGGGGTTACTGGGTAATGGGGATAGGGTGGCAGTGTGAGCTTAGGTGGGGAGCTCTTTCCAAGGGCTGGTGCAGACTCAATGGGCCGAAAATTCTATGATTCCATGATTATGCTGTTTGGCATGCACGTAGTCCTGTGTTGTAGCTTCATAAGGTTGAGATCTCGTTTTAAGATGTTCCTGCTCCTGGCATGCCCTCCTGCACTCTTCATTGAACCGGTGTTGATCCCCTGGCTTGGTGGTAATGGTAGAGTGGGAGAAATATGTCGGGCCATGAGGTTACAGATTATGGCTGAGTGCAATGCTGCTGCTCCTGCTGGTCTACAGTGCCCCATGGATGCCCAGTCTTGATCTGTTCTGAATCTATCCCATTTAGCACTATGGTAGTGCAACACAGTACGATGGACGGTATCCTCAGTATGAGGATCTGACTTTGTTTCCACAAGGACTGTGCAGTGGTCATTCCTACCGACACTGTCATGGACAGATGCATCTGCAGCAGGCAGATTTGTGAGGATGGGGTCATGTATGCCTTTCCCTCTTGTCGGTTCCCTCACATGACCCAGTCTGGCAGTTATATATTTTAGGACTCGGTCAGCTCAGTCAGTTGTGGTGCTACCGAGCACTCTTGGGTGATGGACCTTGAAGTCCCCCACCCAGAGTATATTCTGTGCGCTTACCTCCCTCCGTGCTTGCTCCAAGTGGTGTTCATCAGCTAATGGTGGCCGGTACGTGGTAATCAGCAGAAGGTTTGCTTGCCCATGTTTCACCTGAAGCCATGAGACTTCATGTGGTCCAGAGTTGACGTTGAGGACTCCCAGGGAAACTTCCTCCTGACTGTATACCACTGTGTCACCATCTCTGCTGGGTCTGTCCTGCTAATGGGATGGTAATAGTGGTGTGTGGGTCGTTATCTGGAAGGCATTATCTGTAAGGTATGATTCTGTCAGTATGACTATGTCAGGCTGTTGCTTGACTAATCTATTGAGAGTTCTCCCAACTTTGGTGCAAGCCTCCAGATGTTAGTCGTTGTTTCCATTGCTTAGGTCGATGCCACGTGGACCATCTGGTTTCTTTCCTTTTTATTGACCTCGTATAGGATTGACGCATCTGGGTAGCTTTCTAGGCCATTTCAGAGGATATTTAAGAGTCAACCACATTGCTGTGGATTTGGAGTCGCATGGAGGCCAGATCAGTTGAGGACTGCAGATTTCCTTCCCTGAAAGACTTTAGTAAAGCAGCTGGGCTTTCTTTTATAGCACTTGACGATGGTTTCTTGGTCAGCATGAGACATTTTAATTCCAGATATTTGTTGGATTCAGTTTCCGCCATCTGCCATGGTGGGATTCGAACCCAGGTCCCCAAAGCATTACCCTGCGTCACTGGATCACCAGTTCAATAACAATACCACAACATCACCACCTCCTCCTACTCCTTGACAATTGAGAATCATGTTGGGGGGAAGCGGGGGGTTGTTGTGGGGGGTCAGCGGGGTGGTTGGAATTTAAATTTTTGTCTTTCTTCAATGTTCAGGGAATCATATTCACAATGGTGTCAAAGTTACCAGGAATCAAGGCAATAGCTCCAGACAAACATGCTGTGAATTTCATGAATGTCCACCGTTTATCAATACTTTCTGTAACTACGTATAATTCTGTCATCATGGCCATTGATTAAGGGCAGTTGTGGGTTAATCTACACTGTAACCACGCACAATCGTGTCAGATTTCCCAAGGCTCAATCAGCACAATTATTATCTATAATGATTTCAGAAATCTCATGATTTTATATTGTAAACAAATGTAACAGTTTCGCAGATCCCAAAATTTCCAGGAGTTTCATTTTCCAAGTGTCATCTCCTTGATTCTCGGAATTGCAAGAAGCTTTTCCAAAGTTTGCAAGTCTTGTCTTTTTGTTCTCTTAATCTTTTTTCCAATTAAGGTGCAATTTAGCGTGACTAATCCACCTACCCTGCACACCTCTGAGGGTTATTGGGGTGAGACCCACGAAGACACGGGGAGGATGTGGAAACTCCGCACAGTGACCCGGGACTGGGATTGAACCAGAGTCCTCGGTGCCGTGAAGCAGCAGTGCTAACCACTGTGTCACCATGCGGCCCTGTTTCTTGTCTGTTTTTTTTCTATTTTTTTAATACATTTGGAGTACCCAATTCATTTTTTTTCCAATTAAAGGGGGCAATTTAGCGTGGCCAATCCACCTACATCTTTGGGTTGTGGGGGGGAAACCCACGCAAACACGGGAGAATGTGCAAACTCCACACGGACCCAGAGCCGGGATTGAACCTGGGACCTCGGCGCGTGAGGCAGCAGGATTAACTCACTGTGCCACCATGCTGCCCTTTGTCTTGTCTTTTTAACCATAGATGTGATTATTTATTTTTAAATTTCACTATGACTTACCAGGAAATGGGAGCAAAAATTATTGGCTTGGGAATCTGGTGTCCATGGCTGGTCGCAAAACATTTTAAATGTCAAGTTCCAGCTCCCTCTAATTTCTATTAATTCTCCCTATTTTTCAGCCTATTTATTTGTGCACTTTTCCTGTTCCAAGGTTAACCCTATGTCCATTAATTCTGCTTCGTATTGGGGTTTATTTTATCTATTCGCTTGCTGACCTGTATTTTTCTCAAGGCTGCTTCTCTTTAACCTGCAGAATAGTCCGTGGGAATTAGATTGGATTTTGATCCTGTATCCTTTTCAGTACTGCCTCTCATGTTTAATACCCAGACTGTACATATTATCCAGATATTGATTTGGAAAGGGATTGATAAGGAGGAACTGTTGAATAGTACTTAAAGTTGACGAGGCACCAGGACCAAATGAGATGCATTCAATGGTGTTGAAGGAAGTAAGAATGGAATTTGCAGCGACGCTGGCCATAATCTTTCAGTCTTCCCGAGACTGAAAGGAAGTGCCAGAGGACTGGAGAATTGAAAAATGTTACGCTTTTGTCAAAATTAAAAGTTTGTAAGGATTGCCCCAGCAATTGCACACCAGTCAGTTTAACATCAGTGTTGGGCAAACTTACAGAAGCGATTATTCAGGATAGAATTAGTCGTCACATGGAACAATATGGGGCAGGATTCTCCGACCCTCCGCCGGGTGTATCCGTTGGTTGCCGAATTCTCCGGCACCGGATATTCAGCGGGGGCGGGAATCGCGCCGCGCCAGTCGGCGGGCCCCACCCCGGCGATTCTCCGGCCCGCGATGGGCCGAAGACCCGCTGCTGGAATGTCTGGCCCGCTGGCGAGAATCAAACCACCTCTCTTACCGGCAGGACTAGGCGGCGCGGGCGGGCTCCGTGGTCCTGGGTGGGGGGGCGGGGTGATCTGGCCCCAGGGGGTGCCCCCGCGGTGGCCTGGCCCGCGATCGGGGCCCACCGATCTGCGGGCGGACCTGTGCCGTGGGGGCACACTTTTCCCTCCGCTTCGGCCACAGCCTTCACCATGGCCGACGCGTAAGAGACACCCCCCCTGCGCATGCGCGGGGATGACGCCAGCAGCCGCTGACGCTCCCGCACATGCGCGGACTTCCGCCGGCCGGCGAAGTCCTTTCGGCCTCGGCTGGCATGGTGCCAAAGGCTTTCCACGCCAGCCGGTGGAGCGGAAACCATTCCGTCGCAGGCCTAGCCCCTCAAGATGAGGGCTTGGCCCCTAAAGGTGCGGAGAAATCCGCACCTTTGGGGCGGCCCGACGCCAGAGTGGTTCCCGCCACTCCATCCCGCCGGGACCCCCCGCCCCACCGGGTCGGGGAGAATCCCGGCCATGATTTATTAGGAAGAGCCAGCATGGATTTCTAAGTGAGGTAATAGAAAGGTTAATGAGGGTAATGCTGTTGATGTGATGTACTTGGACTTTCAAACAGTATTTGATAAAGTGCCACACCACAGACTAGTGAAAATGTTACAGCTCATGGAATAAAAGGAACAGTAACAACATGGATACAAAATTGGCTGAACAATAGAAAGCAGAGACTAACAGTCAATGGATATTTTTCAGACTGGAGAAAGATTTATCATGCTGTTCCCCAGGGAATGGTATTGGCACACTTGCTTTTCCTGATAGTTCAGAACAATCTTGATCTTGATAAGCAGGAGACAATGTCAAAGTTTCCAACTGATACAAAGTGTGAAGAGGACAGTGTTGAACTTGAAAAGGATTTCGGTAAGTTGGTGGATTGGACAATTAGATGGCAGATGAAGTTGAATGTGCAGAGGTGTGAGGTGATGCATTTTGGTAGGAAGAACATGGAGAGACAATATAACATGAGGGGTAAAATTCTTAAGAGAGTATAGAAGCAGAAGGACCTGGGTACTTACATGCATAGATCATTGAAGGTGGCAAGACCGGTGGCGAGGGCAGTTGATAAAGCAAATAGTCTTCTGGGATTTATTAATTGTGGCAAAGAATACAAGAGCAAGGAGGTTATGCTGGACTTATACAAGACACTAGTTAAACCTCAGCTGGAATATTGTGAACAGTTCTGGGTGCCACACTATAGTAAGGATGAGAACTCATGACAGAAATTGCTGAAGAGGGTTATAAGGATAGTTTTAGGGATGAGAAACTTAAATTATGAAATAGATTGGAGAGGCTTTGACTGTTCTCCTTGGAGAGAAGAAGTCCAAGAGGCGATGTAATAGTGATATACAGAATCATGAAGAATGCAGGGCAGAGTAGCTAGGGAGAAACTGTTCCTGCTGGTAAAAGGATCAAGAAGAAGAGGGCACAGATTTAAAGTGATTTGCAAAAGAAGCAAATGTGATGTGAGAAAGAAACTTTTTCTGAGCGATCGGTTCGGGTCTGTAATGTATTGCCAAGGAGCGAGGTGGAGGCAGGTTCAATCGAGGTGTTCACGAGGGCATTAGATGATTATTTGAATTGAAACAATATGCAGGGGTATGGGGAAAAGGCAGGGGGAATGGCAGTATGCCATGATGCTAAGTTAGAGACAATGCACCAGATGGGCTCCTTCTGCGCCATGACAAAACTGTAATTCTGTGATATTATTCAACCATCTTGTATACTTACCGTCTAACTTTCCAAGGCTTCCATCCAATTGTTGCAGCTGATTTCCTCGCTACAGCTGCATGCCAAGGAGTAAGAACCAGCAATAACTGTTGTTGTCTGTCCAATACTAAGGCCTGAAAACTGAAGCCGTTACCCTTCCCTTGCCTCAGTTCTAGCTAGTTAAAATTCTTCTTCGCAATCATCAATATTCCTTCATAGAATCATACAATAGAATCATAGAATTCCTACAGTGCAGAAGGAGGCCATTCGGCCCATCGAGTCGGCACCAACCCTCTGAAAGAGCACCCTACCCAGATCTATTCCACTGCCAACATTGCCCTATCCCCCCCTAACCTAAACTGCACATCCCTGAACACTAATGGGCAATTTAACATGGTCAATCCACCTAAACAGCACAACTTTGGACAATAGGAGAAAACTAGAGCACCAGGAGGAAAATAGAAGAGGAGGCCATTCCATGCTTCGAGCCTGCTTCGCCATTCATTATGATCATGGCTGATCATCAAGTTGAATACCTTGATTCGCCTTCATCCCCCTCCCCGGTCTTGATCCCTTTAGGCCCAAGAGCTGTATCTAAATCTTTCTTGGATTTGGATTTGTTCATTGTCACGTGTACCGAGGTACAGTGAAACGTATTGTTCTGCGTACAGTCCAGACAGATCATTCCATTCATGAAAAAAATATAGGACATACATAATACACAATGCAAATACAGAGACACGGGCATTCGATGAAGCATACAGGAGTGCAGTACTACTCAGTAGAGAAGATGTGTGAAGAGATCAGATCAGTCCTTAAGAGGGTCATTCAGGAGTCTGGCAACTACGGGGAAAAGCTATTTCTGAATCTGTTAGTGTGTGTTCTCAGACTTTTGTATCTCCTGCCCGATGGAAGAAGTTGTAAGAGTGAATAAGCCAGATGGGAGGGGTCTGTGTGATAGACTGGGCGATGTTCACGACTGTCTGAATTTTCTTAGGGTCTTGGGCTAAACAGTTGCCATACCAGGCTGTGATGCAGCCAGATAGGATGTTTTTTATGGTGCACCTGTAAAAGTTAGTAAGAGTCAATGTGGACATGGCAAATTTCCTTAGTTTCCTGAGGACGTATAGGCGCTGTTGTGCTTTCTTGGTGGTAGCGCGACGTGGGTGGAACTGGACAGATTTTAGGAGATGTGCACCCCTAGGAATTTGAAACATTATACTGCATCTGACGTGCACATGCCCACTCACTCACAAATCCCACTGAAGCATCTCTGCATCCTCCTTACCCTCACCATCCGCACAGCTCACCCTCCCACCCAACTTTGTATCATCTGCAAATTTGGATATACTACATTTAGTTCCCTCGTCCAAATCATTGATATATAATATGAACAGTTGGCGTCCTAGCCCAGATTCCTGTGGTACCCCACTAGTCACTGTGTGCCAATTGAAAAAAGTCCCATTTATTCTACCTTTTTGCTTCCTGTCTGCTAACCAGCTTTTTATCCATCTCAAGACACGGCCCGCAATCCCATACACTTTAACTTTACATAGTAATCTGCTGTGTGAGAGTTTGTCGAAAGCCTTCTGACAGTCTAAATAAATCACATCCACCAGGTCTTCCTGGTCAACTCTGCTAGTTACATCTTAAAAGAATTCCAGTAGATTTGTCAAGCATGATCTCTCTTTCATAAACCCACGCTGACTTTGTCTGATTCCATCACTCCTTTCCAAATGCTGTGCTATGAAGTCTTTGATAATATACTCCAGCAACTTCCCTATTACCAATGTTAGACTCACTGGTCTATAGTTCCTTGTTTCCCTCTACCTCCCTTTTTGATTAGCGGTGTTATATTAGCTACCCTCCAATCTGTAGGAACGTAGGATATGGAATCCCTACAGTTCAGAAGGAGGCCATTCAACCCATCAAGTCTGCACCAACCTCTGAAACAGCACCCTTTCTGGGGTCAGGCCCCCACGCTACCCCCGTAATCCAATAACTCCGCCTCACCTTTTAGACACTTAGGGGCAATTTAGCATTACCAATCAGCCGAACCTGCACACCTTTGGACTGTGGGAGGAAACCAGAGCATCTGGAGGAAACCCACGCAGATACGGGAGAAAGTGCAAACTCCACACAGTCACCCAAGTCTGGAATCGAATCCGAGTCCCTAGTGCTGTGAGGCAGCATTACAAATCACTGTGCACTGTGCCGTTTGATACAGTTAACAACACCATGCTCTACCAATGCCTCTGCCTTGTTATCCAGCTGAGTGAGACTGTCCTCAGCTGGTTCTAGTCATAACCAGAGAAGCTCCTGCAAAGGTTCCTCAAACTGTCCCGAATGATACCTCTTGAATCCAACAAGAATCTACCCTTGACATTTCCTGCTTGTCATCCACATAGTGCTCCTTGGTGACATGAGACCATGAGACATAGGAGCAGAATTAGGCCACTTGGCCCATCGAGTCTGCTCCGCCATTCAATCATGGCTGATATTTTTCTCATCCCCATTGTCCTGCCTTCTCCCCATAACCCCCGATCCCCTTAAGAATCAAGAATCTATCTCTCTCTGTCTTAAAGACAGCGATTTGGTCTCCACAGCGGCAATGGTGTCCACAGATTCACCACCCTCTGGCTGAAGAAATTCCTCCTCATCTCTCTTTTAAAGAGTGGGCAGCACGGTGGTGCAGTGGTTAGCACTGCTGCCTCACGGCATCAAGGTCCCAGGTTCAATCCCGGCCCTGGGTCACTGTCCGTGTGGAGTTTGCACATTCTCCCTGTGTTTGCGTGAGTTTCACCCCCACAACCCAAAGATGTGCAGGGTAGGTGGATTGGCCACTAAATTGCCCCTTAATTGGAAAAAATAATTGGGTACTGTGGTATTATCAGGTATTGCAGTACCCGAGAGGCTGAAGACCATTGGTTAAACCTAGGAGTTTACCATTGGCTGTTTGGTATGTGGCTCCGCCCTGACAGGCGGGGTATAAGAACCGGTGCCGTCCCAGCAGCACTCATTCTGTACCGAAGCTGCTGGGGAACAGTTCTAGTCTATTGAAGCCTTCAGTTATGTTACTACCTCGTCTTTAATTGTAATTGATCGTGCATCAGGTACTCTAAATTTATAAAACAAAATTTAAAATCTCTGTTTTAAAGGATCGTCTCTTTAGTCTGAAATTGGGTCCTCTGCGTCTAGTTTTTCCTGCAAGTGGTAACATCCTCTCGACATCCACTCTATCCAGGCCTCACAATATCCTGTAAGTTTCAATAAGATCCCCCTCATCCTTCTAAACTCCAACGAGTACAGGCCTGGAGTCCTCAACCTTTCCTCATAAGACAAGCTCTTCATTCCAGGGATCATTCTTGTGAACCTCCTCTGGACCCTTTCCAAGGCCAGCACATCCTTCCTTAGATACGGGGCCCAAAACTGCTCACAATACTCCAAATGCGGTCTGACCAGAGCCTTATATAGCCTCACAAGTACATCCCTGGTCTTGTATTCTAGCCCTCTCGACATGGATGCTAACATTGCATTTGACTTCCTAACTGCCGACTGAACCTGCACGTTAACCTGAAGAGAATCATGAACAAGGACTCCCAAGTCCCTTTGTGCTTCTGATTTCCTAAGCATGTCTTCATTTAGAAAATAGTTTATGCCTCCATTCCTCCTTCCAAAGTACATAAACCTTACACTATTCCACGTTGTATATCATCTGCCACTTCATTGCCCACTCTCCTAGCCTGTCCAAATCCTTCTGCAGCCCCTCAGCTTCCTAGTACTACCTGTCCCTCTACAGATCTTTGTATCATCTACAAAGTTAACAACAGTGCCTTCAGTTCCTTCTTCCAGATCATTAATGTATATTGTGAAAAGTTGTGGTCCCAGTGCAGACATCATCCAATCGTTCCACATGTTCACTGATGACACCCAGCTTTATCAAACTATCGCCTCTCTTGACCTCTCCACTACATCTGTATTGTCAGGGTGCTTAAGATTCAATCCTGGATGAGCTTTTATTTTTCCAATTAAAAATGGGGAAGATCCAGGAGATTTTCATCGTCTCGTACCGCAAACTACCCTCACCAGCCATTCCATACCCTTTCCTGGCCACGCACTCAGGCCGAATTAGACTTTGATATCCTCTCTGACCCTGAGCTGAGATTCAGCTCATGCCCTCTCTATCACAAATATCACAGATTTCCAGTTCCTTAACCTATGACTCAGCATATTTTTTTGAAACCCTCCTCCATGCTTTTTTGTTCCCTCAAAACTCGACTATTCCAATGATCAACAAATAGGTATTCTATCTTTCATCCTGCATAAACTTGAATTTATTAAAAATTCTGCTTCCCAAACCCTAACTTGCACTAATCCCACTCAGTTATGCTCATTCTAAGTATTGCTTATTGACTCCCAGTCCACCAATGCCTCACTTCTAACATTCCTATTCTCATATTGAAAACATCTCAGGCGTTACTCCTCCAAATTAATCCATTTAAGAACTTAGTATTCTTCCGCTCTATCCTCTTGTGATTCACCCACTTTCTGTTCCTCAGAATTGGCGGCTGTGCCTTCAGTTGTCTTTGGCCCTACAATCTGGAATCCCCTTATCTTTATTTATTTACGGGATGTGGCTGTCTCTGGTTCGGCCAGCATTTATTGCACATCCCTTGTTGCCCTCGAGAAGGTGATAGTGAGCTGCCTTCTCGTACCGCTGCAGACCCCGAGGTCTAGGTACACCCACAGTACTATTAGAGATGGAGTTCCAGGAGTTTCACCCAGTGACAGTGAAGGATTGGTGATATATTTCCAAGTCAGGATGTTGAGTGTCTTGGACAGGAACCTACAGTTGGTGTTGCCAGCGACCTGCTGCACTTGTCCATCTAGTTGGCAGTGGCCGTGGGTTTGGAAGGTGCTGCCAAAGGAACCTTGGTGAGTTCCTCCAATGCATCTTGTAGATGGGTGGCATGGTAGCACAGTGGCTAGCCTGTTGCTTCACTGCACCAGGGACCCGGGTTCAATTCCAGCTTGGGTAATTGGAGGTGCAGAGTCTGAATGTTCTCCCTGTGTCGGTGTGGGTTTCTGCCGGGTGCTCCGGTTTCCTCCCACAAATTCCAAAAGACATGCTGTTAGGTTAAAAAAAAAAGCCTTGGCTTTCTTCGATCAGCAAGCTTCAATGCAATAGAGGATGCAGCTGAGAGATCAGTATTCTCTTAATGAAGCCCTCCTTACTTCTTCTAAGGTAATGCAGTAAATAAGGCCATAAGAAGGTATTAAACTCTAAAACATTCATGGTCAGCTGGAGGAGAATAGCAATTCATGTGTTTTCTCAGCAAACTTAGAAACCGAGATATTTTTAGAAAGAACGGCAATCAATTTCAGGCTGAGAGGATATATTCCACCATTTAATGATAATTTGCAGTTTAGAATGTGGAGAATATTGTCATATCATTATAATCTTTTCTTGATGGCTGCTTGCAGTGATATATTTAAGAGTTGCTGATGTTTATTCATAAAGGGATTTCACATTCACAGTTCGAGTGCATTATATATAAAATAATCAATTATGTGTTTCAAGGGACATTAAGGAATTCATAAAACACAAACCATATATAAAAATGAGGTGCCAATCAGGTGAAGCTACAACGCAGGACTACCTGCTTGCTCGATAGCAGAAACAACATGCTGTGAGACCCCACAACCAATGAATCAAATAACAGCTCTGTAATCATGAATGGTGGTGGGCAATTAAACAACTATTGACAGGACTAGGCTCCATGAACTTCTCCATTCTTAATGAAAGGAGATCCTAGTACATGAGTGCAAAAACCAAGGTTAAAGCATTTGTAACCAGGGTCGAGCGCTGAATTGATGATCTATATCGGCTGCCTACTGAGGTCCTCAGCATTACAGATGCCTTTCAGCCAATCCATAAGACCATAAGACGTAGGAGCAGATGTAGGCCATTCGGCTAATCGAGTCTCTTGTGCTATTCATTGAGATCATGACTGATCCGTTATGATAATCCTCAACTCCTTTCCTACCTTATCTGCATAACCCTTGATTCCCTTACTGATTAAAAATATCGCTATCTCAGCATTGAGCATGCTGAATGAGCCAGTACAGCTCTCTGCATTAAGGAAATCTGCAGATTTACTACACTCCGAGAGAAGAAATTCCTCTTCATCTCTGGCTTAAATGGGCGACCCCTCACTCTGAGATAATGTCCTCTGGTCCTAGACTCTCCCACAAGGGGAAACAACCTCTCAGCATCCAATTCACACCCATGTGATATCTGTGCAGATGAGACACAGCAAAGGGTCCAGATCCCAACAGTAGTGCTGAACATTTGTGCTACGCACCCAGCTGTGTCCCTAGCCAAGCTATTCCAAATACAGCTGTAATTATAGCAGCTAGCCAGCAATGCAGAAAATCACCCAGGTGCCTTCTGCCCACAAACAAGACTAACCCAATCTAGCCAGTTATGAACCCCCCATCTACTTGCTTTTAATTAAGTGGCATCTACCAATAACCTGCTCAAAAGTGCTTAGTTTGGCCCAGGCATGGCCAGTTAGCTCCTGATCTCATTACAGCCTTGGGTGAAGCATGAAAGAGTGGAACTGGAGAAGTGATGGCAGTGTGTCTGTTCTTGACATCAAGGCAGCATTTGTCCAAGTGTGGGATCAAGAGGCCTAGTTATATTGATTTCAATGGGACTCGAGGGGAATGCTCTCCTCTAGCTGGAACCATATCAGACATGAAAGGAAGGTAGTTGTTTTTGTTGGAGGCTAATCATCTCAACCTTGAGACATCACTGCAAGGTTCCTTTGCGAAATGCTCTGGGCCCGAACATCTTCTGTTACTTTATTAATAATGAAGAAGGAGAAAGTAATGTATGAGAGAAAGCTAGCTAGTAACACAAAAAAACAGACAGCAAGTGTTTCTGCAAGTATTCAGATAGAATAACAGTAAGTGATAAACTTCAAGGAGACCTTGTACAAATATTTTCTGTCCATCTTCATTGTCGATGACTTAGACAACCAAAAGGTGAAACGGAGGGTGGAACTTAAAACCACCACAGTCACCAGGAAAAAGATCTGGGAAAACTATTGGATCAAAACGCTGGCAGGTTCCCAGTGGCTGAAGATAGAGTAGGGATATTGGTTGTAATCTTCCAGCATCCCAGTGGATTAGAAAATAGCTATTGTAACACCTTTGTTCAGGAAAGAAGGGAGTTAGAAAGCAGGAAACTTATAGGCCAGTTACTCAAACATCTGCCACAGGGATACTGTTAGAATCCATTATTAAGGAAGTTATAGCAGCATACTGAGAACATCATGATGAGATCAGGCAGAGCCAACAGGATTTTGTAAAAGAGAAATTGTGTTTAATTAATTTATTGGCGCTTTTTGAGGACGTAACATGCAAAGTGGATAAAGGGGAACCTGTAGATGTGGCATACTTGGATTTCCAAAAGAGATGAAGGCGTTACATCAAAGGAAAAATGCAAGATGGGTGTAGAGGGTAACATATTATCATGGATAAAGGATTTGTTGGCAAATTGGCAACAGAGAGTAAGGGTAAACAGGTCTATTTTGGGGTTCACAAACTGTAACTAGTAGAGTGCCGCAGGGGTCAGTCTGGGGCCTCAAACATTTATGATCTATATCAATGACTAGGATGAAGGGACTGAATATATGGCAGCTAAATTTGCCGATGACACCAAGATAGGTTTGAAAGTATGTTGTCAAGAGGTGTTAAATAATCTACAAAGGGATACAGATAGGTTACGTGAATGGGCAAAAGATTAGCAAGCAGAGTATAATGTGGGAAAATGTGAAATTGTCCATTCTGGCAGGAAGAATAGAAAAGTGGGGGACTATCTAATCGAGAGAGACTGCAAAACACAGTTTGCAGACGGATGTAGGTGACCTGGTACATGAATCATACGAGGTTATTATGCAGATACAGCAATGGATTAGGAAGGCAAATGGAATGCTGGTATTTATTGAAAGGGGAATGAAATATAAGAGTAGGGAAGTTTGACAGCAGCTGTACAGGGCCTTGGTGAGACCACATCTAGAGAACTGTGGTTCGATTCTGACTTTGGGTGACTGTCTGTGCGGAGTTTGCATTTTCTCCCCGTGTCTGTGTGGGTTTCCTCCCAGAGTCCAAAGATGTGCAGGTTAAGTGGATTGGCATGCTAAATTGCCCCTTAGTGTCCAAAGGTTAATTGGGGTTGCAGGGTTCCGGGATCGGGTGGGGTGTTCTTTCCGAGGGTTTGTGCAGACATGATGGGCTGAATAGCCTCCTTCTGTACTGTAGGTATTCTATGATTCTATGAAAACCAGGTCAGAGGTTTGCAGTTCTGTGGCAAATAATTTGCCTCCTGACTTGCCAGAGACTCTCCACAAGGCAAAGGTCAGGAGTGTGAGGGAACACTCTCCGCTTGCCTGGATAAGTGCAGCTCCAACAATGCTCAAGAAACTTGACACCCCGCAGAACAAAGCAGCACGTTTGATTCTCACCCTGACCACCACCTTTAACCATGTACTCCCGCCACGACTGGTGCACCATGGCAGCAAATAATACAATCTCCAACATGCACTGCTGTTACTTGCCAAGTCTCCTTCGTTAGCACTGACCAAACCCGTAACCTCCACCACCTAGAAACAAGCAAGTGCATAGCAACTCCAGTACTTGCAAGATCCTTGTCAAGTCTCACACTATCCTGACTTGTAGGTATATCATTGTTGCTTCACTGCCGCTGTATCCTGCAACAGTTCAAGAATATGGCTAGCCAACACTTTCTTGAGAGCAATTTGAGATGGACAACAAATGCTGGCCTTGCCACTGATGCCCACATCCCATGAATGAATAATAAGAAAGAGCAGATTAATTTAACAATAATCTTTATTGTCATAAGTAGGCTTACATTAACACTGCAATGAAGTTACTATGAAAAGCCTCTAGTCGCCACATTCCGGCACCTGTTCGGATACACATTGGGAGAATTCAGAATGTCCACATTACCGAACAGCACGTCTTTCGAGATTTGTGGGAGGAAACCGAAGCACCCGGAGGAAACCCTTGCAGACACAGGGAGAACGTGCAGACTCCACACAGACAGTGACCCAAGCTGGGAATCGAACCTTGGACTGATTACTCAGTTATCAAATAACAGTCAGTGAAATAGTATCAAGGACCTGTATCTCAAATAGTAAAAAGAATCAAATGGGAGGTTGAGAATAATGTCCTCAAGCAGTATAGAGTCAGCATGTGGAATTATTAATCACAAACTGTTCTCTGCTGCCGATGGGTTTTTTCACAGCACAGTTGTTACTATTGGGTCCCAGAGTTGTTCTATTAATTTCAATGATGCACTGATGTAGACTGATTTGGTGCTGCCAGACACAGGGAAAGCCTTTAGTTGGGAATTACATCATTGCTTGAGAAGATTGCTGGAAGGGAAATTTGATTTGCAATTATAAAAAAAAGGTACAAGTCACCAGTGACAGTCAATCTGAGGTCATGACAAAATTAGACTTTGAGCCCAATATAATTTTGTTTTGCCATGTTGCCAGATGAGTGTCCCAGTGAAGTTCGCTGGCTGGGGCGGTCAGGAGCTTAATCAACTCCTTTTATGTCAGGTCTGGTCTGTGGGCTTGTGGGGGGAGATGGTCCCAGTGCGGACAGGTTTGTAAATTGAGCCAGAATTTTCAGTCAGCTGGAGATAAGTGTTCTTGCTTGTCCTCGGCCC